>NC_044210.1:17462081-17762081 GCF_900880675.1 Sparus aurata
TCAGCAACAGTACAAATAGGGTCTCAGCACATAGTCCGGGGCATCTAACCTCCGCTAGCTTAGCTGGATTTCTACTGAAAAGCTGACTAAATTTACCACTCTTCTGCAGCAGCTTCCTGTTGACGGGAAGTCCCGACGAGTCGATTACCGAGTGCAGTAGAGTTCCGCGGCTCATGGATGAAAATGTGTGATTATGACTCCATGGAAAAGCAATCAAAGTTCATATGTGTCTTACCTGCCAGTTTATAACAGTTATTATCGAGAGCGGACAAGGAAAAGAACGGAATTGAGCATTTCTAACCGCACTCGGTAATCGTCGCGTCGGGACTTCCCCGACCCGGAAGCTGATGGAGGAGAGTTGAAATCTGTTTTTAGCTTCCCAATAGAAATCCAGCTAAGCTAGCGGAGGTTAGATGCCCCGGACTATGTGCTGAGACCCTTTTTGTACTGTTGCTGAAGTTTGGTGCTGTTCTGAGCATTATTTGTGGCTTTTTGGTGGCGGTTTATATTTGGATCCATTTGCTGCAGTTTATTGTTGTCGTGCGGTCGTTTCTGAGGTTGATAAAACTCCGTAAATTAGCGGTCTGCTAACTTGATCTCTCGAGAGGGAGTCTAACACAGTTTCATGGTGATTTAGACCATGGATTAAACTTACACCAGAATATCTCTTTAAGGCTTCTAACACTTATAAACTCATAAACATTAATAAGCAAACACACAGTATGTGTAGAACATGTATTAATCTCACCTCGCAGACCTCCACATGTGTTACTGCAGGTAATTTACTGATTCTGACAGGTAATCATATTTCTGTGAAGCCTCCCTGATGCTTAAAAAGGAGTTCATGTTACTTTTACAGATGAACTCCTCAATTAAACCCCCCCGACTCTTCACCTGAGCCGCGCTGCTTGGTATGCACCGCAACTTCCCACGACTCCTCCAAGTCTCCCAACCTCCCCCCTCCTCCTCCCCCCTCAGGTTCAGGGGCAGATGTTCTCAATACGGAGATCAATGAGGGGTTCATTCCACTGTCTTTGTTCCCCGTCTGTTCGCCGCGGCGCCCGAGCCACTCGCAATAACTCAAGACAAGTAACACAAATGGCGTGTGCGGGACCATGTGTTAGCCCCGATGCACGAGACTGACGGGAAAAGAGTCTGGAGAGAAGGGAGATGAGGAGAGAGGTGAAACGGATGACGTTACCTGTGTATCCTCACTCGTCAAGTCCATCAGTCCTGTAAAAAGACACTTGACGCGTCTCAGTTTTGTTCCACGATCTGCCATCTTGCATCGGGTGAAACGCTGCGAGTGTGCAGGAAGTCTTTCTTTATGAATACACGCATGTTTTTTTTGTGGAAATGACACAATCGTACAGTGTGTATGATGTGGATTGGTGTATTTTCCTCTCTCCTCTCTGATAATAAGCTGTACCGCGACCCAAACATTTCTACTTAACATCTACCGCGTATGATTCTGACCCCGTACCGTATCTTATCTGTGTCCTTCGTTTTTGTTATTATTTGCTGTCGTGTCGTCCCCGGTTTCCACGCTGGGCTCATTTAAAGTTTCATCTTATCTGGTGAAAGATGTGTTATACCAGGCTGACACGCTCCGCAGCTCCGTGTCCACCGAGGTGTTTGTGTTGCGTTCAGGCTCCCCTCTCAGCCCGAGCCTATACATCATCCCGAGTGACGACATCTCCGAGCGTCGGACCGGCTCGAGCCGGGCCCTCGGGGGTCAGTCTCTTAAATGAGATTTCAGCACCGCTGACCCGTGCTCTGGTCCTCTCACCTTCTACCAGGAGAACAGGAATGACCTCTGACCCCTGGATCTGTGAGCAGCCACCGTCTTCCTCCAAGTGGCGACCCCGCGACGGCAGCCGACCGTGCCTAAGCCGGGAGGACGGACGGAGGGAGGAGAGGTGAGGCCTCGGTGTGTGGAGGAGCACAGAGGTGTGAAATGAAGACTCCCAAAAAGAGATGTTAGAGAAAAAAAAGGGACACCTTCTTTTATAGAAGTGAAGTTAGTGCAGCAAGAAGAAGAGAGAAAGATACAGTAGATGCATCAAAAACATACAAATGCACATGATATTCAAAGGCAGGAAAACAAACAAAAAGAGCACCATGAAACGGTGCTGTTATCTCTGATATGCATGAATTTTTCACAATTTATACATGAATATAAATAATTTTGGACAACTAAGAGACGAGTCTTTATCATCTAATCTGTAGGACTGAACCAAAAAACTGAGCCACCGTCTATCTGCATCATCAGAGGACAGTTTTTATGACAAACAAAATCAAAATAAATCTCCTCCGCGAGAAATTTGCGCGTCTTTCTGCACACGATGTGCAGAAACAGATCTGAAATCTCCCCTCTGACTCCCACTGATGGGTGTCATGAACGTGTTACAGAACAGACAGACGCCCATGTTCCTCCTTACAATCAAACCTTAACAAACAATCCACGGTGAAGTCCCGAGAGTCGACATCTCGCCGCTCGTCTGATCCGCTGCGAATTTTAACGTATAGGAACAGCGCCGGGTTCAAAACGGGTCGCGGTGCGCTTAGATAATGCAGAGGAACATACGGAGCGTCCCAGAGGCCGGGCCTCAGCCTACATACTGTACTGTGTGTATGCACACACACACACACACACACACACACAGATGTACTGTATGGAACGGCCTTTAATGTGCATATGTGCAGTTGTGTTTCTTTCTTCCTGACATCTTGCAAGTGCTGTATGTATGTCATTAATTGAGTCTCCAGCTCCCTGGAGTGGTTCGCTCTGCTCGCACTGGGAAGATAGAGAGGGAGATGCCTCTTTGTGTGTCAGTGTGTGCTCTCTCCACACACACACACACACACACACACACACACACACACACAGAAGCCCTGATCGCCTGATGATTATGCTTGATCAGTGTCAAACACAAACTACTGCAGCGGGTGCTTTGAAAAGGAATATATTGTGTACTCAGGCTTTTTCAGACCCTTAGTGGTGTTTTTACAGAGCACACTGATTTATCCAATTCACCCAGATCTGAGAAATATAATCTTTCCCCCCCCACCCCCTCCTTCTCTGTGATCCCAGCAACACAGACGGCACATCCATCCTAATTTCTTCTTCTTTTTTTTTAAGAAACAAGAAAAAGAATCTCAGTACAAGGGGATGAAAACAACACCTCTGGTGTTTGATTCAGACAGAAGATCAAATCAAGTTTTCTGTTGTGCGGCGATGTTTTAACGCGTTACGATAAAACACGAACAATCACAACACACACACACACACACACACACACACACCACCTGGGAAACATAAGCTAATAAGACCAGACAGGGAGTCAATACCTCGTTATAGAGCAATAAAAACTCAATCATCGGCGCAGAATTTAAAGTACTCGACTGTACGCGAGGAGCCGCATTAGTTCATTCGTCAATTACGCCGTAAATGAACACTTAACTTCCTCTACTTTTAAGACGAGGCGGCCTCAGTTGCACACCGGCGCTGCCGTAAAAAGGAACATTTCGCGGCGGTCTAAGAAAGTCTTATTGGTTTAGTTAAATCTCAGTAGGTGTTGTCTCGTTAGCGGGTTTACAGAGGAGGAGGAAGTCCGGTCGGCATCAGTTTTCTGCCGCTCGGAGTCACAATGGCCGTAAACTCCACGACGTCATGGCTGCCCGATCATCAAGGGGCGCAAATTAGACGATGGCGCCACCTTTGTCGTCATTTAGGGACCAAAACGACCGAACAGATCACTGTTTAGGCTTAGATAAGTACATAAGCTAAGGTACACAAGAGGATTTATTTTAGATATTCTACCCAGAGAGGCTTTGCTCTCATATTCAGATGTTTATTTTTCAAACTATCTCTGATTCGTTTGGGCATAAATCTGCAAAACTCCCTCCATGGAGCGAGAAAGGTGAGAATGACGAGAGCTTTCTGTCTTCGTCACCCGACCGTGCATTGACGTGTATCTGTAGGTTTGTTTAAGAGGCGGAAAGAGACAAAATGAGGCCGAGTTGTATTTGTTTTCCAGGGTCGTTCGGGCCCAGGCAGGGGTGTTTCTCTCGTGGCAGGGCGGCTCTCGGGGCCGAGCCGAACGCGATAGGGGTAAATATTTGTATCTCAGCGGTGGACGAACAGCTCTGAGGTCAGTCGTCTGGAATCCCCAGGTTGTTTAGAGACCGCTGTTGTTACAGTTGGGCTTTTTTTGGACTTGGGGAAAAAAAGAAAAGGTATGAGAGACGGAGAGAGAGTGCCAGACTCCCCGAGGGAGGAAACCGAGCGCTAACACTGAAACAAAAGAAGAGAGAGGAAAGCGAGTGTGAAGTTTGGGGGGGAGGATACTCAAACGAGTCATCTCGTATCTGAACTTACAGAACCTGCAGAACCGTCAGACGGTCTGAGTGCTACAAGAGTAAGATCCACGAGGGGAACGCCGATGTATACGTCTCGCTAATGACTCCACGATCGCACCCCGAGCCGACGCCGAGGCCTCGGAAAAGAAATCACCTCCGCTAACTCTCCCCCCCCCCTCCCGCTCGTGGAGATCGCAGCTGTAGCCGGGCCATTTGATAAAAACGAATCAGTGCGACTAGTTCTGCCTTGTAGGGACAGAGAAGTGAGCAACATTAGCGGGGGTGTCATGTTTGATTGGGGTTTATTAGCGCCGCCTGTATTGTTCCTGTTCGTCAACAGACTCCCAGGTAATGTGGTGATAATCGTTGCGGAAGCCTCCATCTGCTCATTTAGGGGGGAGGAGGGAGGGAGGGGGGGAGCTGCCCTCGTTTCAAATCCATTTTCCCAGGTGCTGATGGGAGGCCGCGGGGTGGAGGGGGTGGATGTTGGGGAGGAGAGGAGGGAGCGGTGTACAGCCCTGTTTCATTTACCCAGGAGTGTCGGCGCACTCAGCAACCAGGTTGTCTCTGCTTGTACCGGCTAATGGTTCAAACCCAGCTGGCTTCAATTGGGAGCCGGGCTCTTGAGTAATACATTTTGCACTTTGGCTCGCTACCAAGTGTACGGCATTTCGCCGCTGCACGCTACACTGGGTTTATCGCTCAGGTGTTTGGAAGCGAGCGCCGTAAAATCCATAAACAACCCGGTCGTTGCGGCTTGCAGGTTGTCGCTCGATGCGTCGAGGTCAAGGTGCGGGGGGATCGAGGAGCCCTGATGGAGCGAGGCGGCGGCGGCGGCGTCAGCGTCGTCTCCGGCTCGACTGTTTGTGAGAGGCAATTCTCCACGCTTGTAATTACACGTCTTTAATTGATAACGCGGAAAAACTGCATTGATTTGGTGTCAGGCGGAGGAGCGCGGCGGCCCCGGCCTCTAATTACTTCTCAGTTCTGCAATGTCAGGTTCGGTTTCCGCCATCGCATCCGCGGCGAAGATGCGGCTGACGCGATCGCACCTGAGCGGTTAGAAAATCAGTAAGATGGTAGTTGCGTGTTGGAGGCTGACATGGATCCGGGCGGATACAGCGAGCAGGAGCTGCTGTTTGAAGCATCCGCCGCGAGAAAAATGCTGATTTCTCTGCCGGCTCCGGGGGCCACTGCTGCTGTTCTCGCTGCCATTGACCTCTGTGGAGGAGGGGAAGAGGAAAAAGAAGGTTTCTCACCAAAATGTAAAAACATATCACACTAATGTGATGTAGAGGTTGGAGCAGGGAGGTTGATGCTCACCTTACTTCCTCATTTTTGATTATTTTGCGACGAAAATGAGGAAGTAAGGTCGGATATGTTGTTGGGTTGTGCACTCAAACGTTTCAAACAATATTCAGACTCGGAAAAAAACAATTTGACTCAAGATGAAGGTGCGTTTCATTTACTTACCTGTTGCTGTGACCTCCTGCAGACTGAGGAAAGGATGGCAGCAGCTCAAATTGCTGGATTTTAATTGGGAATAGTCATTGTTTCAGCTAGTTGTGTTCAGTGTTGTGTTGTCAGGTCCAGACAGAGGGATGTGAAAAAAGAAATAAAGCAAACAAACATGAATAGAACAGGAAGTGGACCAGACTCTGGGTCCTGCTGACCCCCCTCCCCCCTCTTCCCTCCTGTTAGTCAGCCTTTTAGCCCGGCTATCACTGTAAATTTCCTCTCGGGCTGAATCAAGGCGAAGGGGGACTGAAGGCTTGTTACCCGGTCGTGCATAATGCCACTAATTTCTGGAAGTGTGTGAGAGCGCTGTCGCTGAGGCGATGACAGAGCAGGACCAACTGGCTTCACGCGGGACTTCCTGTAACGGGGCTTTAAATGGTTGTTAAGGTGGAGGAGAAACAGAGTTCGGGGGCTTTTTTTTTTGTGCGAATGCTTTTAACGTCCTGCTGAGTTATGCGTCGCATTTGTAATGTTAGACGGAGGATCTGAAAGGTTAATGTCACGCTTACAGTAGAGAGACAACAGCTGAGGCGGAGGACGGAATATTAATGCTTTCTTCGTGTTCTTCTCTTACCTTTCGACTCCCATTACCCAGAAATCAAACAACAATAACAGTCTACGGCGGCCGAGCGAGAGACGACGGGGTTGCAACATTTGTGAGCGCGACTTTGCTGAATATTTGACATTTTCCAGCTGCTTTACGCCGAAACGTGATCTTTTCCGAACCCTCACCAAGTGGTTTTTTGTGCCTAAACCCAACCAGACGATCAACACCAGACACGTAAATCGACGAACATCGGCTCCCGGTTTTGATTCTTCCTTTGCTGCTCTCCTAACTGCTGCGTGGGGAAATCCTACTGTGCCTTTTTTCTCTTCCCACTTTCAGGATAACAAACAACAACAGATGTCTTCACTCACTGTTGGAGGCCATCGCTCGAAGCTGAAGGAGATAAATATGTTTTCACTGCATCACATGACACTTCTGAACACATTAAACTATAAAATATACAATTTTGAAGAAAAAACTCACTTCCAACCCAAACTAAAGATCCTGCAGAGTTATAAACTTAAAGGGATATTCCGGTGTAAGTTTAATCCATGGTCTAAATCACAGTGAAACTGTGTTAGACTCCCTCTCCAGAGATCAAGTTAGCAGACCGCTAATTTACGGAGTTTTATCAACCTCAGAAACGACCGCACGACAACAATACACTGCAGTAAATGGATCCAAATATAAACCGCCACCAAAAAGCCACAAATAATGCTCAGAACAGCACCAAACTTCAGCAACAGTACAAATAGGGTCTCAGCACATAGTCCGGGGCATCTAACCTCCGCTAGCTTAGCTGGATTTCTATTGTGAGGCTAAAAACAGATTTCAACTCTCCTCCATCAGCTTCCTGTTGGCGGGAAGTCCCGACGCGACGATTACCGAGTGCGGTTAGAAATGCTCAATTCCATTCTTTTCCCTGTCCGCTCTCGATAATAACTGTTATAAACTGGCAGGTAAGACACATATGAACTTTGATTGCTTTTCCATGGAGTCATAATCAGACATTTTCACCCATGAGCCGCGGAACTCTACTGCACTCGGTAATCGACTCGTCGGGACTTCCCGTCAACAGGAAGCTGCTGCAGAAGAGTGGTAAATTTAGTCAGCTTTTCAGTAGAAATCCAGCTAAGCTAGCGGAGGTTAGATGCCCCGGACTATGTGCTGAGACCCTATTTGTACTGTTGCTGAAGTTTGGTGCTGTTCTGAGCATTATTTGTGGCTTTTTGGTGGCGGTTTATATTTGGATCCATTTACTGCAGTGTATTGTTGTCGTGCGGTCGTTTCTGAGGTTGATAAAACTCCGTAAATTAGCGGTCTGCTAACTTGATCTCTGGAGAGGGAGTCTAACACAGTTTCACTGTGATTTAGACCATGGATTAAACTTACACCGGAATATCCCTTTAAGTTAAAGGTCCAGTGTGCATCAAGGAACCAACTGAACACCCCTCGTCTAACACAAACGGCCAACATCACCCCTGAATCCTGCACAACGGACCTTTAAACAAGCCGATATCTGCACATTTAATTTACGTCACCACTATCAGACATCTAACATGATTCCTGTTTAGTGTTTATAGTCAGAAATCAACTTAATGCGCCCTTAAGAAGATAAAGTACAGAAGCCTTTATTTCCTCCATGCGAGGTGTGCGTCGGTGCGAACGCGCTAATAGAGACATCTTGTCTGCTGCCTGACACAAACAACGACGCCTCAAAAGCAATTTAATGTGGTTTTAATTAGATTTTAATTGCGTTACCTGATCTTAACGGACCTCGAGAGGCAGGCAGGATGATGCCGTAATGTTCCCCATGTTGTTGTTGTTGTTGTTGTTGTGTTATTTTTTTATTTATTTTCCCGTAAACTGTAATCTGCATTAGCGCGACGCTCGGCAGAGTTCAGAAGACGTGGAAATGGAGCCGTGTGTGTGTGTGTGTGTGTGTGTGTGTGTGCTGCGGAGAGGTGTGATTCATGTACAAGTGTGTGTGTGTGTGTGTGAAGCTTAGAAAAGTGTGTGCACGAGAGAGAAACATAACAAATGAGGGAGGGTTGGACGGATGTGAAGTGTGTTTTAGTGCACAAGAAGTGTGTGTGTGTCAAGACAACTTGAGGGTGTGTGTGTGCATGAGAGAGACATTGTGTGTGTGAGTGTGTGTGTGTGTGTGTGTGTGTGTCAGATCCCTCGGCCTGTAGATGGAGCTACACTACACTTCTCTCTCTCTCTTTCTGTCATCCTCCATCTGCACACAATGAATGCATTGTCCTCCACCCTCCACCCCATTACACACACACACACACACACACACACACACACACACACACACTCCCCTCTCTAACAGATTTGCTATTTATGTTAATGTACACCTCAGTGGATCTCTTGCCTCCCAGTGGTTAGATACCCTGTTGATATGTGGCTTTGCCTGTGTGTGTGTGTCTGTGTGTGTGTGTGTGAAGCTGGAGGGGTTGAGGAGGGTTTTCAGGGAGTCAAAGGACAATTCCTGAGACTTTTCCTCTCTTTTCCCTTCCATAAAGCAGAGAGGAAGGAATAAAAGCGCTGGCAGCAGACGGACAGCTGAGCTGCCAATAAAAACCCCTCGCTGCTTTCGGTTTCTTGTTGTCGTCTTTTTTTTTCGGTGGGGAGGAACTTAACTAGGGCTGCAGAACAGTTATGAAGTGCTCGATGATGTGAGTCCAGAACGAAAGCTTCTTGTCTCCCAGCAAATCTGCAGAGTCCTTTCTTTTTTTACAGTCTAACACCTGAACGTGTCTCAGTTTTGATCCCACGTCACATGGCGACATTTCCCGCGAGTGAAGACCTCTATCTCGGTTTGCGATTCACCAGCGGAGCGTGACGTTGCGCTCCTCGTATTAACTGATTGGCATCGGCTGCTTCATTCATGCCCTCAAAATCGCGAGCTCATTCATCGGCTGTGTGGTTATCAGCCGATTCAAGCAGGTGTACGGAACGCGTATCATAACCTTACTCCTCCTCAGGGCTTTACTGCTGTTGTTCTTGTTGTCTAGGAATGATAAGACCTATTGTGGAGCTGCGTACTGACACAATCCCAAATGTTTCCAGCAGTGTTTAAACCCGAGAAGAAGCTACGTACGTCTTCCGTTGCGTTTCGATGGATACCTTCGTGCAAAGTAGAGGTGGATTTCATAGTTCGTTGTCGAGATTCAGTTCCCATCGGTCAGTTCGGCAGGATGACTCGTTCATGTAGTTCGTTCGTTCGTTCGTTCAGTCGCACTTCCGGGTACAATGTCGTTCAGCGGTGATTCACGTAACAAACAATTCTCAGCTCCTCGTTCTCAAACGATCGCGCTAACGGTCAACATAACACTGTAGTTCATGACCAATACATAGCTGCAACTTCATGATTATGTGAACTTTTAGACAACACGACAGTTAGCAGCTAACAGCTAAAGCCGGCTAGCCAACAATGAGTGACTGAGTGAACGAGAACGATAGGAGAGAAATCAGTGAACGGAAGAGAACAAGAGCTCCTCGTTCTCAAACGATCGCGCTAACGGTCAACATAACACTGTAGTTCATGACCAATACATAGCT
Organism: Sparus aurata; assembly: GCF_900880675.1. Taxonomy (NCBI): domain Eukaryota; kingdom Metazoa; phylum Chordata; class Actinopteri; order Spariformes; family Sparidae; genus Sparus; species Sparus aurata. Next base: position 17,472,082 of record NC_044210.1, read on the forward strand.
GCAACTTCATGATTATGTGAACTTTTAGACAACACGACAGTTAGCAGCTAACAGCTAAAGCCGGCTAGCCAAGAACGAGTAGAAGAGAAATCAGTAACCGAACGAGAACGAGAGCTACGAACGAAATTAAATGTTTGTTTGTTTTTTTTCATGGAAACGGTTGCTATGCATTCCTGTTTCTCATTGGCTAAAATTCGACGACAGTGTCCTAGACCCAGCATACGATTGGCTGGCTCTCAGTCCTCCTCACCACTCTGATAACTAAACAGTGAACAACGCAGCGACTGGTCTGTGAGAACGAACGAACGAGAGAGAAGTGAAACGGGGAATGAGATCAGTTCGTTCGCGTTAAAGACTCGTTCGTTCGAACTGATTCGTTCGCGAACGAGCCATCAGTAGTGCAAAGTCGCCTTCAGATCAGTCCAAAAACCCAAAGACTCTTCATTTACTGTCACGATGAAGCAGAAAAACAGCAAACCCTCACGTTTAAGAAGCTGCAACCTGCAGACGTTTGACATCTCTGCTTGAAAAACATTTCTAGTATTTTCCAGATGTCATTGCTTTCGCTCGAACACCAGATTAATCAAGCAAACCTCTCCTCCCCCTGTGATGTGTTGTTCATCGTTAACAGGCGGCTCAGTTTCACGTATCACGTGTGGCACATCTCAGTGTTTCGGGGTAACATCACGGCCGAGTCCTCTCAGAGCAGTGTGTGTGTGTGTTACAGCGCTGGTAATTCTCACCACTCAAACGGCGTGTGAAATAGAGCTACAGTCGGGTCATTGTTGATCCCCACCTCTAATAGAATAATCAATCTTGCTTTTGGCAAGTCTGTGGGATTAATTATTAAGGGCTAAACATTTACCGGCTGAAGCACAGCGCCGCCTGGCTCTCGTCTACCTGCCTCGCCAGCCTCGCTCTGCAGAAGCCGCTCAGCCCGCCGTGAATTGATTATCTCCACGCTTATCTGCTGACAACAACCCGCCGCCCCTCCACCCCCCCTTTTGCACCCCTCCACCTTTTAAAACAATAGTATCTTTCCAGTTTGTCAGTCACAGATTTATTTCATGTAGAAACACTCACAGAAGGAGGATTAACGGTATCTACTTATACGCTCGTGATAACTCTTATCTCCTCGGCTTCCCCAGAGCACTCTGTGGGTGCACGTTGACCTGTTTTCCTCTTCTTCTTCTTCTTCTTCTTCTTCTTTGCTCCTGTACCTCGGCGATTTTAATCATTTAACCATGTATAATCTGGCAGGGGCCTCTCCCAGTTTGGGGTGGGAATTTGGGTTCTTTTAAAGACCTGCAGGGAAGTTTATGTATGTGCAAAACCAAAAAAAAAAAAAAAGAAAAGGTGAGCGGGAGGTGAGGCAGCGATGGATGGATTTCATAGAGAAATTAGTCTGATAGGACAAACACACCGAGGGTGAACTACGGCGTAATTAGGCGGCCGTTTATAAATGTGTCGACGCCGGGAGGGTTTTTTTCTTTTCTAACGACGTAGCGGGTAGAGCACATCACAATGCGAAGACGACGAGGTGGAGCAGAAGGTGTAAACACCGGCTGTATGTGAGTTTACAACGGTTTACATCTCGCAGGTAAACTGTCGGCAGCTGCAGCATCCTGTGCGCCCGGCGGAGGTTTACACAGCGTAAACGCATCACTTCCTCCTCGCTTGGCCTCGTGTAAACGGAGCGTATATAACTCCGACCGGGACGCGCCGGCCTCCGTCCTGTAAAAAAAAAGCAGGAAAAGCGGCGTCGCCTTCGACCCTGCGGCTCTCTGGGTGGCACTGCGGCGAGGTGGCCTGGGGATTAACCCGATGACAGTTTGTATCCATTAGCGTTATGAGTCGGCCGCAACGTAAAGAGTTCACATCCTCTCACAGGCTCCTAAAAGTGCATTTTCTTCCCCTCCCCCTCCCTCCTGTCACACGTTCACCTGGGTGAAATATTTTGAAGCCTTTTCTAAATATCCCGGGTGTTTGATTACTCCTGCGTTGGAGTGGGTGGTTCCAGGAGAGCACCACTGTCGTGTACAGTTACAGACCATTTGCTTCTGTTTATGTCTCATTTACATTTCCTGCAGTGTTTTTTCTCGCCGTCTGTAATTAGATTTTTTCTCTTTTTCTTTTTACTGTACGTGTTGTCGTCTTCCGTGTAAGCCGAGGAATAACAAGAACAGTCAGGTCTTGTCAGATGAAGACGAAACGTTCACTGAATACATCTTTAAAAACTTTATGTCGAGGTCGGTCAGTGTGTCCCGAGTTTTGGCAACACAAACGTGTCTAATGTCGAATCTTTATTTATTAAAAATGGTGACCAGAAATAGTACTTTACTATTGATTTTCGGTGTGAAAGTCAAGTTATTGTGCCCCGTCTTGACCTTAACACCTTCACTTCTCGCTGCTGTATCCAGTCTGACGCCGTAACACACAGATTTATCTTTAATGCGAGCGAGGTTTCCTGGAAGACGTCAGTGATCTGGACAAACTGCAGGAAATTCAGTCAGAGATTCTGTGTTTATTAGGGCTGACCCCGACCAAGGATGTTCTTGGTCGACCAGTGGTCGTCATTTTGAGTGATTAGTCGACTAATCAACGCATATATATATATTAAAAAAAAAAAAAAAAAAAGATTTAGAGAGAGATTTACACAATAAGTAAAACACAGTGAGCTGGATGATTTAGCTTCCCCAGTACACACGAATAGTCTAATACGAGCGCATATAACAATAATAAAATGTATTTATCTCTGCTTTCAAACATTCCCGCTAGGCTACTTACATGTTTAAGGTGCTACATCATGTTCGTCGTGGAGGAGTGATAGGCGAAGTTTTTCTTGCAAAGTTTGCATGTCACCTTCTTGGGGTCATCCTTCTTCTTTTCAAAATGATCCCATATTTTAGACGTCTTTCCCGACATTGTTTGGCTATTAATTGTTAACTGTCTAACCGCGATGTCGAAGGGACCTGCCGTGTTAAAAAAGAAACACTGACAGTGAGTGAGTGTCACGACTTCCTGTATCTGGCCCTTCAAATTAAAAGCCCTCCAGCCTTTTATACACAGGCCAGCTGACAGTCACATAGATTTTGACTTGATTTTGACAAGACACGGCTCCAAATGTTTGTTTGTTTTTTCCTGCAACCAATCGACCAATGAAATTTTGGTCGACCAGTGCTTGGTCGACTATTTAGGGGCAGCCCTACTTGTGTTTATTGAGCTTAAAAATACAAATGTGCAGTCCGCTGATGTCGTGCATCACCAACCCAAAGCATTGCTATCGAACCACCTGGGAAATAAAACTCAACAATCAGCTGGATGTCATCGTCAGATAAGTGAAACCGTTAACGCAAGAATGATGTTTCATTCGAGTCGTTTAAGTTGTAGCTACGGCCTCAGTCAGACTAAATTCGGTGTTGTGATGAAAATAGCAAACCGCAGCCGAGCGTGACGTAAAAGTTAAAACAGAATAAACTTTGGAGAAACGGATCCTGATGTGACGACCTGCTTTAATCAGACTGTAAGAGCATCAGCACGGCTAGTAATGCTAGCATCATCAATGACCCGCAGCACAATGTGGTCGCTCAGTTTGCCGTTGGGCGCCAAGCTGCAATAACGAGCCTGTAACACCTTGCTGAGTTCATCACAAAAGAAGAGATTTATTGTAGAAGAATAAATGTACAATAAACAATCTGTGGAGTAAAGATTCCTCGGGGGTCTTGACACACAAGTCAGGCACAGTTGCTTTGTTTACCGTCAAGTTTCTTCAATTACCAACGAAAACTACCCTGTATTTTTTTTCATATTAAAGGATTGAACTGGAAAGTAGCAGCAGTCCTGAATGTGAACTCCACTCTTGACTTCACGACTTTATCCTGAACCGAACTGACCTTCTGATTACCAGAGAAGACACACGATGAGTTTTTTTGTACATTTCTTTTACATTTTGTTGTCTTCTGTCCGTCTGTTTCAACTGGACTAACACTTGGAGCTCATTCTGTTCTGAACATACAGTATGATAATTGTTGAACAGATGCCATCATCAGTATTTGCAACCAAAAAAAAAAAGGGCTTTGACCTCAAACGGGTCAGCGTGGAAACGCCGGAGGAGAACCTGCCTGTATTTTTAGCTCTGGAGGATTAGTTTGTTTTCCCTGCACAAGACAAACTCTTGAGGAAAAATCTATGCAAATTCACCCTGGATGTAAATATGTAAATATAATATATTCTATAAAGCTTTAAGTTGAACACGCCGCAGCGAACGGGGGGGGAAATACACCTCTTCTTGTATCTGAGCAGTGTGGGTAGCAAAGGATGCATGTAACCTCATTCCACATCCGACACTCGGTGACAAATACATAGTTTGGGGCAAATTTCCATTTCATGTTCGACTACACCGCACATCTCAAATTAAGAGCGCGGCATTATCATCGACAAGGAAATACATCGCGTTAATATTCTCGCTTCACACTTGCCAAAGAATTAGTTCAGATCTTCGCATAAATTAACGGTGGCACAGTTTGAAAATCGGTAGCTCAAGGCCATGCTCTCAGAACAAGGCAGTGAGTGCCGTGCCTTAATTCACCGTTTGTTTTGATGTCTGCATTTGAAGAGTTTGTTTCCGGAGCGTTATGTATGTTATATATGCGTTTTTTTTTTTTTTTTTTTATGGAGAAGGGGGGAAAGAAATCTCATTACCTGGAGCTCATCATGCTGTGTGTCTAGAAATGAAGAGGAGCAGCCAACCAAGAACTGATGTTTACAGCGAGTTTCTCTTATTTTTGTGTTATCAATCATCTTAAGGTGTCAACAAAGGATTCATAATGTACTTTTTTCACCTTCTGGAATTTACTCTACGCTTTAAAACGACTGGGTGAGAAGATGTGTTTCTTATTTTCCTATCACTATTAGATCTCAGAGAGGCTGATGTGCGTTTTCTTTTAGTTTAATTAGTCTGATGAAGGTTTTTAAGAGAAATACAGCGTTCATTTATGTGTTTTTTGTTTGTTTTCCTTCAGCTTGAAGAGTCCAACAGCATCTATTTCTTGAATTGGTAACAGCAACACCAGATCTCATGGACTGGAGGCCTGAATAGGCGTCACGGTTCGTTTATTCGTCCAGAACATTTACGCAGATGATGTGTGGTTATTTATTTCTGTGGATGTGTGACCGTAAAGAAAACAGGATTTAAGCTTCAAGCACAAGTTGTTCAGGAAAAGAGACATAAACTCAGTTCAGACAGTTTGAACCTGAACGGACTACCTGAAAAGTTTTTGTATCCGGCCATCGGTCTGTTCCGAGAGCCGTGTTCTTCGTTCACCTTCAGACGTGTCGACAGTCGCTGTAACCCTGTTTCATATTCGCGGAGACTCCTCGGCGGCGCCGCCAGGTGTGTGGCTTCAGCACTCAGCGGTGATTTAGTGCGGATAAAGAGCTCCTGTGTGTTACACCTCTGTGTGATCACAGAGCCACAGAGTCGGCCTCAAGGACTCTCCGCTCTGTCTTTCACTTTGAGGAAGAATTCACAGTCGCAGCGACCGCAAAGAGAGTTTTTGTGGCAGATATTCCTTTACAAATGAAGCTAATTTTCACTGTTTTTATATGAGCATCAAGACTAAAACAAGTCCGATAATGCACGGAGGGAAATTACTGAGGATGTTTGCTCACAGGTGCAGAAAGAAAAGGCCTCTGTTTGTGTTTCTGTACCTGTCATGCAGCACTAGTTCCTCCTCCGTCACTGTCTGCGCTCAATGTCAGGGGGAAGTGCTCTCCGCGGGGCAGCTCGGAGGTTCCTCTTCCTGTCGCATTGTGTTCGGTCCTTGACGCGACACGTTCATATTACTGAGCTCAACGTCTCTCTGAATCCATTTCCTGTCCGCTGAAAACCTTGAGTAGTGTCGAGTTAGCAAAGAGCTGATGTTTTCAGTGTGTGTGTGTGAGGCTGTCAAGGCCTCATGGTTCATTAGTGTAACCGGACGAGACGTCGGAGGACTCGTCTTGTTTTCTGTCCGGTGAAGGTGGATTAAACCTGCTGGACTCAAAGACAGACGGACGTCCAGGATCAGTTAAAGTCAGCAGGACGTCTTCAGTGTCTCAGTCAAACCTGCATCACATCACAGCTGATTGTGTCAGCGTTTCTTCATAGAGGAAGTGTGAAATCGTATTTATACAGATTGATTTATACTCAAAAAAGACCTGAAGTCTCACTTTTTTATATGATGGAAACATTAAAACTAAAGTGATAAAAGGAAAGTTTATGATGTATAAGATGTAAAATACTTGACTTCACTTCTGGACTAGAATGAATCACTCAAGATCCTCTCCTTTCCATCCTTCCTTTCTTTTCCATCCTTTCATTTTCTTGCCTTTCATTTCCTGTCCTCCTCCTTTTCCTCCCCTCTTCTTTTCTCTCCTTTCCTTCCTCCCCTTCCCTTTATTTCACTTCTTTCCATCCTTTCTTTCTTTCTTTTCTTTCTTTCTTTCCTTTCCTTTTCTTGCCTTCCCTCCTTTCTTTTCCATCCTTTTCTTTTCTTTCCTTTAATTTCCTGTCCTCTCCTCTTTTTTTCCTCTCCTCTTCTTTCTCTCCTTTCCTTTCCTCCCTTTCTTTCCATCCTTTCATTTCTTTCTTTCCTTTCCTTCCCCCTCTCTTTCCTTTCCTGTCCTCTCCTCTTCTTGTCTCTCCTTTCCTTCCTCCCCTTCCCTTTCCATCTTTTCCCTCCTTTCCCTTCTTTCCATCTTTTCCTTCCTTTCCTTCCTTCCTTGTCTTTCTTTCATTTCCTTTCCTTCCCCCCTTCTCTTTCCTCTCCCCTTCTAAGTTTTCCTCACTTCTTTCTTGTAGCCAGAGGAAACACAGAAACTCTTTCCTTTCCTTTCCTTCCCCTCTTCTCTTTCCTTTCCTCTCCTCTTCTTTCCTCTCCTCTCCTCTCTTTTCCTCCCCTCCTCTTCCATGTCTTCCCTCACTTCTGTCTTGCAGCCAGAGGAAACAACCCTCTCCTCCTTTCCTTCCCTCGTCTCCTCCACCTGTCTGCCTCTCTGACCTGCAGCCGATTGGACCGTCGTGTAATCTGAGTCGTCTGGTCAGCGTTCAACAGCTGAAGGGAGCAATCACGTCTGTGGCTGATTACCTTTTTGGTAGCGGTTTCACAGCGTGTGTGTGTGTGTGTGTGTGTGTGTGTGTGTGTGTAGGTGTGTGTGTGTGTGTGTGATGTAACAGCACCTGACATGTTGGTCGCTGTGTGTCGGCTTGGCGGTTGGTTATTCACTGACAGGAACAGGAAGGCCAGCGAGATGCAGGCAACCACACACACACACACACACACACACACACACACACACCTCTATCATAGTGTATCTCCATATTAAATTAACCTTCAACCTTCAGATGCACATTTCTGATTCCACAACAATTCAGTGTGAAATCAGAGACCGACATTAAAAATCTAATATGTTGTTTAACAAACTAAATCAGTGATGATGAACGCAGAAATCAGGCAGATGTAGCTGACCGCTGATTTCTGCAGGTAGCTGCTCTTACACACTGATATAACAACACACACACACACACACACAACACACACACACTCAACACACACAGGAAGCACCTTTCCATTAAGTAATCCTCGGTTTGACAGTGACACAACGGCTGGCGTGCAGTTACTGAATTCATGCAGGATGCAGTTTTTTAACAGTTGCATAAGATTACAGATTCAGCACACGTGTGGATCCTGAATGTTACACAACGTGTCGGAATATCAGTTACAACACGACAACGTCACAGCAAGTCAGTGTCGATCTAGTGTATATGTCATAATGGAAGACGATCAGTTTATTATTTAAGTTCCTGCACCTTCTTAAACTTGAAGTTCAAGGACTTTCCAGGACCTGCTCCCCCTCAAATTCAAGCACCCGTCATGGCTCAAGGTTAATACAACACAAAGTTTTACAGGAGTTAAAGGACGACAGCTGTAAAAGACAGAGAGGATTATATGTATGTAGTAAAACACAAGCTTCAGTAGTGCTGTTGCTCTGTGGTCTCTGGCCTTCTATATACATATATTTTGACAATAACACTATATTATATTAGTTAAGTGTTTTAAAAGATACTTACATGTTGAGTAGCAAACTTGTTTATTTCATCAGCATCAGCTTAGCAACACAAATTAACAATTTAGCTAGTCAACAATCTAAAAACTTGACTTTAAATTAACCTTTTTAATCTATTTTTAAAAAGAAAATAACTTTTTCTCTCTTGAATTCACAAGCGTTCAAGGATTTTAAGGACCTGTGGGAGCCAGACTTGAAGAAACCTGCAAAAACTGCACAAACTCGCTAAAATTCAAGATTCAGATCTTTAAAATCAGCTTCATATTTGCGTCTCTCATCCGTCCACAGTAAAGAAAATGCATGCTAACCAGTTAGCATTGAGCCAGCTTTCACTCACCGCTCCGTCTCTGATGATGACATCACAGAGGTTTCGCGGAGGGCGTTTGTTCGTCTGTTTTCATTTCTTAAGTTGATCAACGAGCCATTCTTCCCCCCCCTATAAAAACTATTACTTTTTAATTATCTCAACTTTTCCTCCCCGAGCTGTTCGCCTGTCAGCAACTTTAGCTCCGGCCTCATGCTCTGCTGAACATCCCTCCATCCCTTTCCCCGGCAAACTTCAACTTGGCCGAGGCCTAGAACTTCTCTCCGAGGGGGCTGACAGCGCTGCGTTTCTCCCTGCCCCTGTTTTGACTGGAGTTAAACTCCCTCCTGGGCCGAGAGAGAGAGCGAGACTCGGAGAGAAAGAAAGAAACAAACAAGCCGAGGAGTTGTTTTCTGGGCACTTTGTGGGAAGCCACAGTGCATCGACTTTTGGATTTTGGACTAATTTTCGAGACACTGACTTTTAAAAGCGTCTTTCTTTTCCAAACAGACGTCTGAATATCTCTCTGTGGGGTTTTGAAGTTAGATTTTTGATACAGCAGCTCTGCTTCTAGCTTAAATAATGCACCCAATCGGCAGAAGAGATATCAGATAAGTGTGTTTCTGCAGAATCACGTTCAAGATCAACTGTGTGTTTCGTTTTGTTGCGACTTTAGGTTTGTTTAGGTTGCCGTGCGCAAAATCCACTCGGGTATGCCTGGAAAACATCCTGATTTATGCATAAAATATTCTGTAATAAAACGTCCTGAGTTCGCTTTAAAACAACCTGGTGCTATTGCCGAAAACAAGGCTGGAAATGTCCTTAAAACCGCCCTGTTTTGTGGTTCGACTTCCCTTGAAAAATATCTGGTTTCGGCACCGCAAGCACCGCTGGAAGTACCCTGAGTTCCTCTTAAGAACATCCTGTTTTGTCGCCACGAATGCGGCTGAAGATGGTTCGACTTCCTGTGAAAAATATCTGATTTCGGCTGTAAACGTGCGCAGCTTTCCTAAAAAAAATATGCTTACAAACGCCCCCCCAAAAAAAGGCCCGTTTTGCAGCATCGTCACTTATAAATTCAAAATGTTTGGTTTGAACATTTCCCTCGTTGTGAAACCACGAAGCGCTGCAGAAAGCTCCCTGTCAGAAGGTGTGACAAAAAAAAGATGCTTTTGACAACCCAGAATCTACCTCGGAGGAGATAATCAGTACATTAGGGGTTAAAATGGCAGCCGTGCGCTCTGTTTGGACAGTCGAGTCAACGTATGCAGATTCCCAAACACCTGTCACTCAGCCCTCCCACCTGCTGGGACTTTGTGATATTTAAATGTCTTTTGTCATCACCTAATTACTCCTCGTCAAAGGTGTAGCTCGCGCGGGGAAGCGGCGAGGTGGGCTCGCCGGGCGGCGCCTCTGTCACGCGGACATGTTTCTTATGTGACACGGGCTCCGCCTCCGTCCCGCGGTTTAACACGGGAAGTTTGATCAGCTTTTTGTCACGGCATCAAGGGGGAGGGGTGGAGGTGGGGAAATTATAGAAGTGTCACCCCTCTTTCTCGCCGGCGCTCATTCGGGAGCGATCCTCAATTTGAGCGGCCGGGGGAACATTTTCATGCAAATGGCGCCGTCGCAATTTTTTTTTTTTTTCTTCCCCCTAATAGCTTCTTACAAATGATGTGCCATTACAAGGAGGTTTATTTAAACAAATTTAATACGTCTTTAATCAACCCTCGCCGAGCGCCTTTCAAAAGGTCACACGCCACATCAGGACAGGCTCCATATAACCCCACCCACCCCCACACACACACACACACACACACACACACACACACACCCTTCACATCGCAGTATTAGCTCAAGGATGGAGGAGGAGGAGGAGGAGGAGGAGGAGGAGGAGGAGAATTATCTCACGGACAACTCATTTTAAGCAAATCTTTATTTACATTTTTATTCAGTTATTAAATTTTATTTCATTGCAGTGGCGGCGAGGGCGGGCGGCCTCCCTCCTTTCACCTCCACGCACACACACACACACACACACACAGACACACACACGCACACACACACACACACACACACACGCACACACACGCACACACGGTCGTTTGCTTATGAAGTCATCTCGTCTGAGAGCAGGAGGGCGTGTGTGAGCCTTTAGTGTCGCGGCTCGCACTCTTGATCTTTTGTGGCGCGTGCCGCACTCAAACTGCACACGTGCGTTATGAATGCACGGAGGAGCTGTTTGACATCATTTACAGGTAGAACATGAAAGAGTTTAATTAATCAAACAAACACAGGAAATTAGAGAAAAGGTTCTTATTGTCATCCTGAGTTATTTCTTTGATATATTTGATAGTTTCATGGAGACAAAACATCCAGATTTCCTTCGTGTGTGTCTTAAATCCTTCAGTCTGTTGTGATATAAACCTTTTTTAAAGTTAATTGTTAATCCGACACTTGAGTTATATATTTAACCCATGTTTCTTTCCTTTTCTACATATTACAACACAGCAAGTTCCTCTCCATCATGACACCATGTGTGTGTTTCCCGTGTGACGCCATTTTTTTTTGCCGTCAGAAAACATGTAAGCGTTGATAAAAAAATAAAAACAGAATTAGTGAGCTCGGATGGAATGAAAGCAGCTCTCCAGCTCCTGATTCCTGTTGTTAACCTCGTCCTCACATCCCGCTCGCTGTTATTGGCTGAGGGTTTACAGACCCACTGCCCAATGGTTGACCTCCAAAACTGTCCCAAACACAGCAAGACAGAAGACACACCAGGGTTTTTCAGCGGCTCGTTGGGGATTATTTTAATTTGAGTCTAGACAGTTTTTAGGAGATTCCTCCTCAATCTGCCTTCAAACGATATAATTGTGTCATCGTCCTGTTTGGCGGTTATCCCGATGAGATGTCACGACTTTTATTCAGCAGGTAAAACTTTTTTCCAGCATGTTTAATTCGCCTCGACTCTCGCATGCAGCGGTTTGCGTTGTCGTGTCGCTCGTTCCAAACGACACACGGGGGCTGCCGCTGTCGTAAACGACGCGCACTTAACCGATTCCCTCTGAATCACTTGTCCTTGCGCTCTTACATTCTCTCAACTCCTGTTCTGCTGTTGTTTCATTACCGCTGGCACACGCTCGACCCCGACCAAAGTCAATAAACAAACCCATTTAAATATGTACGGCAGCCAAAGCCGCCGCCGCCGCCGCCACCGCGCTCATGAGATGGAGATATTTCAATATGCAGGATTGGGAGTGTGTCCTATTACCTCGGTGCGTCCCAGAAGGTGAAACGCCGCCTCGCAGGCTCCGCCCACCAACCGCGCTTTGCATATGCAGGCTCAGAGCTATGCTGCGGATGTATTTAACACGCCAGTAAAAAAAAACATCACATCTCAAACACCGAATCCTCCACCGCAGTCGGCTTGTTAACCCGAGGGCGCCGTGGCTTTAACTCAACCGTCCGTACGACTGTGCGTTTTATAGCCGTTAAATACGGGAGTCGCTCACGTGGAGATCCGTTTGTTCGACGGCGTCTGAGTCATCAATACTCCGAAGATCCCTCTGTTTGTGATAGCAATAGTGTTATAGCATGGCCAAAATAATCAAATCCCACATGGCAGTTTTGGGGATGAAGTTATTCAGGGGGACTCGAGCAGAGCATCTTAATTTTTTTTTGGGAAGGGGGGGTTAACCCTTTCAGCGCTAATGCCTTTTTCTCAGGGTGGCATTTACACAAAATGAATTGCTTGCTTAGACACAGCTAACTAAATAAAAGACAGCGGGGGCTGATACTATGAAAAATGGATTTTCATTACTGTTTCATTGATTCTAGTAAATAAGGGCCCCGGGCCGGCACCGCAAAGGCTGCAAAACGGTAATAATTTAATCTAAGGTGACACAGACCAAAATGTATGTGGACAAAAAAATCATCCCTGAATATTAAACAAGGGCCCCGAGACAAGCGGGAGGAGGGGGGAGAGCGTGTTTGCAGGCGCATTTAAATGTATGCAGATTGCCGTCCAACCTATTTAAAAACAAGAATTAGGTATTCCTGTCATAAATCACGTTTGCCGCTATGGATATGCCTTGTTATGTCGGTGTTTAACGGAAACCTGAAAGGTTAAAGCACTCGGTGCATTAAATTGTACAAGGATAATTAATACTTTTCTCCTGGCTATTTATAAAATATGGAAAATAGAGTCGGCTGAACTGTGACAACACACTCGTTTGAGGAGGGGAAGGCAGAATTTAAAAAAAAATAAAAAATGATACAAAAAAGCGGAAATGAACACACATCCAGGCACGTAACGAAAAGAGCAAATAGCTTCCAGGCGACACGTCGAAGGGCACTTTTTTTAGGATCATTGTGTCGTAAACAGGTAAAAGGAAAGATTTAATTTAACTTGCAGACATCTCTGTTGACTTTTCGGTGCGTTTCAGTCCCCTGAGGGTGGCAGCAACCTGACCAAATAATCTCTGGTTTGTTACCGAGGTTACACCCTCCAGGCAAACTGCTCCCTGACTGCTCTGATGTGTGCTCCGTGTCACTAATTAGTGCCTGTTAGCGGTAAACTAGTGCAAACTCCCTAATTTGACAAGTCTATTCCAGAGGTGTTGACCTCTCACTCACACCGGTGGCAGCTCCGTCAGAACTTGCACCTCGCGGAGCGACTTGTCGCGTCTACCTGGCTCTGTCGCACCTTCCCCGACACGCTGTCAAAGGCCCCCGTGTCAAGATGGCTGTCGGAGTACTTTGTAGCGTTTACAGAGTCGATGTGTGAACGCAAACGGTCGCCGTGTACTTGTTATGTAAAAAAAAAAACACACAAAAAAACAACAGTGGGTCATTTGGCGAACCGCGGCCGCTACGTGTGAGCAAAAAGCGACTTGACAAGTGTCCGGGGCCATTACGCCGCGTTAGTCTATTCACCGACTCGTGCTCCAGTGGTTTATTATGTGCGCCTTTAACATGCGCCGAGACGATCATGTCAAGCCGGGGAGATAATAGCCTCAACATACAAAAAGCACAACATCTGGAGCGAGAGGGGAGATGGTGCTGAACCGTGACGAAGGTCCATTTCATCCGGGGAAAGGTAGAAAGCTTAACAGCCTAGTTATCTAGGTTGCATGCTCGGCGCGCAATTGTTTAAGACTTTCTACCTCACTGGCCTTCCTGAAGGTGTTCAGGTCGAGGGTTTTTCCTTCTCCCGCTCCGATCTTTCTGCTTTTCTTTGAATTTTTGCACACTTCTCCGGAACCGCGCTCGGCGCTTAGTCACAAGTCGACCTCTCAAACTGTGTTCATTACAGCACAGGAGAGAAAAGGCAGGAATCGTTAAACTGATGACGGCACCGCGCTCTGAGCAATGTTTCAGTGAACCGTCAAAGCCGCTCAGATCTGTCCCCGTCCTCTCCCTCGCCGCAACCACGACTGACCTTTTCCACATTTGCTAGCGTCTGAGCGCCAGCCTTTGTCTGTATCACTCTGATTAGGCCGAATCACGATTGGAGCGCCGCGCTTTAGACTGACACTGATTCCCCTGCCTTCTCCGCTCAGGCAAAAAACAGGGAGGACGCAAAATGTTGGTAAAGTGAAATGGAAAAGGACCAAAAACATTCGCTTTCCAACGGCGAGTGGTGCCAAGCCTGATTCACGCCTAATGAGGGAGGGACCCGGGACACTCGCTGGCTCTGCTCCACTGCACATAAACATGTACACACAGCCTCACAATGCATGCAGGCTCACATGCAAAAGCAGGTGCATTCAAGCATACAGACACAGACACACACACACACTTCTACAGCAGAGTTATGTGAGGACGGGGAATTTAACGTCTCCACGCTGACCGACACAGGTGTTTCCACTTATGTTGCCCCAATTAGTCCCCCGATCAGAACCGCCTGGGCGTAGACGCACCGAGCTTGACTGACAGCTCCATCGCGGACAACTCTATCTTGATTATCAGTACGCGGAGAATTTCCTGCACACCTTCGACCTGAACAGATGTGTAATCAGCTGGAATATCTGCAACTTGTGTGTGAGTGTGAGTGTGTGTTTGGACACGTTGGATTCGAGCATCTTCCCGAAGTTGTTGCGGAAATAAAAACAGTATTAATAACAGATTGGTGGATCTAAAAAAGAAAGAAAACTCAGTCATTATCTCTTCGTAGTCTCCAAAACATTTCTGGAGCTTCAATTAACGCTAACAAGAAACCTGATCATGTTAACGAGGGAAGAGGAGTTAGTTACCTCACTGAGAAGTTGGAGGGGTGCAACCTATACGATTTAAAAAACGGCGACAACCTGATGTTCCCTCTACTGCCTGAATACATAAAATAAATATATAAACTAAACACGACTGCACACTGGCTGTAAATGACGTCTTTGTTAATCAATTTGTGATTTAAGGACTTCATGTTTTGCTGTGAAGCTCCTGAAATGTTTTGCGGACGACGAAACTTCACCCGGCGCTCCATCGGCATGGTGGTGACGAGATAACGGCTGAATTATAATATTTGGGTGAACTGTTCCTTTAATGTTATTAAGCAGAAAAGTGAGATACTGACAGTCTCTGTGTCCTGTGCTAATTTCCAATGACAACCTTCACAGACCACCTCCCCTTCAAAATGCCTCTGCAAAGGACAACACGCTCCTCCGGTTTAAATCACGTCAACACAGTGAAGTCGGTTTCTGTGTCTCCGTGAGCGCGCTCATACTCAGGAGATCATTTCAAATTCAGGTCACTCCTTCTGCGGGTGTAAAGTATGTTCCTGGAGTTAATAAAATATTTGCCATTTGCTTGCAACAATTAGCAGAAGATAAACACGAGCCAAATTGTTCTTGTTTCTGCTAATGGAGCTAGCCTCTGGCCACGCTATAATTATTCCTATTAGCAAATTAAGTCGTTACCTTGCCTCCTTCCTCTCTCTCTTTTTTTTTTTTTTTAATCCAGCAGTGGAAATTACTTGAAAATGAACACAGAGCTGCAGTTGATTTTGTCTATTAAGAGTCAAAGCGTCCAGATTGAGGACAAATGCACTCAAACTGCTGCTTTAAAAACCCTCCTCGTGTGTTTTTGTCGCCTTGCAAAGCTGAATATTTGTGTCATTTATTCATCCTCGCACTCAGAATCGGATCCATTTCGTTAACATGGAGTCTAATTTCTCTGTGTGGTTTGTGGTGCACTTGCATAAGGCAGGCCCCCAGGTATCCTCTTATGTCACAACAGATGGGAAGTCTACCAAACCACAAGCCTTATATTGGGTAACCGGAGTGCGTACAGTGGGACATCACACCTTCCTCAAAACGGTTTGTATCTATTCAAAGCCGTGGTGGAAACACCTTCTTCTTGATTTACATGACATATTCAGCACTCTGTCACACTTAGACAAAAGGGCAAAGAAAAAAAAAAAAGGTTCCCGCTCTCTGGATGTGGCAGACGTTTCCAAAAAGAGGTAGTGCTAAATGCGGGCGTTCATGCGTGGTTAGCAGGTTTTTATGATGCGGTGAGCGTTGACGCTACGTTACGCTACAGCCAGAGATAGAAGCAGTGTCTTGACTTAATGAACTTGATTTCTGGCGTTTAAGAACACAAACTTTGTGATAAAGATTTCTTTATCTTTAAGGGCAGCACCACAGTTGAGGCCTTGATTCTTGATTGTAGCATACAGGAAAAATGTTTGTCGGCACTTAAACGCCCTTATTTTATAATTATACAGTCCTCAAAACACCAGGATTTAAATCTGTAACAGATCAAATAATTCAGACCTTTTTCCATATAAGGTTCAACTAATGAAACAATCCTTTGAACCTTTTCATTTCCAGCGACACGCGACCACAAGTGTCCAGCTGCTATGAAATAATAATGACTGACGGTACGAGTTCTTTGAAAGCGCGACACTGCCGGGGGAGCCCACTTACTGTAAACCGATTCACTCGGGTCCTCCTCAAATCCACAAATCAGCGTAAAGATCTGAGGAGCCGGAGCTCCTGATTCCACACGGATAAGACTTCTTCTTTTTCCAGGAAGCTTTCTTGCGACTCAACAGCGAGGGGCGAGCGAATTTAGGGCACCGAGGATGTGGACCAAGGCGAGGAGGGGAATAAAAAAAGAAAAAGTACCAATGCTTTTTCATCTGTGAGATTCAAAAGGCCTGTGTGATGAAATTTTAAAAGTAATTTCTCATGTACATATTAAACATGCTTCAGCAAATCCTCTTTTTTTTTTTTGCACCACAATGACGCAGCCACTACCAAGACTGTCTGCTTAATGATTAATTGATCGGCCCCTTGGATGCAGGAAAAAAATCAGTTTGTCTGTTTGTGATTGGCAGCTGAAGGACATGAGGACAGAAGATCTGATCATATTAAAAAAAATGACAAGATGACGTCCTTAAATGTCTTGTTTTGTCCTCAAGTACTTAAGAAACCAGGAAATATTTACCTTTGAGGAGCTGATAGCAGAACATTTGGGACGTTTTTCCTCAAATGATTAATCTATTTAAACACTTGAGCAACACTAACAGAAAATAGACTTATATGTACATATAATCATATAATTTATGCTAATTATTGTTAGCAAGTGATATGCAGTTAGTGAGAAGTTAGCGGTGACATTGTGCCCGTGTTGGGAGCCAAAACAAAAGAGTAAACACTTTATTCTGCAAGTAAAAAAATGGCATTTCTTCATCCCTGAACTGTAATTCTTTATAAAAAATACTAGTAAACTAAAGAAATATAAAAGAATTAATGGTTAATATGGAAAAGTGTGATTCCCTCCACTGCAGTTACTTTGTTTTCCCTGGATTGACTAAGGTTAGTGTCACATTTGATGCTGTTGGATGACCTGACTCTCGTTGGGAAATTACCCAAATGCTTATACATTTTGGCTGCAGCTGGCAGCTCTGCCAGCCATTCCAGCTGCTCTGGCAGAACGCTAACCATCATTTGGACGGGCCGCTCGAAATCTAGTTGGCTTGGGAAATAGCAGGAGGGGGTTGGTGAACTCTGGAAATGACCGGTTAGTGTTTTGGAAAAGGTGAGCTTCCTGCCCTGCTTGTGAAGGGCTTTATGTGTTTCTGTACAGTTGCCCAAGCCAGTTAGATGACTTTTCAGATGAGGACAAACACAGACGAGTTTAGTTTTTATTCAAATTAACTTGTAACAGATGTTTGTTTGGAAAAACTTTTATTTTGGGCCTTTTTCATGAGAAGTTCTGGAAGGACTTTAAAGGATATATTTGGTATCTTTCAACCTGGACCTTATTTTCCCATGTTTATGTCTAAGTGTTAGAAGGGGATAACATTTTTAAAAATATGTCCAGTATGCAATCTCCTACTGTCATATTACACCCAATAAAAAGAGCTTGTTTGTTGCCATTGATGTCTTATTATGTTCTAATGACATTATGGAAAGTATCCCTATAGAGATGGACCTCTTCATAAAGAGTCAGATGCTTTTTGTTTAACCAGAAACAGCCACCAATTCTGTTAACTCTAGTCACTGTAAAACCTTTTCCAACAATCACAACTCTGGTTTGGTTGGTATAAATCCTTAATTTACAGCGCAAGATGTTAATTTATGTTGTTCCAGGTCATTACAATAGGCCACTCACATTTTTTGTAATGTCTTACCCTGCGATCAGGGAAGAAGAACGAAATGGAAGAAGTAATCCTTTAAACGTTTAACGCTGTGAAACCCATGTTTTTCTCAACATAACCAAGTATTTAAGTTCCCTAAACCCTAATTTAATATTTTTGTTCTCCAAACCTAACCTAGTATTTTGGTTGTCTCGGCCTATCCAAGTGGTTTTCTCACCCAAACCCCCAAAACAGCATCATAAACGGGAAAATAATGACTAATAATAAGTTTGATATGTGCTCCAGTTGTGGAGTAATCACGATGTCGTAGGAACAACACCAACAAGACGACCTTCATTTTGCAGTACTGCTGATAACCCTCTCCAGCCTCCTGTACCAATCTACCAAACACAAATCCTTTTGGTATTCGCCTCCATCACATCTAAGCCTCGTGCAGAGCACAAGAAGA
Source organism: Sparus aurata (assembly GCF_900880675.1). Classification (NCBI taxonomy): domain Eukaryota; kingdom Metazoa; phylum Chordata; class Actinopteri; order Spariformes; family Sparidae; genus Sparus; species Sparus aurata. The sequence continues at coordinate 17,490,544 of NC_044210.1, forward strand.
AACACATTCTGCATGTGTGTGTCCTCACACGCTTAATCCCTTGTGTTTTCAGGTTGCTTCCTGTTGTTTCAGACTGTTTTCACTCCCAACAAAACGCCTCTGCAGTTTGCTTGGAACAGGAGAAGGATCCACATGTTCTCACCTGGCCAAACAAACCCGGCTCAAAGCGTAAAAGCGCCACAAGAATGCACGGCTGTATCTTTCCGCTGATATTACAATGACGGAGTGGACTGCAGATGCATAAAACCTGGCTCCGGTCCTGCATTAACATCGCCTGTCCGCTGATAGATTGTCTCTGGCTGCATGTGCAATGCGTTAAGAGGCCTCCCGCCGTCGGTGAAAAGACACCTGCGTGATTGATGCATGCTATTTAGCAGCGGGAAAGGAACAAGTGCACCTCCGCTCCAGGGAGCGTTCGCCAGCACCTTGTACCGGACAGCTGTGGGTGGCCAGAGGGAGATGGAGAGGGAAAGCCAGAAAACTGAGAGGGGAAGAGTCGGTAGAGAGGCGGAACAACGGAGGAAAGGTGGAAAATTATTGTGAGACAGACAAGAGCGAGAGAGTGAAACTTTAGAGGAAAAGCTGAGACGACATGAAAGAGAGATAAAGTGGAAGTGTGAGAAAAAGAGCAAGCGACCTACATCTGTTAGTCATTATCCTCCTGGCCCCCTCTCTGGTAATCGCTCCATCTGACATAACTCACAGCAGACCTCACTTTGACTACAGATGGGAGTCGATGGGAGGGGGGGCTAAAGTTATTCAAGGCAAAGATACAAAAGGTACAAGTGATCTCTCTCACACTCGATGCAAAGAAACAGGAAGCAGGAAAAAAATTCCCCTCTGCCCCCGTAGTACTCCATGATTAAAGGGGAAATTCCTGTTCAGACGACCTGGGACTTTTTTTCCTTTTGGTCCCGGTGTTGGACATTATTCCTGTAATAATATCAGTGTAATCACCGAGTTAATTACCAAGATCTGGCAATGCCGCAACACTGCTAAACAGAAGTCAGACTGGGCAGGAAGCACATGCAGCCAGATGATCCGACAGGTTGTAAATAAACTCCCCGGGTAAGCCAAATTTATTTAGATGAGAAAACACAGAACAATGGCAGAGTTATTACTCACACAGCCAGTTTCAGAGACGGATTATTTCAGTTTTTACCCCAAATAAAGTTTGGTTTAGATGAATTAACTTACGTTTTGGTTTGTTTCAGCGCAGTCAGGAGGTTGAGAGAATGGTGGTGCCGATACAGATGGACACAAAAAACACAATTTTGATGAGACATCAGGACATTTCCAGACATCTTTGGGGCTACAGATGCAGATATTTTTGACGAGATGTCAGGACATTTTCCAGTCGTGCTTGTGGTAAATATACAGGATAATCTTGACGAGACATCAGGACATTTCCAGACATTTTTTCGGCAACAAAACTGATATTGTTGATGAGACATAAGGACATTTTCAGACATTTTTGTGGCAACAGAAGCAGCTATTTCTCACGAGAAGTCAGGATATTTCCAGCCGTGCTTGTGGCAACAAATTGGGATAGTTTTGACGAGGAATCAGGATATTTCCAGACATCTTTGTGGCCACAGATGCAGATATCTTTGACTAGATGTCAGGACATCGTCAGCCGTGCTTGTGGCAACCAAACTGGATATTGTTGACAAGACATCAGGCAATTTCCAGACATTTTTTAGGCAATAGAAGCAGATATATTTGACTAGATGTCAGGACATTTTTCAGCCGTGCTTGTGGTAAATATGCAGGATAATCTTGACGAGACATCAGGACATTTCCAGACATTTTTTCGGCAACAGAAGCAGATAATTCTCACGAGATGTCAGGACATTTCCAGCCGTGCTTGTGGCAACAAATTGGGATAGTTTTGACGAGGAATCAGGATATTTCCAGACATCTTTGTGGCCACAGATGCAGATATGTTTGACTAGATGTCAGGACATTGTCAGCTGTGCTTGTGGCAACCAAACTGGATATTGTTGACAAGACATCAGGACGTTTCCAGACATTTTTTCGGCAATAGAAGCAGATATATTTGACTAGATGTCAGGACATTTTTCAGCCGTGCTTGTGGTAAATAAACAGGATAATCTTGATGAGACATCAGGACATTTCCAAACATTTTTTCGGCAACAGAAGCAGACATTTCTCACGAGATGTCAGGACATTTCCAGCCGTGCTTGTGGCAACAAATTGGGATAGTTTTGACGAGGAATCAGGATATTTCCAGACATCTTTGTGGCCACAGATGCAGATATGTTTGACTAGATGTCAGGACATTTCCAGCCGTGCTTGTGGCAACCAAACTGGATATTGTTGACAAGACATCAGGACATTTCCAGACATAATTTCAGCAATAGAAGCAGATATATTTGACTAGATGTCAGGTCATTTTCCAGCCGTGCTTGTGGTAAATAAACAGGATAATCTTGACGAGACATCAGGACATTTCCAAACATTTTTTCGGCAACAGAAGCAGATATTTCTCACGAGATGTCAGGACATTTCCAGCCGTGCTTGTGGCAACAAATTGGGATAGTTTTGACGAGGAATCAGGATATTTCCAGACATCTTTGTGGCCACAAATGCAGATATCTTTGACTAGATGTCAGGACATTGTCAGCCGTGCTTGTGGCAACCAAACTGGATATTGTTGACAAGACATCAGGCAATTTCCAGACATTTTTTAGGCAATGGAAGCAGATATATTTGACTAGATGTCAGGACATTTTTCAGCCGTGCTTGTGGTAAATTAACAGGATAATCTTGACGAGACATCAGGACATTTCCAGACATTTTTTCGGCAACAAAACTGATATTGTTGACGAGACATCAGGACATTTCCAGACATTTTTGGTGGCAACAGAAGCAGCTATTTCTCACGAGAAGTCATGATATTTCCAGCCATGCTTGTGGCAACAAAACTGGATATTGTTGATGAGACATCAGGAGATTTCAAGACATTTTTGTGGCAACAGAAGCAGATAGTTCTGACTAGATGTCAGGACATTTTCCAGGCTTGTTTGTGGCAACTAAAAGGGATATTCTCGATGAGACATCAGGACATTTCACAGTGTGAAATCTAAAAGTAAACCAAAATAAACCAAAGGGGTTGCAACACATAGATTTATAAAGTTTCAATATATCATAGCAGAAAGAATGTGGGACGTCCCCTCTCATGTCTTTGTTGGGATACAATGTTATCATGACTGAAAATGACAGAAATTAGACCGAAGTTGTAACAAACTGAAATCTCCCTCGATAACGAGGCACTCAAGCAACACTGACCTCAACCCGACATGTCTTTGAAGTGGAGGGCCAACGGAAAAAAATTATAAACTTCCTCAAAAGAAGGGTGTCCCAAAAAAAATAAGAAATTACATGTATGCAAATGAGAGCGTGGAGGCAAATAGTGTGTTATTATAATCAGATTCTCCTCAGAATCTTGCAGGTCATTGAATTCTTGAGGATGTGCAGAGGCTGTTGAGGCCTCTGCCTGCACTTAATCACGATGTCTTGAAATGAGATCCGTCATCGTCGCGAGGAGCTCCCGGGGGCTGCCGGCGGCCCACTTGTGGACTCGGGAAGGTCAGGCCCCTATTGTGCTCCTCGATGGTCAAGTGCTCTTTTTTAATCACGGAGCTGCTCTCGCTCAGAGTATTGCAATCATACAGTTACCAGAGTTCTGGTGTCGGGGAGCTGAACCTAACGGGGGTAGGTTGAATATGCAAGGTTTTTTAAATAGTGAGACCTGGTGTTAGATTTGGCAGGTTAGCACAGCGTTCAGCACCTGTGACGTGACTTCAGGCCGCCGTTCAAAGGATATTTATCACATGGGGTTTCACATATCCTCCAAAAACGAAAGGCTTTGCTAAGTTTAGGTTTGAATTAAGTCCGTCAATCCCCTACTAGTTCTTTAAAGGATCTTTTTCAGCTTTAAAAACGTCATTCTACCTCGATTTAAGGGTTAAATCTTCTGAAAAAGGAACCGTGTCTTAAATCCCCTTTGCATAAACATGCATTCATGTGTAAATGAAGGAATGGGAGGTACGACTTATCTCGTTCCTCCTTATGATCTATCTTACTAGTCTCTTTTGTTACTGGACCTGAGAAGCAAAGGCGCCAATTAAGATCAGTGAGTTTCCTCTTTCATCTGTTTCTTTTTGTACACTGAGGGGTGAAGTCTCTTTCAAAACTTCCATTTGTTGCATCCTGGCTTTTTTTTTTTTTTATCCCAACTCCTCTGAGAGGATACAAAGTCAGTTTCCAGCATTTGTGATTTTTCACACATACAAGACACACATGTAGAGCTACACACGAACCGAACGGGAGGCCGATTTGAGATGATTGGCCCACCTAGGCGAAGACGCTCAGGACGTATTACGTTTGTTAGTTTTCGCTCGTTTCTGGCTCTGATCTTTACAAATGCACGTCTCTGGTTTCTACCTCGGCCCGGGCCTCGTGAGATACTCCAGGTCTGAGCGAGTGGAGTTCCTGAAGGTGTGTTTGGAAGCTGGCGGGAGAAATTGTAACGGAGTAGGGAAAAAAAAGGCGCCTCGCAGCTGTGAAAACACGACCAAGACACACACTCTGGCGGCAGACTTTGAACGGTGGCTCCAGGTGACTGCACACCTTGACTTCCATTTATCAAAAGCCTGTTTACTCTGGCTGACAAGAGCAGAGCCGCAGAGGAATCGACTTCCCCGGCAAAAGATGGATGCGGCACGCTCTGCAGCTGTGAGAAAAGCCTGGCAGCTGTGGCCAGGGGCGACTCCCGAAGATTTGGAGGGGAATTGGTGTTACACTGAGGTGGCAATCTGGTATGAAGCACTTGAGAAATGCCATTTCGTGAGTCGTTATGGCGGCAGAATGGAGTCGAGCCTCCCTTAAATCTCTTTTCAAACCTTAATGAAAGGTTCTGCTGAGCGTTAAGAATACACTGCTCCGTATTCACACCTGGGAACTGCCCATTTTAATAAAAGTCCTCAGATTTTGCCAGTTAGAAAAACAGTCCTTGGGGGGAAAAAGTGACTGAGTAATGCCCCCTCACAATACGTTTCAGATGCCCTCAGGCAACGTACCTAACCCCAAATTTTAGTTGGAGCTGTTCAGCAGAACACTTGTGTTGTCCTGGGCAGCGCCGAGGTCTGAAGTCATGTATTTATAAAAGTAACTAAGGTCACCACAGACAAATTTAATTAAAAGCATAATTGAAAGCAAGTGTTCCTCGCTGTGTTTTTTTTTTTCCAAAAACCAGAATTCGTCAGAGATGAAATGGCGATAATCCAAAAGCAAGCAGTGATGGTCCCGAACATGTTTCTGTGTCCTCGAGGCTTTACCGTTTAAACATGTCAGGGATTAGGATGCCATCAGCCCCCCAGGGTGAAAATATTATATATCCTCTCTGCAGCATTTTTGAGTTTTCTTAGCTACCGTGCAGAAATGAGCAAGTTACCGGCCTTCAACAAGAACTGGGTCGGCCCACCAGAAATAGTTAAATAATCCTGAAATATAAGTGTCGATCAGATGTTGCATTACTGTTTCCCAACTGTACACAACGTCACTGACTTTGAATCTTGCTAGCATAACGCTAATAGCTAAGCCAAAGGTTTCAGTGAGCTGAGCGCGCTAGTTTATCTCCAAGTCGTATCTAAGGTTTGTAGTTTTTGCTCATTTGCGTTGGATTGTAAAGATTGATCCGGCTATTAGTCAAACTCTCAGGTACTGCCAGGAAAGCTGAGTGATTGCTTGTAAGATAAATGTTTTTCTTTGGCCATGGTAGAAGGTGGATTCTGCTCTTCGAGATGCATAATCTCCAACATAACATAGCACAGATTTGTAATGATGTATAGTAGAGTAGGACACGGGGATAATTAGCACATAGACGATGGAAAAAAGAGGCTGCAATCATCTGATGCTGATATCGTGCTTTAGTGATGCATACTCACAAACAAACTCAATTAAATTTGCACAAACCACTTGACATACAGTAACCTCAGAGCTTTCAGGGCCCCGGGACCTCTAGGGGCCCGCGGGGCGATTGCCCATTTTGCCTGGCTGGTAATTGAGCCTCGATCTGAGCAAACCTCCAGGACGGCTCATTCCCTCCTACAAGGAGAGCGAAAGACAAACAGAAGTGAGATCAAGAGGTCAGCAGTACAGTTTAGACTCCACCGCAGAAACAAATTATGCTCATAAATACGACTAAATGATAAATAATCCTTTCCTGGACCACGGCGACTTCCTGTTGCAGCAGGAGATCTGCTCGGTTTTCACCGTCCGCGCTGCTCCGCTCTCTTTGTCGGGCAGCGAAACATGTGACACAATAATGTAATAAGGTAAGCTTCACTTAAATACAGGAGAGGCGTATTAGATATTTTTACGGCTTAAAAAGAAATGCACGATAACGTGCGGCTGGAATCGCCTCTGGGAGTTGGATCGGAGTGTAGGAGGGTGGGAGAGGATTGCACACATCTCTTCCCTTTGCTGTGTTCCTGAGCTCAGATAAGCCAACATTTCCTCCCTGTTTGGGTTTATTTTCCTACGGCTTTAGAGTCAGGCTTCATATCCCACGCTACAAAGCCTCTGCCCAGTTGAAACCGTAGCCATCTAAAACCTGGACTAGCGGTGTCCTCTTCCGTGACCCCCCCACCTCCAGTGTTGACCCTCCAAGCTGATATACCCCCTCAAGAACACAGGAAGCAGATAAACCATCAGGAGGAGTGCATGTATAAAAGCACGTACGCGATTAAAATTCCACTTTGGGTTTACGGCGCGTTGCATAGTTTACAGAAACGGCGAGAAGGGAGGCAGCGAACATGGAGATGAAAAATAAGAAAGAAAACATAATACTGTTACAAGAATGGATGGTGACCCTGCTGGAGAGTTCATCATTTCTAAACAAGATCCCAACAATCAGAAATATGAACCATGCAACGCTGAACTGTGGGAAAATGTCCGACATGATGCACCAGACGTCTTTAACTCTCCATAAAATGAAACGTAGAATCATTTCCATGTTGGAACGAGGATGCAACATGTAACATCATATTGTTTCTACATGTAAAGATAAAATCAAAGTTCAGTAGGTTAAAGCTGCTCTTACTCTGTTTTTTAGCGCAATTTTGAGCCTTTTACTCTAAAAACTCAACAGTTTCGTGTTATTCTTAATAGATTTACATTTGAACTCACGTGGACTGGATTTACAAGTCGTGTACCAACACTTACAAACCTTTAAACCCTAAAAAAATGGGGACAATATCAAATAAACCAAAGCAGGCTTCGGGTGGTTCTACCCTTTTATATGATTTGAGATTCAGCGACTGTGTTTCCCGCATTTTCGTTTCATTTTTAAGAATGAAAATGACAAATGCAACATGGATTTTCCTGTCGAATCCCTTTAATTGTCAGAAAACAATAATCATTTGCCTGCTAGTGTAATCTACAGTTCTCTTTAACACTTCTCACCTATTCTTTCTCTTTGTTGCCGCCCTGTGTCCTGGGGATTGACGTGGACTGACCTCTGTGATCGACGTCGCAGATTTGACAGCCCCTTTCCTCCAGAACTCGCTCAGTGCTAAACGTCGTCATAAATCAGGTGTAAACAGCGCGATCACATGAAATAATATATGAAATAAACACTAGATGAGTGCAGCTTTGAAGCCGAACGTTTCGCCTCGCGGTGGCGGACAGTGAGACTTCAAAGAGCACCTTGGCGGCGGCGGATCTGGGGGTAACCTGGGAATGGCGTGGGTGCGATCTCCACACATAAGCTGGTATTTTCCTTTTTCTTTTTCCTGTTGCTGAGGAAAATAAACCACCGTGGAGCCCCTCTCCCCCTCGGGCTCTCTCCCACGTTTAAACATGTTATCCTCGACATCTGTAATAATAAGGGGTCATTTGTTGTGATTAGGAGCTTTTTATCTGCGACCTGCATCTTACATCCACAACATCCTCTCCGTTACACCTTCCTCCCCTGCGCCCGGCGTGTTTACACTCGCAACGATAAACCCCCTCGTCTCGGGAGGCTGCGCTTAATTCTCCGGCGCTGTGACGGATATGCATCTACGGTAACATTGTACAATAATATACAGTAGAGTGATGGGTGGGGTGAAATCCATACTGATGCTTTTATCCCGCTGCTGCTGTTCTGCAAGCAATCGTGTGTCGGAGAAGTACAAACGAGCGTCCACAGCATCAGATGAGCAGCGTTCTCTTTCTGTTATGATGCGTTTTAGAATTAAATGGAGAGAAAAGTAAGCAAACCCGGTTGGACGCGGCGTGTTTCTGCGTCCACACGTGTCGACTTTTGTCCAGCCAACGCTTCACATCCCTCGAAAAGAAAGCGGTGTCTTTTCGTTGGGCCGAGATGGGAAACGTCGGGGCGTCGCCCAGATTTGGTTCGAGCCGGGGAGACGCGACAGCGCCGCGTCGGAAGAATAATGTAACTTGTCAAAGTGGTAAACAGCGACGGCGACGAGTCGTCCCGCGAGGTGACGAGCAATAGCAGCTGTGTCAGAAATGTCTGCGGCCCTGACATAGTAAAAGGCAATTACTTCCTCGTGAAGTGGCGTGAGGAGGGCTGCGTGAAGAGAAGTTTTATAGACGTCTGGATCCTTTATGTCTGGAAGTGTGGAGGAGAAAAGAGCACAGCAGCGACATAAAGCTCACTGCTTCATATAGCTGTTGTCATTTCTGGCTCTTATGTTCCAGTTTTCTACCATGGACGGTTTTGAGAGGCTAATTTATCCTTTTGTATATTAACTTTTGGAGTCACAGTTTGTTTTTATTGTCAAGTGGAGGCTCGGAAAGAGAACTGCCAAGCCAGAGACCACTGTGTGAAACCACCTGATGTCTTAAATGAGACGTCAGGACCTTTCTTTGGTAACAAAACCACATATTTCGGATGAGACGGCAGGAAGAAACCCTGGTATTTTTAATGAGAAGTCAGGAGATAAATCCGAACATTTCTGATGAGACTTCAGGACATTCCCAGGTGTGTTTTGTGGCGACCAAACTTTATTTCTGATGAGACATCAGGACACTTGTAGCTGTGATTGTAGCCAGAAACCCTGTTATTTCTGACAAGATGTCGGGACATTTTCCGGTCAAGTTTTGGGTTACAAGATGGGACTTTATTGATGAGAAATCACAACATTTCTTGCCTTTTTTGTGGGCGACAAAAGGAGGGTATTTTTTAACCAGGCATGGGGACACTGACAGTGTTTTTAACGGCACTTGTTTGTGGCGCCAAGAGCAGACGTCAGGATATTTCCAGCTGTGTTTGTGGCAACAAAATCATATAAATTTGAAGAGCAATCAGAACATTTCCCGCCTTGTTTGAAGCATCACATTTGGGCAATTTTGATGAGACGTCGGGACATTTATAGCTGTATTTGTGGCAACAAAACCAGATAAATTTGAAGAGCAATTGGAACATTTTTCCGCCTTGTTTGTAGTGTCACATCTGGACATTTTTGAAGAGACTTTTCCAGCTGTGTTTGTGGCGACAAATCTTCATATTTAGGTGAAGACGTCAGGACACGTAAAACTGTATTTTTGGCCAGGAATCCTGATATTTTTGATGAGATTTCGTGATATTTCCAGCTGTGTTTGTGGCGACAAATCTTCATATTTAGGTGAAGACGTCAGGACACGTAAAACTGTATTTTTGGCCAGGAATCCTGATATTTTTGATGAGATTTCGTGATATTTCCAGCTGTGTTTGTGGCACCAAAACCAGATAAATTCTAAGAGTTATCAGAATATTTCCTGCCTTGTTTGTAGCGTCACATCCGGACATTTCTGATGAGACTTCAGGACATTTTCAGCTGTGTTTGTGGCAACAAAACAAGGTATTTTGAGTCCCAACAATGATCCTTTCCTAATCCTAGCCAAGTTGTTTCTTTGCCTAAACCCAACCCGACCGTAATCACAACACTGTCACCACATAAACCTGATGAAATATAAAGTTTGAACACATCCCTGGTTTGCAGAAACATGCATCACCAACATTTCCCCCGGTGACTGGGTTGCTGTGGGGAGCGTTGCCTTCTTCCTCTTCACGACGGAGAGCCGAGTTCCTTAAATCTACTGCGCTCATATCTCCTTCAATCTCCATTATCCCTTCTTCCACACCTTAGAACAGATTAGAGCGTCGCCTATCTTCATCCGAATCTAACAGGATTAAGGGGGATAAAAAGACACACTTTTACGTTTCCAGACAATTACCTTTTAAAAACCCACTTCTGCTCCGTTTATCCGCCTTTTTTGTTTGTCAAAAAAAAAAAGAAAAAAAGAAGATCTCTCCCACCTTTTTCTTTTTTCTCTCTTCTTTCCCCCTCAGCAGATAGAAATCGGCGGTAATCGCTGATGCAGTGGTGAATCAGAAGGTGGGTGAATCCAGGCGGTAATCATCACTTAAACAACCATCAGTGTGAATATAGGTGGATTATATTTTAAGCTTCTATTTACTCCTTAAGAAGCGCCGTTGCCTAAAGGGTTGGTTCACCCAAATTACAAATCAAAACGTGCTATATTCTCTCCTCTCTTACCTCCAGTAGTTTTGGGGGGTTTTATTCGTCTAGATTACGAGCCGTTCGCCTTCGGGACTTCTGCCTCCACCTCAATGTGGCGGAGGTGAATGTACATTGTCTGCGACGGTTTATAAACCGACGTATCTTTCCAGAAACAGCGTCGCCTCTCCTCTGGATTATCCTCAGAGCTCGCTGTCAGCGCTTTTCACTTTACTTCTCCACTAAATATACTTTTACTTTTCTTTCCCCGAGAGGTAAATGAAATGTTTTTTTCCGCCACATCTGATTGTTCTGCATGAATGGAAACGTTTGCTTGTGTATTTTATGCACAAATAATGTGTTTAGTCCAACAATAGGGAGATCAGATATGTGAGGTTTGTACTTCTGAATGATGCTTCTCAGAAATAATATTTATATTCAACGACTTCCTGCACACACACACACATTTTTGCACATGTGAAGACGTCATACAGGCCAGTCCACTCACTTTCTTCATGTTTTTTGGGGAATATATATTAATATCTGCACATATTTAGCTCATATTTACCAGATCGTGCTTTGGTCTGCCTTCCCCTCCAATATAATGCAACTAGACGGCGCCTCTTTCCAGAAATCATGACCCGGTTACTGGAGATAATCCACAGACTTTCCTCTTTTCTGCCAAGCGTATCACAGCGGACAAAGAAGTGTCGCATCTACTGATCTAGATGGTTACGTAGCACAGCAGAGGAGAGGAAAAATGCGTTTTGTCCCTTTAAGACATGGACGTTTGAGTCATTATGTACTTAGATCGACATGAAACCAGAGTTTACCGCAGCATTTCTATTCTCAACCTCCATCGTAAACCCAAAATGTGTGCCGAAACAAAAAAAAATATTAGATAACGGCAAGATATCTCCAAAACTCAACAGAGGAAACATGTCTAGATTTGATTTTGGAGTGAACTGTCCCTTTAACTTGCACACATTTGTACCACTCCATGCTTGGACTTGGATTGACCGTCTCTTCGCGTCACTTCTTCAACTCCATCCAAAACTAAACCGAGTCTTCACCCCCAAAAACACGATCCGCTGAAGACGCCAAACTGTCCTCACTTCCTGTTTGGCGTTCATCCCCTCAAATTGCGTCCTCCAGTAGACGGAGGCGACATGGAATCAGGCCACTTCAGGTGGTTTGGAGCCAGACGTTCCCCCCTCTTCCTCCACAAAGACAAACAATACACCCCCCGCCCCAGAACAGCCCTCGCGTTACTTCCCTAAACCCCCACAACCATCCGACTGCAGACAGTTACCCCCCTTCATTAAATCCCAGCCCTAGGTGAACTCCGTCTTGGCTCGGGCCACTGCCGCCTCCTTCAGCAGCAGCACGGGGAGAAACCGGGGGGGAGGAAGGAGAGGTGAGGTGAAAGTGGGGGCATCCGCCTTCCTCGTTGTTTCATTCATTATCCCTACTCACAGCAGCACCAGCCAGGGTTTCATACGAGAACATATCGAGAAGATATCGACGAAAAACACGCAGGAATTTTAGCGAGATAAGCTAGTACGCACCAAAACGAGCGATTAACCTCGCAGCCTGTGCACGCCAGACGTGTTTTTGTTGCTCTTTGTGATCAGAGTTTGAGTCTTTATGGTCTGATCGCTTTCAAACGACGGCTTCCTGCACACACACACACACACACACACACACCACTCGCAGGTCTACTAAGATGATATCTGAAGCCACCAAGCTGTGACACTATTGTTGTAATTTCCAGCAGCGAGAGGCCAGATTTAGTGCGAGCCTCGGGGCTTTATGTCTTTATATCCACACGCGTACTGTATCATCTTCAGTCCGGCTGATGTGATTGTGCGCCGCCATTATGTGTCGTCAGTGATGGCTTCCTTCTGTCGGGAGTGTCTGCGGGGAAGTGGCTGTTCGGTGATGCTTTAGAAAAAAATGTATTTTAGAGGTAATGGAAGAAGAGTTCATTTAAAAACTTCTTTTCTTTTCCCGTATTAGGAACAAAATGGAAGCAGAGAAGAATCACGTGTGCAGAAGTTCAACATCACTCGGCCTGAGAATCGTCTTCACCGTCGACCAATCAGTTGATTAATCAATTAGTCAATGAAAAATGGTGATCATTGTTTCCTGAAGGTCAAGGTGACAAACAGATGTCTTGTTTTGTCCGTTTACCGTCACAAAGGAAAGAAAACAGGAAGATATTCACACTCAAAAAGCTGAAAAAACAACCGATTAATCGATCGTCAAAATAGTCGATTGATAAAAAACCCAAAATATAACGTTATGATACGTCAACCGAAGACAAGTCCGGTGCAATCCCTTAAAAAACAAAAAAGAAGTCGGGCCTTAATTGATCGCACGTGTGAAAATGAAAGTAAAAAGGGGGCGTGGCTTTAGAACACACCTGAATCTCCAACTGAGCTTTCAGTGTCCACGTTGCATTGTGGGTATTGTAGGCCCCAGATACCTTTGACAAGGTGCTTTAACTTAAATGAATAATAATAAACATAAATATCAGCTGTACTGTAGTGACTCTTCATAACTTTCTGAATGAAACGACACCTGAGCCGAGTCATTATTCAGACTGAGGGGGCGTGTTGCAAACTCGTGACCTCTGACCTCAAACATTTATTGTTCTTCACACATTTTTCGACTAATGTTTTCCTTCTCAGCTGGAGGCGGCGGACGTTCACCGTTCAGACTTCCACGAACAAAAGAAACGGCATTTTCAGACGGACACATAATGTGTTTTTTAACGTCCTGCTGTGACCCCCAGACTGCCCCAACGTGACCCCGTCGTTCCTGTCGGGCTCCTCGTGTTGAGCACCGCTTTGTTAATGGAAAGCAAACCAGAAACAGAGAGAGAGAGAGAGAGAGAGAGCAGACAGAGCGTTGCTTTTTGAAGTAAGTTTGAGAAGTGAGAAAGTCGACAAACAGCACATCAATAGAGCAAGTTCAGTAAAGTGAAGAGAATACAAACAGAATGAATGTGTAGTTCACAGCAGGTGGTTTGCTGTTCCTTGTCTTTTTCCTACAGGCATAAGAAGCTGTATGGTTAAGTGTGTGTGTGTGTGTGTGTGTGTGTGTGTGTGTGTGTGTGTGTGTGTGTGTGTGTGTTCCTCAGCCTCCCCTGCATTCTTCTCTCTGTGTGTTAGCAAACGCATCGACACGCATCCTTGCATGTAAGGCTTTGTGTGTGTGTGTGTGTGTGTGTGTGTGTGCTTCATCCTCTCAGGCGCTGAGGAGAGGTGTGTGTGTGTGTGTGTGTGTGTGTGTGTGCAGTATGGATCGGGTCAGCGCAGCCAGGCATGTTTTCAAACGCGAGCTCGCAGTCAGATCAGGGTTCCTACAGGTCCGTCAAGTGTGGAAATGCACGAAGAAGAAAAAAGAGGAGCCGCGGCTGCGTCCAGGTTCTGGATGCTCCGAGGTCGCGTGAAGGGAGAAAACTCGTTCTTTTAGAGGATGAAGTTCAGACGCTGCGATCTCGAGAAGTTATTCTTAATTCGGGCGCGAGATCAGAGAGTTTTGTGTTTGAGTCGGTGGCACCGCTGCATCCAGGTCGCTGCAGGTTTGTATCACGAGGCTGCTCACAGGTAGGATGTGATGTCGAACCTCAGTGTGTGAGAAAAACTAAAAAAAAGCACAATGAAAGCTGCTTTTTTATCCAAGTGCTGCTGTTCAATGTGTGTTAGCATGTTAGCTGTTCTCCTGGTTGAGCAATGTAAAGCTAATTGCTAAGTTCTCTTTCCCGTAGGCTTACATCGTGAAAGTAAAATAGTTTTATTGCTGTCGTAATCTGATCATTTGGTCAAACGGAAGAGTCGCAGGATTAAATTATTCTGTCGGCGTTCAGGTTAGCCGGGAAACCGGAAGCTTGCTAGCTAGCGCGGCAGTGAAATTAGCTGGAGGTACCAGAGGTTATTATTACCAATTGATCAATTATGAGTTTGGTCTCTAAAATATCAGAAAGTGGTGAGTTTGTGTCTTCAAATTGCGTCGAAATCGAAGGATATTCAACGCGGGACGGCGAGTAGCAGCTTTAAACTCGAAACAAAAGACTTCACGCGATATAAAACACACAATAACATCCGTCTCTGATCTATCTGATGCGGATCTATCCTACATTCTCCGAGAGATGATTCACTCTAACACGTTCCCCGTCCTTCTCGCTCCTCGCTCCTCTTGAACAGGACAGCCACGTTGGAAAGTCTTTCACTCCTGCCGCCGTCTGTCGTCACCAGCAGCTCTTCAAAAATCGCTGTCTCCGTTTTTTTTTTTCCTGCCCTGGACGCGAACAGCGCCCTCCTCCTGTTCACGTGCCGTAAAAACCCGTCCAGCAGGTCTCATCCGGCCCTCCAAATCTGAACAGGTGGCGTCGGAAGACTGTTGGACAGGCTGCTAGTTTTTTTTGTTTTTTTTTAAACTGTAATACGCTTCTTATTATCGCAATGCTACCCCCCCAAAAAATGATTGCGCTAATGACTTATTAATATTAAAATAATCCTGGTTAATGTGGCATCTAATTTCAGGTAGAAGGAGAGCGGATCTGGCCCCAGCGCCGCAGCTTAAACGCTGCAAAAGAAGAAGAAGAAAAAAAGCCCACTTCAAAGTGTTCCCATAGAGTTTGCATTGAGCAGTGTGTTTGAGAGCAGAGGGGGACTTTAGCACACCAGATGGACTCTGTCACGCTCCGGCTCGAGGCCTATCTGCCGGCCTCAGAATTTCATTAGTAGCTTGGCCCCGGTCGCAAGTTTGAAGAGCATAAGAGGTTCGATCAAAGGATTAGCAGCACATCTGAAGCAACAAATGGTCCACTTTTTTTTCTCCCGTCTCCTTCTCTTTTCTTTTTTTTTTTTTTTCTCCTTTTTGCGCCCTCCCACCTCCACAAAGTGCTCAGACCTGGCCAAAATAGAGGAGGGGGGTACGAGAGTGTGGCAGCACAGAGAAAAGGCATCAGGTCTCCTCGTTCGTGTCGAATTAAAACCGTCTGATTGTTGAAGAATTACAGTTTGAATCGAGGGAATCTTGTCTGTTACATACTGTAAATTATAGAAGTCTTTCTTTAGGATACTGCAAAAAAAACGAATGAGAGAAAATCAATTTATTTCACTCCTTTAGCGATCACAATCAAGGAATCAGCTCTTGGCAAAGCTCCGGTGTGTTGGATTTCTGTGGCATGTAGCCGTGAGGTTGCAGATTGCGACCAGCTGAACACCCCTCGTCTCACCCCTCGTCTCACCCCCTCGTCTCACCCCTCCCATATGGTGGCTGCTAAAAAAACTCAAAGGGGCGTCTGGTTTGTCTGTACATGGCTCATTTTAAAGGTGCACTATGTAATAACTGGCCACCTGTCAAGTTCATGCTCAAAACAAACAGGGGGCAGTGTATCACCACGGTAACTGCTAACTGTAGCAGCTGTTAGCTCAGTTAGCTCAGTTAGCCTCACAGCTAGCAGTTCGAACTGGGAGCTCAGAAACCAAGAGTGCGTTAGTAGGATTTTTGGCTAGCTGATTAGCATGCTAGCTTCAGTAGCTGCTATTTCTTCACATTGTGTTGATCATTTTAGCTAATTTCTGCATATTTTTATCTTAAATTCTTAAATTTTTGCCATTTTAAGGCAACAAAAACACAGCTGTGCTTAGTCTCAGGTGATCATACACTCATGAATTCTTAATTATGACCCCGAAATCTTGCACAGTGCACCATAAATTGATTATTTCACCTCTCTCTGTCTCTGTTAATGCTATACAAAGTGTTTTATGCTATGTAAAACATCTAACTGTAGCAGCTGTTAGCTCAGTTAGCCTCGCAGCTAGCAGTTCGGACTGGGAGCTCAGAAATCAAGAGTGCGTTAGTAGGATTTTTGGCTAGCTGCTTAGCATGCTAGCTTCAGTAACTGCTATTTCTTCCCATCATGCTGAACATTTTAGCTAATTTCTGCATATTTTTGGCTTAAATTCTTGAATTTTGCCACTTTAAGGCAACAAAAACACAACTGTGCTCAGTCTCAGGTGATTATACACTCATGAATACTGAATTATGACCCCTAAATCTTGCACAATACATCTTAAATTGATTATTTCACCTCTCTGTCTCTGTCAATGAACTACAAAGTGATGTTTTATGCTATGTAATAACTGTCCACATGTCAAAGTCATGCTCAAAACAAACAGGGGGCAGTGTATCACCAGGGTAACTGCTAACTGCAGCAGCTGTTAGCTCAGTTAGCCTCACAGCTAGCAGCTACTTACTGTAGCAGCTGTTAGCTCATTAGCTCAGTTAGCCTCGCAGCTAGCAGCTGTCATCTCATTAGCTCAGTTAGCCTCACAGCTAGCAGTTTGGACTGGGAGCTCAGAAACCAGGACGATGTCGGTGTTTGGCTAGCTGGTTAGCATGCTAGCTTCAGTAGCTGCTATTTCTTCCCATTGTGTTGATAATTTTAGCTAATTTCTGCATGTTTTGAGCTTAAATTCTTATATTTTTGCCACTTTAAGGCAACAAAAACACAACTATGCTGAGTCTCATGTGATTATACACTCATGAATACTGAATTATGACCCCTAAATCTTGCACAATGCACCTTACATTGATTATTTCACCTCTCTGTCTCTGTTACAAAGTGATGTTTTATGCTAAAGAAGCTCAGTTGTACAGCAGCTGGGTGAGGTGACAGCCCTCCAGCAGCCTTCAGCGGTGTTGACTGGTTAGAATAAGGCTGCACAGGTTAAAATCAGCTTGTACTTCCCAGGTCGAGCAGACTTCTCTGGCTCTGAGCTGCTTGAGCGCACCGTTAGCTAACAGCGTGTCCACTGTTTCTTATTTTATTTCCACGTCCCTCTTCCTTCTCTGCTATTTGATCAATGAACTCAATTACAGCCGTGTCCTGAGGTTCCTCTCACCACGGCACTCTCTCTTCCTCTCACTTCCTCGGCTCTCCGATGATGCATCGCGGGAGCCACACCTGACACCTCCACCCTAAAAAATCCCTTCAATAAATAAGAGGGGCATGGTCGGAGCGCTCGCCTCGATCTCTCCGTCTTCCCAGCCCGACCCTCGCACTCTCCCCTTCCTAACAGCTCCAGCGCCCAGCCGCCGTCTGATTCCTCTCCGCAAGGGTAGCCTCTAATAGATTCCCCCAGCTCCCATGTATTATTAATGCTTACTGCTCTCCAAGGTGGCAGTGACAAATAGGGAGCAAAATTCACTGACTAGCAGTGAATGTACTTTTTAGTCATGCTTGAGCTTCCCCCAGTCCATACTGCTGCCAGTTGGAAGATTTCTCTCTTTTTCTCTTCCTTCCCCGCCTCTCGCTCTTCGTCTTTTTCTTCTTCTTCTTCTTCTCTACTTTTTCACCCTGGCAGCGGAGGAGGAGAAGTTGACCACAGAGAAGTCAGAAAGCGAATATGTAAAGAAAAGGTGGAGAAGAAAAGGAAAATATAGCACTAAATGTGATGAAACGTGGCCTTCATTCTGTTTCCCCACAGATCGATTCTTCTTCTTGTCTTTTTTGATCAAATCCAACATAATGCCTGATTACCTTATTATTTATGTAGCACAGCAGCTGGTGCTAATTGATGAACCCATAAAAAACTCTCAGATATTTGGCACTTTGGACCCGTTTGGTCGTCAAACGAGCACACGAGGTCGTAAAATAGATGCTTGAAACGGCTTTTTGGAGCCTTTTGGTTCACTCCTAAAAAATATGTGTGTTTCATTCTTTTGAGACAGTTTGCAGAGGATTGACCCACCCTGGGAAATTGGGAAATCCCTTTAAAGAAGCAAGAACTACATTTTTTTTAAAGGCTGTTGATCGATACCAGTGACTCGGGGATCCCTTTGCTGGATCCTGAGACCATTTCAAGACAGGAAGCTGATTTTAGCAAACACATTTTGTAATAACAACCAAAAGACTTGAGATTTCCGTCCAAAACTCAGATTCCAGCCTCCATTTTGGAACCCGGGAGAATATCAACAGCTGTTTCTACTGACGGCTGACATGTTGCACAGCTCCTGGAGAAAAAACAGGCTCGTGACTGTTCAAAAAAAACAAAAGAAATGTGTCTGATAAAACACATTTTCCCTGTGTAGCTCAACAGGTGAAGCAGAAGCTCCGCCCTCCCGGCACCAGGAGGCACTTTGGGTAAAGGTGTCGACCGCGTGACATATGTTTCGCCGCTCTCCCGCTGAACAAACACAAACACGGAGACTCGGGCGACCACTTCCAGGTGAGTCTGTCTGATCCGTGAACAGATCCTGACAGGTCGGCGGAGTGCGATCCGCCTCAGAGGGCAAACAGTGTGTTTGTTTCGCTGCTCCTATTCCTGTCACATCCAGGTAGGGCATCATGGAGGAGGTGACGGCCCGGAGAGACACCCAAATCTGGGTTAACCGCTGTACACGCTGTCCCTCGAGGGCGGCGGAGAGCTCGGTACAGGAGTCTGTCTTCCTCCCTCGCAAACAAACAGCAGAGCGGATTAAACGTGAAATCCAGCCGCCGATCGTGGCCGAGTCGCTGCCTTTATTCAGGTCGGAGGCTGAGAAGAAAACGGGAATATTCAGTTTGAGCCGCGGCAGACTTTTGTTAGCAGCGCGCTCGAATTAAAACAAAAAGGTCCGAGTTTAATATGAACCTGTTAATATCCGTCTGATGGAGGTTTAACACGAGCGCCGCTGTCAAGACACCGTTCACAGGTTGCCGCTGGAAGAAAGTAATTACGGCGGCGGGTCAAAGCTTTTTTTCCGCTGCAGCCGCCGGGAGGACGAGGTTTGGAGGGGTGCTTCGCTCTCTTGTCTCAGAGAACCCCCTCATCAAACCTCCACCTCCTCATCCTCCCCCGCCGCCGCTGCCGCCGCCGCCTCCGTCTTCGCTCGCCGAGCGCCGTGACGCGAGAACCCCTCTCTCTCTCTACAGCTGTTCCCCTGTTGATCAATTAAAAACATGCTTTGGTGAAATAATTAGCTGACATTTGCTCCTACTTAACAGATGTTTCCGTGGATTCTGCCTGTAAAAAAAAAGGAAGAAAAAAGTACAGAGGTGGAGGAAAGTGTGTGTGTGTGTGTGTGTGTGTGTAACACACACACACACACACACACACACACACAAAGGTTGCCTCTGCTTGCGTTTCAAAGTTGTGTACGTCTTTTAATGCAATTACGAGAGGTGGGCCCTCCACTGGAAATGATCTGAATGCTAATCTGAGCGCTGATCATCATAGTTAACCGTCGTTTACATAATTACCCCGTAATTAGCATCGCATTACGGCAATATTATTGGCATTAAGCAATTAATTAAGACCCAAATATGGATTGTTGCGTTTCGCCATTGTTTGTGTGTTTGTGTGTCTCGTCTCTTCCATCATCGTATTTCTTTCTTTCTTTCATTTTTTTTTTGTTTTGTTTTTGTTTTTGAACCGGATCCGACGCTCCTGCTCTTCGATTGCTGTTTTCCCAAACAACAACTATTTTCACTTGGCTACTTTTGGCTGCCTTTTGAAGGCTCCTGGAGTTGGAATATTGATCCGGATCCCACTTAGAAAACAAACAGAAACAGTGTGTGTGTATATCTGTGTGTGTGTGTGGACATCATCTCCTCCTCGGCCTCCTTCCCTCTCGTCGTCGTTGCCTCCGTCGTCGTCGTCATCGCCGTTAATCAAATAAAAGCGCTTCCCTCCGCGTGACATCTTCAGCGGGCGAGATGAAATTCCCTCTTGAGGAGAAGTTGAAGAGGAGGGGGGAGGTGGGAGGAGGTGGGAGGAGGTGGAGGGGAGGCAGCTTCCCTAATGGCGGACGGCTTGTCAGGATTAGGGCAACGGGGGCTGTAAAAATCTACGCCTGATGAGGTGACTAGCTCCCTCTCAGCTCCAGCGCCTTACAGATTTGCCCACCTCTCCGGAACTTTCCTCCCCCCAACCTCACGCCGCCGCCGCCACCTCACACCGCCGCCGCCGCCCTCTCTCTCCTGAAGTCCACTTCTGAGTGCACGCTTCGATGCCATCCATCCGCGCGCCCTCCCTCCCCCCACCCTTTAACTTTATGTTTCAGGGCTAAATTGGCTGATTTCATTACCCATTCAGGTGAAGATTGTGCGGCTCTTCGTTTGGATTTCAGCTTCGCAGCGAGGGAGGGAGGGAGGGAGGAGGAAGCAGCGGTGGGATGTCAGCGCAGGGCGAAGCAGGTGCAAAAGGTTTAACCGTTGCCAGCCGAGACGCCAGGCCGACTCTGGCAGCTAATCCCCGAGGTATTTAATGAACTTTTTCTCTTAAACCGCCTCTGCTAATACTCGGAGGCCGCGCTCCTACACGTAGCAGAGAGAGCACTGCGAGCCACAAAGACGACGATAACGCTTTTTTATTTTTTTTTTTTTTCATACCTGTAATGGAGGTTTTAAGTGGTGGGCCCTCTATTTGGGGAAAAAAAAAAAAAGGAATGATTTAAATGTGCAGCTCTTCAACCTTCAGGCTCGTCTGAGGTTGAAGAGAAAGCTGGAATGTAAACAGTGCATTTTTATTATCATTATTATTATTATTGAGAGGTGGATTGCTAAAGCGTTCGGGGAGATCCGGTGGATGCGCTGCTGTCTGCGGCGCCCGCAGTGCTCGCAGATATTCGAGCTTCCCCATAACCTTTTTTGTGCTCTTATTTTCATGATTTTCATCCTTTTTTTTTTTTCGCCTCGTCTGATTTATTAGCCGCCCCTTTTCCACACACACACACAAAAAAAAAAAAAGAAACACGCCAAAAGGAAAAGATCTCACGAGCAAGGTTGGCTGTCAGAACAATTGGGAGCGCTGGAAAAATAAAGCTTTCCTCGCTGCTGAATTACCTTTCTTGCCTGTAATTCCAGAGTTTTTTTTTTTTTTTATTACTGGAACATTAAGTGAACAGGCAGTCGGGCAGGAAGGAAGACAAAAAAAAAAAAAAAAAGAAAAAGAAATGCTTGAAATATCCCAAGGCTATTTCTTCTTGCTCCAGACGTAGAGAAACAAAATGAACTCCCAAGTTCAGGTTGAGGCTCAGCTTAGCCCCGAGGATCTACCAAGGAAAGTGTGTGTGTGTGTGTGTGTGTGTGTGTGTGTGAGGTGAGGGGGAATCAGACCGAATCTCCTCAACAACACACACACACACACACACACACACACACACACACACGAACACACACATCCACCCATCCCACAATAAATGAAGTGACAGGACAATTTGCATTACTGCCCTTGACTTGAGTCTAGCCTTCACACACACACACACACACACACACACACACACACTTGCACACATTCATCATAACGAGCACAAAATCAGCACTTGGTTTCTTTATTTGAACCTTCCACGTTTTCTCCGTCTGACACCATAAATATGTAGCTGAAGGTTTTTTAAGCAATATTCAGCAGAAGACAAGAAGAAGGAAGTGTGTGTGTGTGTGTGTGTGTGTGTGTGTGTGTGTTTATGCCCGTTTGTAGTCATGTGTCACGTCGGGTTTGGATCTCGGCGCCGGAGCCTCGGGGTCAGGTGTTAGGTTCAACACTTGCGCAGAAATCAGGATGACCTGAGCAGCCTCGGGGCGGCGACACCAAACACAACAAACTGACAGCGGCAGGGCGCTAACGCCGCCGCCGCCGCACAAGTGGAATCATGGGTAAGAGCAAGGCAGTAATTATGTTAGCGTTCGCCGCTTTACTCTCCAGGTTTAGAGGTTCAATTCCTTGATTTAATAAGAAACCCTTCTCCTGGTTAACCTCCTCAAACTGTTAATTCTGACGTCGTCCGCCATCTTTAAGGTCAGACGTCGACAGATCTTGTTGATGAGCACCAATAGGAGCTGAGAGACGAGTGCCCGAGGACTCAACGCTTAAAATGCTGCAGACTTTCTTACGAGAAAAAGAAGAGAAAATTCATAGAATGCTGATGTTATCTTTTGAGGTCGTAGTTATGTCATTCCGTTACAATTGATTAAGAATGTGACGGTAGATGTTTGATTGCATACCTTTGCCAAAATCTGTGTATCATTCCCTGAGATATTTGTAGGAATTGTCAAAAAAAGTAAATGTTGCAATGTTATAGAAAGTGATAAAAAGGTTCCTGGATCTGCATGAAGTGTTAACGGGGTCTGTTCTGGGCTGAAACCCATCTTCTGTCCAAGTTTGGTGTAAATCGCCTCTGTAGTTTTTGTGCAGTCCTGCCGACAAACCGACAAACCAGCGGGTACTGATGGAAATACAACCTCCTCGATGGAGGTAATGAAAGAGTCACGAGCAGATTATCAGAAGCCTTTAATTTAGAGGAATAACATGTAATAAACACGGTGACCGTGGTCGTCTTAGAAAGTGTTCGACTGAGATTTTAAACAACCAAAGACGTAAATGTGTCATTTAAAGTGAGTTTTATTCACATCTAATCATCCTAATGACTTAACTTTCCTGGATTTACTGTTGCATTGAACGCATCATCATGTTTAGGCTGCTGTAAGACTAAAAAAGGGAATTTTTTTACCATCGAAAGACAGAAGACAACAGTCTTTAGCAAATTGAAAGCTCAGTTTACAGGGAACAAATCAAAAAGCTCCATCCTGATACGTTAAAACAAACTACTGGCAGTAAAATTAACTGAAACTACATGAAATCGAGGATTAAATGATATAAACTAACACATGGTTTTGTCTGGAGCTGAACTGAAATGAGATGTCGGAGGTTTTGAAGCTTAATCCTCAGCAGAGTCAAACAGTCGGCGTGTCGGGACGTGAAACATGGTGACAGGTTCTGTAGGCCCGCAGAAATGAAGAAACCCGCCAGAACAGAATGGCGTCAGCGCCTCCCTCGCCGTCCACCCGTGGCCGATCAATAGACTCGCCAAGCGTCCGACACACTGCCTCTCTGACGGAGGCGTGCTGGAGCGCGGGGGCCGGGAATAAGTCGAGGGGTTCAGGGCACGGCGCTCCATCATGGCGTGTCACGGCGATGAAATGAGTTGTCTCCAGCCACCAGATCGATGGCTGACATAAGAGCGTCTAGCCGCTGAGTTTGAGCGAGGAGGGGGAGGAAGGAAAAGAAGGGGAGCGGGCGTCCTGAAGTTATTACCTCCACCTCGCTGTCAGAAATCACGGCGTGATGCATTAGATGTGTTCCCCGTTGTGTAGTGTGTGTAAGGGGAGCGCAAACAGAGGGGAACGGGATGAAAAATGCAGTTTCCGCTCCATCCGTCTCGCATACGCCGCTGTGTTCTCACGGACAGGCGGGAGTGTCCCGCCGTACTCCTGTTTGTAAATAGGCATCAGTCACGGCGGCGTCTCCTTCACAACCGGACGGATTTACATCCCACATCTGGAGCTTTAGGACGCCGCGCTCGTCGGCGCTGAGGATGACGAAGCTGCAGTCAAACCAGAGCGCACACCTTATCGCTGAGTGTCATTCTCGTGTGTGTGTTGGAGCGTTTTTTAGTCAAATCTGAACCTTAATTTGAATTATTTGGTTTCATTTTTAGGGAGATTTTAGAGAGTTTACAAAAATGTTTACATAAAAGCATGAATATCACCCGTCAGAGTTATTCACAGCACACACACACACACACACACACACACACACACACACACGCTCACACACACACGCTCACACACACTCACACTTGAGCGGTCAAAAACAAAGAGAGGGTGAAATAACTCGTTCCCACTGAAGACATCTGCATAACAATCCGCCCGGTTCGCCCTGCGTGCATGCCGTGATGATGATGATGATGAATACCGTTTAAATAAGGCCAGGCTCCGCCCCCTTGACTCGCTTGATGACGATCGATCGTGACACGCTAATTTTTCAAGGGTAATTTCCAAAACGCGCCTCACACGTAACGTCTGGACTTATTAACACAATCGGCGGGACTTTCTCGGCGCTCTCCTCCTCCTCCTCCCACCGCTGGCATGCGACGTCGGTTCGTCTGCTCCTGGCAATAATAAATCACGCCGTGACAAGTGCCGCACTCTTAACCTTGATGGACTGAGAATCAACGACCCCCCTTCAAATAAAAGCCTGATTACGCGATTGGCATCGATCATTGCTCTTGTCTGCTTCAATAAGGAGGTGCTTATTCCGCCGCTGTGACCCCGACGTCCGGCGCAGAAATACATAAATAAATAAATGAAATAAAGAGTTCAGTTTAAAGGAGCTGTAATTCTTTTAATGATCTCACACAGAACTGCAAGAAACGACCTCCTCTGCTTCAACGTGAAGTTACAATCTGCTTCAGAATAAGATGAATGATTTAAATATATTGGAATTAGATGAGCTGCTCTGATCGGGAGGATATCAAACAATTCCAGACCAAGCGAGTCGAGTTAGGACGACATCGATTGACGATAAAGTCAAATGCAGAAACTTCAAACTTACTGTTTTACTGTCTGATAATATTTTTTATAAGATTTTCTCATAATTTTTGTCCGTTTTGTTAGAAAACTGATACTAGAAATATGAAACGCTCTCTTTTTTTAAATAGAAAATACATTTTAGATTTGAATTCAGGTGGAAGCCGATGTGACAGAATGGTGTTTGTCATGTGAAAGAACAAAAACAGCGTTTTATTTTTACTTTTATCTCACTCCCACCCAGGAAGAAGGGAAGGCCGAGGGGGACCCACGGGTGCTACCTCAGGTCCGGCACGCCGACCTGTCTGTCAGCGTTACTCGCGGATCTTTGAACGCGGCGTGACAGGTGCCACTCCGCGGCGCCGGGGCGATAACGGTGTCAGCCCGGCCGCCGCTCGGAGGCGACCTCGGCATCCGCCCTGAACAGATGCAAACATCTGAGGTAGTCGGATAGTTCCGGAGCAACAATGGTGTTAATGCTTTCCTGTGGATCCTGAAGTGCGTCTCCGTGGTTGATTTATGGGTTCTGAGATGAAGCGATAACCTGTTTGATGCTCGGGTGGTTTTTTTTCCCGTGTGTTTGTGTGACATTTACCTTTGCTGTCACACGGTTTATGCATGAAGCGAGGTGCTGTTGTTGACATACGACATATTTACATGATCATAAAATCTGTATTTCAAATCAAACTGGGTATAATTTTAATGATTTTGTGGCTCGTGTGTGTTTATTTGAGCCCCTCGATGACGTTTGAAGACGCAAATATGAAATCTTCCGCCGCCTGGATGTGAGTTTGATCACCGCTGCGTCACACCGGTGAATAAAACAACACCTGGTGTGTTCATCAGTTAAACGTGACGCGCTGGACGGACGGCGTGTTGAGGGGAAACCTGCTCTGTTTCCCAGAGGAGACGAGCCGGCATGTCTGCTCACATAACCTCCTTCCTGTTTACACGGCGGTGTGTGTATTTCTGTTTCGGGGTTACTAACAGGTGTCTGCAGCGATGACACACACACATGCCGAATATTATCAGCCTGCAGTACATGCAGAAACACAGATACATGATGCACACACATGTCAACGGTGAAACATATAATGTAGACAAAGAATACAAATAAAAATGGCTTTAATTGAAAGTGTTATTGCTGTTTTATTGATGTAATGTTTACATGACGTGCTGATGTCATTTAACAACATGACGTCTTCTTAGTTAAATGTTAGGCTACAGAAAGGTTAACTGTCGCATAATATATATGACATTTTTAACCTTTTAGATTAAATTTAGCTTATTTTTTATGTTGACTGGGGTAAATTTAAATTTGTGTTGAAGCTAAAGGGACATGAGTCGTTAGGAACACCCTGAGTGTGCCGTATTTTAGTTTATTTTGCACAGATAGAGGTTTTGTCGCTCTATCTGTACGAAAAGCTGTATTTTGCATCACCAAACTCGTATCACACCTCATTTTCAACCCCAAATCCCAATTTTTATGCCTACAAATATAAAAAAAATTATTGATATTTCACTCGACTCCTCTTTGTATTTGCTGCGTTTCCGATTTTGCTTTTGCTAATTCTAAAATGTGCAAATTTGAACCCACAAAAGACGAGGAAAACCACAAAGATCATCACTTGTATCACTTTTTTTCTTTGACGTTGGCCTGTGTTTGGATACTACAAAGTTATAGCCTGCGCTACATATTCGGGATATGATGCAGGGACGTGTGGAATTATGGGAAATGTTGCATCCTGTGTTTTTAGCTCTAGAGACTGAAATGTCAGGATAGCCGGGAGACTTTCTCATCATCCAGCTTCTGAATTTTCTTCTTGCTTACAATATCTGACCAACGAGTTCCGAGCCGTTGCTGTTGGGGTGTGATTGTGTACACACACACACACACACACACACATGGAAAAAGTCCAGCCCCTTCTTCTTCTTCTTCTTCTTCTTCTTCTTCTTCTTCTTCTTGTTTCCTGCCCTCCCTCTCAGCAGATTTCCCTTCAGAAGCCTCCCTGCTCCTCCCACACACTGGAGATCAATTTGTCTTGCCGACAGGAATCCATATTTTTCTCATCGCAGGTACCGCTTCTTCCTGGACTCCCCCCTTCCCTCACATCCCTCCCATCCCTCCCCCTCTTCAGTCCACCCCGCCATCACCTCTCTGCAGCCGTCCATCCACCTCCCCGCCCTCCGATCCGAGTGTAGCTGAATCAGCTCTGGCGGCGTGGACAACAAACCAAGATCCATAAACACGTTTTTTTCCCCCTCCTGTATATTAACATAAATGCATGTAGAAAGACACACACACACACACACACAGGGCTGCAACACACATAAACAAACACACAACTGTCCTCCTGCTTCCTGTTTTAATCTGCAGTGTCTGTGCGGCGAGCGCTGCCGGTCCCTCCGGCGGTTTTCCAAAGGTGTTCCATCACTCTGCGGTGAAATCTGAAGGCGAGGGAGGAAAAAAAGAACCAACGCACTCAAAAGTGGGTAGAGGAAGAAGAAGAAGAAGAAGAAAAAAAGCAGCAGCTTGATATCAACAGGGGAGTGGATGAGGGAGGGAGGCATTTTACAACACGTTTTTCTCTCACCGTTGTCTACCTTGGTCCGAGGAAAGACCGGCGGGCTCCCTGGTGGCAGCCGCCGCGATCAATACTACACAAGAGTTGAATTAGACCTCAAGTGGAGTGCACGTCTACCTTGGCGGAGGCAGGGGCCGACCTGAAATCCCTTGAACATTTACTTTCTTTCCACCGAGTTAACCAATAACTGGATGAAATGAGAGGGAAAAGAGCAGCTGTCTTTCCTGTTTCTTATCTCTGTTTTCCTTTTTTTTCCTCCCTCCCCCCCCCTCTTTTCTTGTCTTCCCTTCTCTCCGTCTCTTCTTCTCGTTTTTTTTCCCCCCCCTCGCTCCTCGCCGTCGCTCCCGGCGTTCCAACTCTCAGTATCTGTTTTGCCTTTAAAAGAGCCACTTGAGCAGAAGTGAAATGCACAATTAGCAGATATCCAGAAGAAATGGGACACACGCACATGTGCCGGGCATGCATGCATGTGTGAGCATCGCACACACACATTTCTTCACATATCCTTTAATTTGATCACGCAGTCTCATCGACACTGAGTCACGCTTCAGCAGCTCGGAGGACAAATGTTTGTCAAAGCAATAAAAAGTGAGACGTCAGTCCTTTAATGTGGATGTATAGATATATATATACTTTATATGAGATCTCAATATTGGCTGACATGTGTTGAACTACGGATGAGAATTTAGGGCAACTGAAAAAAAAGAGAGAATCAGAATCAAAATTCAATCTGAAATTAATTTGTTTTTCCACAAATTCTTACTTCAAACTCAGAATTTTTCACTTTTTTCAACAGAATTCTGAGAAAAAGTAAAATTCCTAAAGTCAGAATTCAACATTTCTGCAGCCTGGCGGCCATTTTTAGAGTTTTCTAGGTATTTTTCGATACCTGCAGTTTGATGAAGTGCCTTCTTTCCGAGTCAAAGCAGAAAACTGTCATGACAAAGGCAAATCTTCGGTCAATTTTCACCTGTTTTTGCAAATAATCTGCAGATTTTAACAGAAAAAAAGATAATATATACATACCATTATTCGTTTAGTTTAGTTTTTCTACAAATTCTTACTGTAAACACAGAATTTCTCACTTTTTTTCAACAGAATTCTGAGCAGAAGTCAAATTCCTAAAGTCAGAATTCAACATTTCTGCAGCCTGGTGGCCATTTTTAGAGTTTTTGGGGTGTTTTTGGATACCTGCAGTCCAGTTAAAGCAGAAAATTCCCATGGAAAAGGCAAATTTTGGTTCGATTTTCATCCGTTTTTACTGATAATCTGCCGATTTTAACAGAAAAAATAATATATAGTTTAGTTTTTCAACAAATTCTTACAGTAAACTCAGAATTTCTCACTTTTTTTCAACAGAATTCTGAGAAAAAGTAAAATTCTTAAAGTCAGAATTCAACATTTCTGCAGCCTGGTGGCCATTTTTTGAGTTTTCTCGGTATTTTTCGATACCTGCAGTCTGAAGAAGTGCCTTCTTTCTGAGTCAAAACAGAAAACTCCCATGCAAGAGGCACATTTTTTGTAGATTTCTTCCTATTTTCGCAGATAATCTGCAGATTCTAACAAAAAAAATAGTAACACATGTATTTTAATATCAATAATGTTCCTTTAATGTTATCACACGCTCAATAATCAAAGTGGGAAGTGACTCTGATTGTTTTTACCTTGTTGGCAGGAGTCGAGTGGCGCCTCAGAGTATCATCTCCATCACCTCTCATTCACCTGCCACCTCTGCTGGTGAGTCAGGTAGACGCCTCTTCTCCCCCGGCCAGATGCCTTTAACTGGATTTGGGTCACGATCACACACACACGTGGTCCCTCTCCTGGATCAATAGGAGGCACTCAGAGCAGCTGACGCCCTCTCACACCTGATACTGCGCCCAAACACCCTACGACACCCCCACGCGCACACACTCCAACCTGGCGAGGGACCAATTACACCAACCGGAGGGATTTACCCAGAGTCCCCCTCTTGTCTGGAGTGATATCTCCAAGGATTACAGGTACTTAGCTCCCATTATGTCTGCTCTATTACCTGCCCGCCGCCTCTTAACACACACCGACCTCCTTTGTGTTCGCCTGTTTGCACAACAATCCCTCCCATCGGCCTCCGCTACCTTTTCACTACTCAATGGCCGCTTTGTGAGGCTGAGAAAGGTGTGTGTGTGTTTGTGTGTGTGTGTGTGTGTGTGTGTGGAGGAGGAGGGGGTGGCAAACAGGCGCACACTTTTATTTTTTTCTCCTTCCTCCTACTCACTCCTCTCTCCAGGTACATGCTGTCTTACTTAGCGCATTTTCACGCTTACACTTCTTACGAACGCACACACACACTTGAATGTTCTCTCTCAGCGGCTCACACACACACACACACACACACACACACATTTCCCTCCTCTCACACACTTGTCACACAATCCTTCTGTGGAGTCAACACACACACTTTTCAATTAAAGATGCACTTTTTATAGGCAGACGTATACACACACTCGCTCGTGCCAGCACACCTGTGCACACACTCACTTCACCACACGCTTATACAAATTACCTCCTTGTTGCCAGACACACACACACACGCTCATTTCATCTCTGTCACATACACACCTTCGCTGAGCACACACACACACACACACACACACACACACACACACTCCCAGACAAGAGGTAAGCTGATCTCTCTGACAGACAGACGACTGGCAGCTTGGAGAGCCGAGGGCGCTGAGAAGGTAATTACCCGTGACAGACGTACCTGTGTAGGTTTCACCTCCTCCTCCCTCCTCCTCTTCCTCCTCGCCTCACTCCAACCTGCACTTATCACAGTTACAATCTCACCGCAGCCACTGAAGAGATTTAATTGGAAGATTAAGGTGTTTTAGGCATCGATTTCATGTCGACTCTGTTTATTTTTCTTTCTTGTGCCTCGCGCGGGCGCAGCAGCACTTTCCCACCACTGGAGGCGCTGTGTGGAGAAATGTCATGCTGAACAGCTACACGATGCTGAGAGCAAACACATGTCATCAAATATGGGCCTCATGTGAAGTGTGGAGGTATTTCTTTGAATCCAGTTTTGTATTTACTTAGAAAAAAAACACTGTGTTGGTATTTTTGCACTTTTTATACTTTGTTTACATCCTCCTCCTCTTGATAGAAATCACTGAAATAGCTTTTTGAACCCTAAATGGCTGAAACAAAGTTTCTCTAACTGGATTGAGGCCGATTGAGTGTTAGTTTGAAGTGTCTTGAAAGTGCATGTGGGTGATTTTAACAATGTCTTCTTTATAAATCTTTGTCGGTAAACACAAACTGAATTATTGCACGACTTTGATTGGTTATATATTCTGTACATTTTATCCGTTTGTTATTTTTACCATAGAAAGACTTTCCAAAGAATTTATCGAAATATCATTGAAATTGCGACCGAGTGCAACATCATAATCCCAGGAGCTGCACTTTTTAATTGATACAGGTAGAGTTTGTCAAACATGCCATTATATGTAGCATGAACCTACAAATAATATTCTCCAATCTCACTGAAATTTATTGCCTCGTACGGGGAACCATAACAATTAGCCTTGGGCAGAGTGTTTTTGTGCAAAACAGCACGACACATCTGTTGAGGTGGGCCACGTGCAAACCCAAAACAAGTGTCAGGTTCTGTTCCCATGTTTGGTTCTGCTTTTGGCACGAGGTTCACCTCACAGTTAGGACACAAGTTGCTCAGATAGACTGCTGAAATCATTCGTACAATAGCACAACAATCTACAAAAAGAGACTGATTAACCAGCTGGTTGAAACTACATGCATTGCTTACACCTCCCTCAGATAGTTTGGACCTTGACTGTACTTCCTGTGCAGGTATTATCGCTCTGTGGGCTGATAATTACCGTTAACAACACAGGATGAGAAAACCTTTTTCAACATTCAGTTTAAACCACAAGTAAACAGAAAGACTCAACTTTTCCTGGAAGTCACACTTGGACCAAACTGATATTTACACGTTGAAACTGTGTGCGGAAAAGCATGAAAACACACACCTACTGTTCCTTGCACACATTTACATACTGTTAATAATACCGGGTCTCTTTGAGCCAGGTGTTAAAGGGTCCCTGAGGTCGCATTTCATCAGGAATCAACAACCTGTTATAAACACCAACCTTCCCTTTCTTTCCCCCCCCTGTCAACCACAACCATCTGGCACCAGGCCACAGAAATAGACTCAAAATCGTTGGTAACAATTAGTATTCGGGGACCACACAACAACCCACCTGATTTTCATACCCTGTATTTCTTTGCCCCCCTCCCCCGCCCTCATTAGGACGCTATCAATAGCCAGACACCTGTTTCCTGCCAACGCAAGCTAGGCCCTCTATGGCTGCACCTGTATGTGCTTACACAAGAGCCTCGAGAGGAGTATTTATGTGGATGGGACTGCAGGGCTGATATCAGGCTCCGCTAATGCAATCACAGGAAGGACAGGGAACACTTGACAAGTGTGAAGCAAGCCAACGGTGGGGTGAATTCACTCGAATCAAATCAGGATGTGGATTTTCAAAAGAAGCTCAAACGGGAAATCTTTTGACCCTAAAATGACTATTCAGATAATTAAAATGATTGGTGTGCGCGTAGGCTAATCTTAGAGGAGAAGTAGTTTTTTTTAAAGGGACGACCAACATCAGTGCGAGGATTTGTCCAGGGACGATTATTTTTTGTAACAGATGCTGAGATTTGAAGCCAATTCCTGCCCCACGTGACTCACCCGAAGGCATTTTCTGAAATTTTTTGGAAGATTTTATAAATATGGAGGCTGCAAAGCTGTTTGTAAACCAAAACCAGCTAATGTGACATCAGTTTCAGCTCACTAATATGCCTCTTTACTTACTTTCGTTTCATTTAATCACTGTTGCAAACCCCAGTGTCTTCGATAAAGCCCCTTTTTTGCAGACTATTGCCTAAAAGTGATGCCAAAACAATGCTATCGCCGCCTTGATGCCGGCTTCATTATAGATAATAAATCTGGGTCATTTTTATCACCTTGATGTGTGTTCAAGTCTGTTAATTTTTCAGATAAATGTGGTATTTGACAGTATTGAAATGGGGTTAAATGTCACGATCGACAGCTGAGTCCTGCTTGCATTTGAGCCGGGTAGATGTATGGGTGCGACTTCGATACCGCCGCTCCTACGCCCAATCACAGCCGCATAAACTCTGTCTGCAAATGACGTCACCAGCACAAGTTGGAAGTGCCCGTATCCAGGATATTTTGCCTCCATTCTTGGACAGTGTCGAAACGTCGTCCTTCTCTACATGTTTCAATGATCTGATTGTAGTCCTGTTACTCTCTAGTTCTTTCTGAGTAAAGGTATCTTCCCTGTCACTTCTATAGATCTATATATTTTTTGTTACTTCATATTTATGATACTTGTATTCGTCCGTAGACAGGCATCCTTATTTGGTTGCTTCTGCTGTGGTTTCTCATCAGGATCAAACGTCTACGCTAATGTGTATCATGTGATATACAGCGTAAAGTCGCCTGTGTTGAACTTGTAAACTTGTGATTTCGGCCTACCTGACATGACGCAACAGTTGACCTCTCATTCTAGATGGTCATCCGTCCCTGACTGATGACTGTCTGCCTCAACTCAACCAGAAATTCAGGCAGTTATTCGGCAGGCAAACTAGTCAGTCAGTCTCCCACACATCCAGCCATCCATTACCTCTAAACCAAACAGAGAGCCAGACAAACTGCAGAGTCAAGCATGGAAGGGCAGGTGATTAATGCCAACACAGTGTTTCCCTGTTCTTGGCCAAAGTGTTATTGATTTGATTTTGGAGGGGCGAGAAAAGGTTAGCGTTTGCGGGCCGTGGTTTGAGGTCGGAGGCCTGTGATGGGGGGCGTAATGACCCCTCCCTCCTCGGTGGGAGCTAGCGATGCGGTCAACCAGGAAATGGAGACAATCCCCAGCCAGGCGGCAAGCGACGTTCTGTCCTTTACACCGTCGATATGTGTGAAGTGGACGTTCACCGCCTATTGAGTGCCACATACTCCTACACCTAACAGCCATTATAAGTTTTAAATGGCCAAACCTGCAAGATGGAGTAGTACACAGTGTGAGGGGGAGAATGTGTGTGCTGATATCGCTGTGGGTTTCAGTGAGGACACATTTTCTACCTCAGTGACTGACGCACCATGAACCCAAGAGGAGGTTCGAAGGAGTGCGAGGGTCAGTAACATAATTTACTCATTGATGAGATTTAGACGAGTACAGAGGCTTTTTCTGTGATATAATCCGTTGAGGACTGCTGAGTATTTGTAATGTTTGCCTGATTTTTGAAGCATCGCCTTGTGGCGGCTTCAGTCCAAAGGTTACCGTGTCGAAACCATTGATCATCAGTCCGATTGGAGTCCATTAGCGACCACAGCACCAACATACAGGGGCTCTATGTCACTATACCTTTATTAAAGTGACTGTTATTAACATTTCTCATTGGCAAGTCAAGGGTTTTGATCACAGTGAAGGTGAACAGATCTTGTTTCTTGCTTCTTTTTATTTGATCAAGAAAGTCGTGTGTTTAGAGAACCTTGATATCCTGATTTTGAGCCTTATCCTTGGTTATTCTTGTCCGTGGATACATGATCATGACAGTATCTAGGTTTCGGATCACCTGCCTGCAGGTGTGCCTTGATTTCTGACCATCTCAAGAACAATGAGGCGGTTCAGAAACCTGGATAAGTCGTTTACATGCCTCAGTATCCTCGTTTCTGTTGGAGCAAAAAGCAGGATCAGGTCCCATCATAAAACAGGATAAGCTGCATTACAACAAGGTTAGAAAGGACACAAGCTTTTCAATCATCACTGTTTTGCGTCACTTCTCTTCATGTGACTGGAAGCTGTGATCTCACTCCGAGTAACTACGGAAATTAAATGATTGCAAAGCATGAAGGGAAAAAAAAAAAAAAGTAAATAAATGAGATTCACCCAAAGCAGGGTAAGACATGTTCCCTCGTACATCAGGTACATGACAAGATCACACTCTCGGAGTCGAGTTAATTTTCGTTACCCCCCCCCCCACCTCCGTCCTTACCCTCCCTCCATTCTCTGTCATTTCAGGGAAAAAGGTGCTGTAGCCATATGACAGTAATTAACAACTGACAAAAATATCCCCTCCCCTAACATGAGGTGGGAAATCACAAAAGCCGGAGTTATTTTCTCATTAATTTACCAGCCCTGCTCTTTTTTTTTTTTTTTTACGCTTCCGAGACGGCAACGCATGGCCTGACGTACAATACGGGTTCAATAAGGCACCGTGCTGTTTGTTGCTGATGATCCTTTTAGATTGAATTTCCTGCAAATCAGAATTCAGCTATTTTAGCTCTCAGTACACCTAAGACGACTCTGATTAGGCCCCCAAAGCGTTTGCATTCTCTGCAAACCTGGTTTCTGTCTTTCTGATGGTGATTTTCCAAGAATTTGTAGCTATGCAACCTTTTTAAATCCCGGCATGAATCAGACTTAAAGCCGACTGAATGCATGTGAAGTTCCAGGTGACTTCTCCACAGTCGACAGCCTCTCTACAAGTACATCCACGTCTCGTCTGCGAGGTTAGTAATTCGCTGCAACCGTGCTGCACTCTCGGGGACAGACAGATGGTTTGATATTCACAGATAGCAGACTTTCTCCTTCTACCCTCCCTCTGTCTATTTGGCTACCTCCACTCCCCCTCAACTTTCCTTCTGCCTCAATCAATAATGGGATTTGACTGATATGGATTTTTGAAGTCCACTCCTGTCAGATTGAAGTTGGCACCCCCCCCCTCCTCCCTCCCTTTAGGAGTTTTTGGCAGATGTATTCGCAGGTTGGCACCTCTGATTGTTGTTGAAGGAAATCAGATACTTCCGTCCGACAAACGGACGACTCCGACTCGCCTGATTTGTATTAAAAAGACAACACCGACCTGATAATATCAGTCTAAACCATCTGTCCGTCCTTTTTTTCTCCTTCAACTCTCTCTCTGTGTTCCTCTTTGCCATTCTGGCTACGTCTCTGTCACCGCCGGAGAGCCAGACAAAGCCTCATCACAGCCATAACTACACACAGAGAGAAAGAAACACACCTCGTGGATGCCACGGGGAAGCCAGAGTTTGTCATTCGCGCGTTAGTTCTTCAACAAGGGGGGAAAAGGACGACAAACGTCTCCAGTGAAGCTACAAACCCCGTTATCTGCCTTAA
This sequence comes from Sparus aurata, assembly GCF_900880675.1. Classification (NCBI taxonomy): domain Eukaryota; kingdom Metazoa; phylum Chordata; class Actinopteri; order Spariformes; family Sparidae; genus Sparus; species Sparus aurata. The sequence continues at coordinate 17,526,257 of NC_044210.1, forward strand.
AATACCCCCATCACCGCCGTCACCCCCCCTCCCTGTGCTTCCGAGCCGTGTTGCATCAGACCGAGGGGATAGGTGCCATTACGCCTGCATATTTAAAGCCACCTAAATGTGTGGAGCAGGTGGCGCACAATGCACTCTTGTTGTTATTTGGTTCGTGTAGTCAAGATGGCAGATTTCATAATGCTTTCAAATGGCACATAACAGGGAGAAGCCTCGCAGGACTGCCAAGAACAATTTCGCCAGGAGCCAAAGAGGAGCAGCAGGCTGCGGCACATACCTTTTCAACAAAAAGAGAAAGAGGAAAAAGGAGGAGGGGGGATGTCTCGATAATGCACAGTGTGGGCTCGTAAATCACCTTTTAACTATCGAGTTTGTTTGCTGAATTCTAATAAGCTTTTTAGTAGTGTGAAAAACTGTAAATGATCCCCTCGCAGCGATGCTAAAGAGCAGTGAAAGAGCAATTAGAAAAACTGAACTGATACAAAACAGGTGAAGTCTACAGGAAGAGTACGAGGCCATTCTTGTTTGACTAATGTCAAGCTAGTTAAGAAGTTCCAATACAAAATGTGTCAATGACAAGACTTTTATTTTGAAGTTGGGTAAAACCAATAGCTAAATGTGTTTCTGCAAAACCAGAAATTAATAGAACAATGAACATTTCCTTATGTTTGTTTAAGTTGAATTTTCTATTTCTCTCATTACATCGCTCCGGTTAAGTTTACGTAAAAAAAAAAACCTGTAGGTTAGGATTGGGAAAACATTATGTTTTGGTCACCACAATCACAGATGGAGATGATCTGACTTCCTGTTTTGTTTTCACAAAAACAGCCGTAAATGTCTCCAAGTCTCTTGAACAAACACTCGGCTTTGTCGCCGGGAAACAACTGGATATCATCTGTGTTCCCATGAATGATAGCTGGTGTTGTTAATCTCAAAATTTGTCTGGAAATCTACCACGGAAGTCAAAAGTCAGGTCAGACTGTGGCTAACAGGTCATACTAATGCCACCTCCTGATTTATTAGCATATAACGTGAAGGTGATATGCCAAGTTTGGTACAAATATCGACCTTGGACACATCTGATTATATCCAGGTGATCGGGCTGAGTTGGATGTATTTCCTGTCCAAAGATTGTAATGTTGAACCAATGAGAATCAGTGAGGAATTAGTGTATTAGGAGCATTTCTGCCCTCCAGCATGACGTCACCAGTGATGATTTGTGTTTCTAATGAAGAAAGAAATCATAACAATTTAATAGAAACATATGAAAAATCAAAGGAAAGAGCTAAACGTTTGGTAAAAAGGGTCGTACATGATATTATAATGATCGAAATGAGCCAACAAGGTGATCTACAAACAAACAATTCATCGCTCTTGTCCTTCACCCTGACAAATAAATACAAAAATAAATAATTAGAAAGAAAAATGATCTCAAACTGACAATCTCCTCTCCGCCGGTCTCTTGGCGAAGCCTCGCCGCTCCGTGGAGGAACTCGGCAGGGACTCGTGTCTCATCCACCCGTTCAAATAAGCCCACAGATGTCGAGAGGACTCCCCCACCAACACCACCGCACACACACACACACACACACATTTCGACCCACCTCCAACACTGTTTGTAATGAAATCTAACACTTGGAAGAGGAGAAGTGGACGGACCACCTGTGCATCCAATTGTTCGGCATTCGCAGGCACACAGGAGAGAAGAAGAAGAGAGAGAAGGAGGAGAGGAAGAGGAAGAGGGGGAGAACGGGGAGAGGAATCAAAGACGCGCACACACACGGAGAAGAAAAGGAGTTCAGGAAATCGTAAGAAAGAAAAAAAGGTTTGAAAGTCTCACACACGTTCACATGAATGAGACGTGACAGCTGCTCCTGACATGAAGTTACAACTTATAAGCTGTTTAAACACTAAAACGTATCCGTCAACACATAATAAGAACATTAGTACATTATTAATGACATTAATAGTTTATGTTGTTGGGAATAACAATATCACCACAGGCATGAGCAAATATTTAGATTGTTATAAAGGATTTTTCAGCAACACTTTATAATTATCATCACTAATTAATTAAACTTTTGTTGATAGGTTTTTTCACTGTGAAACGCTTTATAACACATTTATGTTTTAATACTTTATAAATGGTTAATAAATACAATGAAGTTCAACCATGAAATTGATTTGAAGGCTATTATAAAGTTTCAAATAATGTTTATTAACCTTTACAGTTGCTTTATAACACATTATTTTATTATGATAACAGTTAAATACCGACTAACTTAAGTTTATTTACCATTTATTGATGATGTTTATTATAATATTACCAATAAGACTTGGGGAGTTTTAGTTAATGTTTTAAATGCATTAATACATATATTCTTAAAGCATATATGGTGTATAAGTGGAAGTTGATTGACGTTAGCATGTTCAGCACCTTAAATCAAAGTGGGAGAACCACGGATGAGATGCAATCTGGCGTGTTGATTCATTAATTCACCACTGAGATAAATTTGTGTTAAGTTGATTTATTTATTTGTTTATTGTGCACATCTTCTGGGCTAAAGCAGAGTTAGCGGTAAGCTATTAGACACCAACAGTTGGATGCTACTTAAAAAAAGCTGAAATCTCAGTTTATTTTTGCGGTTTGAGCCTTTACATATTTTTCTAAGAACATCCATGTACAGTGTAAGTGACAACAACCTAATAAAGAACTTTAAAGGGTCAATAAACATAAAAAAGGAGGCTAGCCAAACTTATTTGGACGAGATAAACATCCATCATAGTTTACAGGCCGTCCTCCTGGTTCAACTTTGACCCACTGCTCTTACCGTAGTTCTGTGCACGCAGGACATTCATGATTTAACCCCCAAAGTGAAATGTTTTTAATAATCTGGATAAAAAACTCTGAGATCATCAGACCAGTCTTTGCTCTGTTAGACTTTGTTAAGGCGATGTCACCGCGTCCTCACACAGCGTGATAGAAATGAAAATATTGGACGAAACTCAGAAAAAATAGAATCCAAAATTGTGATAAACTTTAATTGAAGGAAATAAATGAAGTGAGAGAGAGGGATAGAGAGAGAGATGGAGAAAGATGAGATGGCTTCACAAAAAAACACACACACACCTTGTAAACACACACAAGGAACACACACACTTAAACAGAAGAAAGGAACAATGGCTCCTTTGAAACAAAGCTAGAAAGAGAGAGAGAGGGTATAGAAAGATGCCAGCGAGCACACAGGCACATGCACACACACAAAACAACACACTTGCAATCACACACCCACACAGACGCACCTACACACACTGTGTTTCTCACACACACACACACACAAACAAGAAAGGAACAGCAACTACTTAGAAATGAGCCCTGACATTGCTTGTCACAGTCAGAGGCCTTGATCAGGATTTGCTCACAGGACCTCCTACTCAGCACACACACAAACACACACAAGATCTGGGAGGGAAGAGGGGGGGCAAAAAAAAAAAAAAAAAAAAAAAAGCTAAGGGCCATGTTGGAGGAAAAAGGGGAACCCGGCAACATCTGCAGTCTCCGTTGTTGATAGCGTTGCTGCCAGCTTGGAGTCAGATCACAGGGCTGGAGATGCTGCAGTCTGGGCTCTACCTCTTGGCCAACCTCCCCCCTCCTCAGATCCATACTTCCAAACCTCCTAGCTACCACCTGTTAGTTAATTTGCAGCGACGAAAAGGACACCGTGATACTCTGAAGTCAAACTCCTTCCCTTCCATCTCCCCCTTTCTTTCTTCGCCCGCATCTCTTTCTTCCTCTGTGTCGATCGCTCTTCTCTCCGAGGTTCGGTACACCCACGACAGAGTTTTCCCGGGCTTGGAAGGGTTCAGGGCGATGTTGTTTTTTTTTTTTTTTTCCTTTCTGCCCCCCCTCCATCTTCCCCCTGAGTTGAAGCTTTGATGTGAGAAGACTGGAGTCACAAATCCTTGTCCATTTAGCATCAGAGATCATCCCCTAACTCGGGGCTTGGCACAACCCCACATGGCTAACGATTTGAGATACTTTAATTAGGCCAAAATGTGTCTAAAGATGCAGTTGCACCCCCAGACTTCCAGTACTTCCCGTGCTAAAGAGATAAATAGAATAAATTCCTGTGTAGCAGAGGTTTTTAGAGAGTATTTTTCTATCGTTTCATGTCTTTCAGCGTCGGGTAATTCCCTGCTGGAGGCGCCTCATGTGGGTGTGGCTCGCATTTTTTTGGAGCGATCGTATTGGATCCGACGCATCACAGAGGCTCAGCTGATGATTTGATGATTTGGTGAAAATCTAAAAGATGCTATATATAAATGCAGTTAAACATGGCAAAGCAGCAAAATCCTGAGGATGTGCCCATTACCCCCAAAGAACACTTCAGTTTTACAGCAAAACGAAGCAGTTTCTTGTTTGGAGGAAGTTAAGGTTGTTTAAAACTGACCTGTTGTGTTTACAGAGTTTGTAACTGGTTATGAACAGTCTCAGTTTGATAATGACGCCTCTTTGTGACCTCGACAAGCAAAGGAAACAATTTGCAAGACTGGCCATTTAATTTTCTGTCTGATTAACAGTTTTTTTGTTGTCAGATTCCAACTTATCTGGGTGGGATAAGTTATAAAATGGTTCTGTATCGTAGGCAATCTCAGCCAAGAGGCTTCTTCAGTTCTAACTACCTGGAGGGGAGTTGCAGGCTTTCAAACTCTGTGTGGGAGTGTCCTTACAGAGGAACGACCGTCTTTGAACACAGGAGGTGGGCTGCAAAATTACTTAGGATCACCTAGCCCTATCAACCCACATGAAGGGTTGGGAGTGTCTTTACAGAGTCGCAACAACCCACAAGAAGCCCTAACAACTCTGTAAGGACACTCCCACACAAGGACACTCCCACACCGGGTTTAAAAGCCTGCAAACTCCCCTCCAGTTAGTTAGAACCGAAGAAGCCTCTTGGATTAGAGGTGAAACGTCTTCAAGAACCTGAAACAAGTCCAGTTGCCTACAATGCAGCACAAATTACGACTGAGAACCTTTGTCAAAGTTTTTAGCATTTACTCTGTTTAGGAAAGTGTGGAGCTAACCTCCAGGGCCACAGTAAGTGTTTGAAATAAATGATGATTTAAATACCACCTTTTTCTTGACAAGCCCTGTCCTGTCCAAGTAGGGATTCAGATACAGATAATGGTGTATTTGCAATTTCGAATGATCAAGTAAAAACTGTAAAAACAAAGAAAGAAAGCAAAAAACATTTAATAAACTGTATATTGCAGTTGTAGGGGCTAAATTGGAGAGTTTGACACAAACAATTAAAGTAAAGGTTAAACAAAAGTTCAGTGACTGTGCTGATGAAGGTCCCCTTCTCCTCCCAACAAAGACCAAGTTCACAACATTGCTTCTACGCTTTAAGTTACACATCCATGTGGATTTCCAGCAATAGATAGCACACTTTTTTGTGTCAACATTGATTTTTCTCTCCCCCTCCACACCACTCTCCTTTTAATAGAGGAACGGATGCATCAAAGCCCCCCGTTTGCCCAAAGCAAGCTTGAAATTCTTGCCTTTTAAAGCGCCATCCTGTCTTTGTAGTTACGATCCCCTGTCTCATCTGGTGAGGGCGAGGGAGAGTCGGAAACTTCTGAAGGTACCAAAGGTAGCACATGAAATCCCCCCCCCCCATCTAGGTGTGTGAAGTTCTGATAGTTGTGTCCGACTTGGAATCGATACGATATACCCCCCTTAAGCCTGAAAAGTATGTGTTTGTACAGCCAAAGACAAGGTATTTCCAGACCTCAAAATCAAAGGCCTCTTCTTCACAGATTCCACGCCAGACAACTTTCTCCAAGCCAGGCCAAACAACAGCGCCGCAAATTCAGAACAGTGTTCACAGAAGTCTGGAGTTGTTGTTACATCCAGTCTTTCTGCTGTCTGCTCAATTACAAGTTGTTGTTTCTTTTCTTTTCTTTTCTCTTCTTTTCTCTGTGTCTGGCTGTCGCCCTCGCTGTCTATCTCTCGCTGTCTCACTCTCCTTTCAGACTACTGTGAGGTGTTAAAAAGGAACCAACAGGGGATCTGTGCTCCATTATGCAGGTCTGTTCCTGTGCTGTCTGTTGCCGCCTCTTCGCACCTCATATTGCATTTTTGCCCGTCGAGACACACACACACACAATCTCTGACACACACACACACACATACACAACCTCACATACACAGAGGGAAGTGAACTTTGGCTGCCTTTGCGTATCTTGTGCCAGGTGTAAGGCTAAGAGGTGCCTAACTTCTCCTCCGCCCCCTTAGGCCATACAGGCATGTTTCGAAAAAGAAAGAGGAAAGTGGTTGTGTGATCCAGGGATCCATTACACGCTGTGTGGGCGATGCTGCTGCTGCTGCTGCTGCTGCTTGTGTGTTGTTTTTTATTTTGTGTGTTCAGCTCTGGCCCAGCATTTGCAGAAAAATATGGAGTCTAACTGCAGGAGTAAAGGTGCTGTATGTAGCCCCGGCATTTGTAGCGATCAGTATGTAATCGTCAAATAGAGTTGTGATACCTCGGTGTGATTACGGCGTCACAGAAACGGGACCGAGGTGGAGATGAGCAACCTCTGATTACTATTTTTTTTTTGCTTTTCTACAACTTGAGGACAGATTTTGGGGGTTTTAACTTCTTCCAGTCCAGATTCTGGGAATCCATCTTGGAGTGTCGGACATTGTCTTAGGGATCCCGCATCCTGCAACCTACGAGCCAGAACCAACAGACCCAAACACTCTTTAATACCCTCAGCTATCTTTGCTGTATCTTTAGCAGTACTCATCTTATTCTTAATATATGTGTGTTATTTTTTTGATAGTGTGATATTTTGTTATGACTGACTCACTGCTCCACAACCAAATCTGGGGACAAGAAGCAACTTCCAAATTTTTGCCGTTAGAATATTTAATAACCCAACAAAAAGCTCTGTTTATCAGTCATATTAATCCTACTTGATGAAGTGGCAAGCTTTGGGGTTAGAAACAAAACAAAAGCAAACAAAAAACAGAAACATGCTCCGCCTCTTTGTCCATTTTTTGGATCATCTGTGTTTCAGGCGCTGCCAAGATGACAACAGCCGGAGCCACAACACTGAGCGTCGCAGTTGGTCTTGAGAATCCTGTGGGTGATGTCCATGTATTATGCAGTCTATGAGGTCGATCAACTAAGATTTAAGTCAACAATCTGTGTCAAAGTGATGCTAACTGTGCAGATTTTTCTGATTGTAGTCCGTTTAGAAAAAGTTTGGACCCCCAGGTGTCGACTCTGTGGCCCACCAAGGTTCCTCGGCTCTGGTGATAATTTAAAATATAGATTTTCTTAAAGTTCATTGATTGTTTCATATTTTAAATGAAACATTTACAGTGAATCATGCCCATCAAAAATGTGTAATTTGACTGAATGCACCATTCTAAATCACGTGTGTCCATCTTTGTTTCTGTGACAAAGTTTCTTTCTTGCACTGAATCTGATTTTCTCTGGATTCAATTAAATTTAAATGTTGCACGAACAGTTTACTTTGGAAGATCCTTCACCCTGTTGGCACAAAATGTATCTAAGAAGCTGCTTTCTTCATTGACCTTAATTCTGCTGCACACATCACAATTTAGTAAATATGTTTTTACTGCTTTAATCATTGTCACCTTTTAGCTTATAACATTAATTGTATCCAGTTTTAACCTTGTTTTCTTTCTTCATTGCGACCTCAAAGCTTGTACATCTGTTCCTCGAGGGCGCTCCCTCACTGTGTCGTCAGTCGAGAAGTCAAATAAATAACTAAATAAATAAATCAACATCAGGCTGGAGGAGTCAAATGAAACTTTACGAAGAAACTCAGAGAAACATTTATGATATTCAGTATTATACATCCACTTCTGTGGTTTCCTCTCTCCCTATAACTTGAGTATCAGAGTCCACAGGAGGATTCCCTGTAAGATGCACTTACAGTCTCAAACTCACACTGCGAGCGCTCTTGAAGTGCAGTATCTCCTGTTCTCCCCAAGCTGCACCGCCAGGAAATGAAAGTCGACATTGACCACCCTGCCCACATCCAAACCCACTTGTACGACTCAACAGGAGCCGCTGTACTCCTCTGACCCCCCCACCACCACCTCCTCCTCCTCCCTCAGCCCCCATCTCCATCCCTCGTATGAATAATACATGGCGCCCCCGCTACCTGTTTCTATGTGTACATGTGGGGTCGCGCAGGCCGAGCTCACACACACACGAGAACACACACACAGTCGACGCAGGAAAGCAGCCAGCGAGCCTGGCCTCTGAGGCCTGACCCTGCGCAAGTTTGGCACACACACACACACACACACACACGAGCACTGACATCTACTGTACGCCAATAGACACCACATACCTACTTCTGCTGCACACACACGCTTAAGTACACATAGTAACACACACACACACATCACATACACATGCTGGCAAACAAAGCCCACACACATCCAGTGTGTACCTTGGAGGCAAGGTTGGGGGTTGAAGTGAGCACTGCTGGCAATAAGGTGAGCAGCTGTGCAGTGCCGTGGATGAAAGACGAGCATCAGGAGGCCTGCACTGTGTGTGTGTGTGTGTGTGTGTGTGTGTGTTTAAAGTGAATCTGTGTGTCTTTTACAGAGGCTATCTCAGAGATGTGTGTGTGTGGAGGATGGTGGTACTGATTGTTTTTTTGTTTTTGCTCTTTAATGAAACCTTATTTTTGTGCAGTTTGTGAGTGTGTGAGGTTAAAGGGAGTCTATTATTGTGTGTGTGTGTGTGTGTGTGTGTGTGGCTGCATCCCTGATTCTTCCCGTGTTGAAAGTAGTGGACCTTTCACGGAAGTTATTTCAACATTATTTACTGATAATACAAAGGTCGGGCAATATATCGTACAGCTACGTGTTGCGATGCGATCGTCAATACGCTGACAACACAATTTTATATCTTATAATTTATATTTTTTAACTGATTGTGGTGTAAACTTCCAAGAACTTAATTAACACAGGGTTAAAAGATTGTGGTGAATCCTTCCTTTAAAACATTTGAGCTTCAGTTCTTCTCTACACACATGCACTTTCTCTCTTATTTTCATTTATCGTGCCAAATTCTGTGAAATGTACCAGAAAAAAAAAAGTCAAATGATGTGTCCGTGCAGCGAGATGATTCTGTTCGACAACAAATCTTTAAAATGAGTTTGTCCGGTCGAGATGTTAAAAGGTTTGAAGTAAATGCGATCTGCTGGTGTTCGGATCAAATTCCTGGAGATCAGACGAGTCAAAGTCAAACGCGCTGAATATTAAAAAATATTTGCATTCTTAATTTTGGCACATTGAAGAAATGAAGCCAAAAGCTGAAGCGCAAAATCAGATATTAAAGTGAAAAATGACTTAATACCAGCGTGATGACGCGGTTACTGTTTTAAGTGGACGAGGATGTGTGCAGTACGCAGCTTCACTTTAATTAATGTGACTAATTTTACCAGTAAATTAGTTAATTTTAAGTCAGTTTCAATTTTCTTAATTTTACTTGAGACATAAAATATATATTCTACTATGATTCAGAGATAAAAAAAACAGTAACTAGTCATTTTAAAAACAAGACAACAATCAAATATTTCCAAATCTTGTGATTTTGAAACTTGGAGCGTACTAGTCTTTGAGTTCACGATGCAGCAGATTAATACATAACTCCTCTTTCTGCCTTTTTAGGGTTATTTTATCGTCTTTACGTAACTGGTGGTGGCTCGCGTTGTCTGCGTCTTTGAAGGCATTTACCCCCTTAAACTTCAGAAACAAAACTGCAAAAAGATGAGAGGCAAATGTTCCACATATCAGCTCTGTCAGGTCATAGCTATTTATAGATTCAATTCAATTAATTACAAGACAACAAACAACATATAAATATGTGAATATAACTGACCTCGTTACATTTAGTTAGCAGATTGTCTTGCAGTGTTTCAGGTATCACAGACACTTTAAAGTCGTGACGGTGGGCAGCGTATCGTGATGGTGTCACGCTGTGAGTGTCTCTAGATAAAACCTGTGTACTTTTACTGAAAACATCTGAATACTTGTATTATACACGTGTATAAAACGTTATGCACATTTAATGTATCGTGTGTGTCTGTAAGACACGCTGAAACACGTGCATGTGTTGTTTTTCTTCTTGCTTTTAACGTCTTTCATTCAGTTTCCAATTGCAGTGTGCGCATGTGTTGCATATGTTGTGTGTGTGTGACAGTGTGTGTGATGTGTGTGGTGCAGGGCTGGGTGGAGGTGGGGGTGATGGTGGTGGTGGTGCACGCCTGGAGCTGTTCCCTCCTTCCATGCAACCTGAATCCTTTTGGAAAGGGAAGCGGAGTGTGTACAAGTGAAGATGATCAAATAAATCAGCTGGATTTGTCTCCTCTGTCTGAAACATGAATATTAAGCACATTAGGATCACCGGGGGTGGAGGAGGGTGGAGGAGGAGGAGGAGGAGGAGGAGGGGGGAGAGAATGTGTCACGGTCGTAATCTCCAGCGATCCGCCGGTCAGTTTGGGTTTGTGTTGCGGGAGAGACGAGGAGTGTTTACCCCCAACATGTGAGGCGTTTAGGTGACGCTCGCATCCACAGTGATCGTAACAGTAAGAAAAGGCAACACACCACCTCCTCCTCCACCTCCTCCACCTCCTCCTCCACGCGTCTTCTGGCCCGTGATGCGGCCTCCCTCTGGGCCAATCAGTAACAAACATGTCAGTTTGTGCTGATGTGTAATTGTATTACTCCCTTGTGACAAATAATGTGATTTTAAGAAAAACCCAGAATGCATTGTTTTGTTTTGTTTTGTTTTTATGTCTAAATCCAGTCACACGTGTTTGGGATCAAACTTGTCAGATAAAAATTAGTAAAACTAATGAATGTTTAAATTTATCGGATGATGAATTGATGTATAAATGAATTGATCAGCCTTTAAAAAAACAAAACAACAACCCGCTTTCATGACATTTAAAAGCAGCCAGGAGTCGGCCTTGACTTTTTTTTTTTTTTTTTTTTCGGCCTGCATTAATTTCCATCCCTGATATCTGTTTGTCTTCGTGCACACGTGAATCTCAGCAGCAGCAGCAGCAGCAGCAGCAGCACAGGAGGGTCAGCGGACGTAGGTGTGAGGTGCGGAGATGGAGGAAGGTGGGGCCGAGAGGGACGGCTGCATGTTGGCGTGCATTAGCATGAACATCCAGGTTTCTCTCTCCTGCATCCAAACGAATCTCCCGGGCAGAAAGACGGACCTGTTGAATGATAATTCACATTTTATCTGATCGATAAAGCGCTTAAAGTCTCCACTGAAACCTGGGTGAGCCACATCCTTCTTCGCAGGTTTTGCAGATATATTATAGCAGGTTTCATTGCGAGTTTACATCTTTGGGATTGTGCTGTGCTGGAATTTTTCGATTTCAATACGATACCTTGAAAAATAGCGATATTTCTGCACGTTGCACAGTGCCAGAAACTGGTTACGGTGACTAAAAAAGAAAAAAAGTGTGAAGAAATGTGGGGAGGATGAGGAAACTGAGAGATTGGCAGGTGAGTTAAAACATGTCATTCCTCATATATATTGATCAGATCAGGTGTTCAAACAGAGGGACATAATCAGGCTCGAACAAGGAATCAGACAGTCTGCACCGCTTCCTCTCCGAGTCTATTTTCTCCCCTTCCAAGTCACTCCTGACTGGCAGGTTTGCCACACAGCGAGGCGACCTGTGCAACACCTTCCGCAGGCCAGATGGCGGTGTCGAAGGCGACAGGAGCAGCAGAAATCTGCCAGAGCAATCTGCTGCGAGCAGGTGTCGGCTAATTGTCTCCGAGAGCCGAGGCAGCGGCGGGCGCGTGCCAGCGCTACCTGAGTGGAAACAAATATCTTCATTTACCCGCCGGTTTGTCGAGGGAGCGCACTTTCCAAGCACTGAGAGCATAATAGGAGGCAGAGCCGGGGACAAGAGGAGGGCGCTGGGCTGGAGCCGGCAGCCGAACAAGTGCACCTTTGTCAAAAGAGGATGAGCCACAATGCCTGTCAGAGCGACTGGTGGCAAAATACTCCTGACAGTCATAATCACGCTTAAGTGGATACAGAAGGAAGAAAAAACAAACATTGGCGAGATGATTTTGGTCCAGAATGTAATCAAAGTTTACAGTGCCTCTCATATAAGAAGCCAGAGGAAGACAATGCTCTCATTCATCTGTGGATTCAAGGAAATGTTTGCAAATTAACGCTTGTTTTCTGTGTTCGTCGGATGGATGAAAGAGATCTGCTTTATAAACGCTGCAGCTGGTTACACTGAGGTGAGACAGCGATTCAATTAAACAAACAATTTACAAAGTGTTTCTACGTTTAACAGCTGTACTGTATGTCATGCACCAGCCCCTGAGATGACACTGTTTTAAGCCAGCACAACTTTTCCCTTATTACGCCCGCGAAGCCCTCAGCCGCCGTTCACACATGGGTAAAGGAGAGCGAATTCCACATGCGCTCTCTGATTTATTCAGGTGCCGGCTCGCTGCTTCATAGACTCTGACATTCCCATTGTGTATTTAGAAGAAAGGAGGGGCTCTGGGACGGGATGTTCGGTCTGACAACAGAGTTTCTCCTCCTTGTCAAGAGATCTTTCAAACGGAGCCCTCCGACCGTAGAGGAGGGGAAGCAAAGTGCCTCTAATTTAAGTGCTTCTCTTCTCCGCTTTCGACTTCTCGGAGCGAGTTGTTGTAAGAGTCAGTCGACCTTTACCGACGATGGTCACTAAACATTTTAAATGAGCACGTCAAGCCATTGTGTGCTCACCTCCATACGTTAAGATTCGTGAAACATTCCCGGAGCTTCACAGCAAATCAGCGTTGCATCGTCCTTGTTAATACTGCAGTAGATGTTTTATAACTATAAAAAAAATCATCCAAATCAGCTCATCCAGCAGCCCAGAGATCCCAAACTGATTTGAAAGGATGTTATTTACATTCTTCTTTGTAGCTGCTAAGCTAATAGAGTTAGCGAGCACCCGGTCTGAAGTGGCAGCACAAATTTAAGGTGACTATAATGAATTTCAGAACCAATTTGGGATCTCAGGGGCTTCTGGAGAATTGGAATACACCAAACGAGCTCTTTGGAACGACATGCGGTCAAGAAATCACTTCAGATGGAGTGCGTGCTAACACTTTTAGCTTAGCAGCTAAAGTTAAGAAAGATTCAGCTTAAGAAAGGCTGTCGTGACGTCTTTTAAAATCAAAGAGCTGTTCGAAACCATTTTATGTTTCCTTAAAGTCCTCGAAAAACATGTTTTACACCCTTGAAGCGAGGTCCTTTTTCTGGTCAGGTGAAGATAAACTAAAGGTTGTGTTTCTGTGCGCCTGCAAACACTTTATCCACCAACAGCTGTGCCAGATTGCAGCGATATAACAAACTGGATAATCTCTGCCCACGATCACCATCTCTAAATAAAACCCCGGCTGAAAGTAAAAAGTTTACACCCCCTGAAATGCAGGAAATTACAGTGAAGTAGAAGCAGATGAGGTGAAGTGTACACACCTATAAAGTTAATTGCTAAAGTAGATTACAGAGCTTTTACAAAGTCCCGCCAGGAGCGTATTGAACATCACAGTTAAATGATATGTAATGGTGCAGCAGCAGCAGCAGTGAGTGGAAATGTCTTTGGAGCTGCTGCGACTGCCCGTTGCGTCAGCCCAGATGCATCCTACCGAGCGCTCCCCGCTATGGGAGAAGCGAGGCCGGCTCTATTTTTAAATCTCAAATAAGAGTTGAGTCTTTAAAAGCTTCCCACGATACCGATTGATCCCCTGACCTGGCTCTCCTCAGGCTTTCCCCTGGTCCATTAAGAGCTGTGTCACCGGAGGAGTTATAGCATTACCATGTGTGGCCTCTGTTGTTTCTGAAGCAGGAAGTGCCCAGTCAGGTTTAAGTGTGCTGTTTCCCCCACAAGCCCCTGTTGAGTTCTGACTTTCACCCTGCTTCCTGCTGTTTGCAGCTCGTAGGCTAAACAGCCCGGGTCAAACGTCTACCAACCAGCTCTGCTTTCAGGCTCCTTCTTTTGTTGCAGTTCTTCTCAGCAAATTGCAGGTTAGATCAACACGAGTAATAAATATCATGGACTATCTGTACTTGTCAACAGCTTAATGGCAGCAATAAACTTAGAAAATGAGCTACGTGTAATTTGAAATGACCTCAGAGCCCTAAGAGATCTTCTTACTCTCGTGTGATCTATTGGACCAAGTGCCAGCCTAGCTGGTGACAGCTGGGAGATGAAGTCATAAGACAAACCCATCATGTCTTTGTTTTGTTTAATAATTAGAATAACTTGTAGTTTGAGCAAACACTTGAGAAATCAACACTTAAATGTTTGAACCCTCAGAGTTTCTGAAGATTATGACTGTCGTCGCTGAGACAGCTGGATCGCTTATTAGCATCGATGCTAACCTCTTAAGGAGCCGCCATTATAGTTTCCAGAATAAAGCAAAACTCTCGCCAAATTGCAACCTAGAGTCAAACATTTGTTTAAAAGCATAATTACGAAGAAAGAAGCACTTTTAAGATTTACCGTATTTTCATTTTCGGGTCAAACTCATTTTAAATGGGAGTGCTACGGGCACTTTTACACTGGCATCAAAATCTCTATTTTTAAAACAGTAAGAAGTCTCGACACAACATGAAACTTTGCTGGTAGTATCACCAGGGTCTCTACACATGAACACGAGCATTGAGAACATTGTTTGTGTACACAGAATTTACTAAAAAGAGAGTTTTTGATAACTCACGTTAGCAGTAGCTTGTTCCGCTAGCCACCGTCCTGCCAGTGGAGAAGTGTCGATCTGTTAAGGTGGAACACTCCTAAAGCTTAGTTCCATATAAATGCACGGATAATTTGTTGTTTATAAAAGGAGCCTCATATAAGAAACAATACTAAAATGAAAAGCCGGAAAAGTCACTTTTGTGCAAACTGCAGCATAAATTACTTTGCAAAGTGCTTTGAAAGTCTTTGTGTTTCGGTCTCGTCTGGAGTTTTGTTCCCTCAAGATTTCTGGATTTGCCGGTGCGATTCTAATTGCAGTCTACCTGTCGTCCTTGTGCGCCATTCCTACTGTCGAACTAAATCAAATCCCGGTAGAAACAAACTAGAATGCTGTAGAATTAGCAGGAAGCAAAATACAGGGATGTTTGCACCGTTAAAAATTTTCTACTTTCACCATCGGCCCTGCTGAATCCAGCCTGATGAGACGCTGTTTGAATCTTCTGGTGCAATATTCAGTTTTCTTCTCTGTTGCTTTTTCCCCAAATAATTATCGTGGGTTGCAGTGATGAGTCTGTGCAGGAGGAGGGCAGAGAGGATAACACATTTAGTCAGAGAGCACATTGAAATTAAAAAAACACTGGGGGATTTGGGGAAACCCGGCCTCCCATCTATTCATTTACAACAGTGTTTTTATCCTTCTCTTTGTACATTTGAGTGTCATTTTACTAGGAGACCATAAAACGCAGTGTTGATCCAGTTATTTTACACCATTTTTTATATGACAGGCTTTATTGTGCATTATGTTGTAGCTCATTCCTCAGCTCCATACAACAGCTAGCCGGTGTGTAATTACAGCTTGTAGCGAGCAGCCAGACGGAGCGATACATGCATGAGAATCTGTGGGAGCGCTTGATTTATGAAGCCTCGCCGCTCCGTATCTGGAGTCCCAATCTCCTCGCCCACCTTACCTCTGGGGCACGACGCCCAAACATTGCGGTGATTAGGGAGGGTGATAGTGGAATGCCCAGAATCATAGTTTTGGACCGAGTCGGAGTGAAACTAGACGTAAGACAGTCTAGTTAGTCTTCTGTCCTCCCTCTCATGCTCTTACAGGCCAAATATAGTGCTAAGATTCCTGAATTTATGCCCAAAATATAATAATAATAAATATAATATTGCAGCAGCAATAATTCTTGGCCTATTAGGGAAGGAAAGAAATGCAGAAAACAAACAAATTCTTGCAGAGAAAAAGAGCCAAAGTACCAATTCACACGGGACCGAGTGCTTGAGGATGACCTCGGTGAAATATGGTTGATCATTTGAAATGGAATTTTAACTTGGAAATCGACGCCCACGACAGTTACTGATAACACGTCCGTACAAACAGAACTGAAGATGATACGGAAAGATATTTCTTTTCTTGTGCTCCATCTACATGTTTCAAATAATCTATTAATAGTCCCGTTATGAGGACAGGTAGACAACTTAAATCTATTTTGGAACTATCAAATTAAACGACTATAATGGCACTTGGTAGAGCACAATAGTCTCCTTTAATTCAATCAAGCCTAAACCATTAACAAACTTGATAATCATAACTCTAAATTTCAAACTACGATAACTGCCATACCATAAATTAATGTCAATTTCATGCATTACTTGAGAAATTAACATTAAATGTTAAAAACTGAATGTTAAAGAAAGTGAGAAACATCCCGATATCCGATTCTATGCCAAGAGTTAATGTGGTCCATCATCCATCAGTGCAGAAGTTTTTGCGTAACCCTGCAACCAACAAACAGACACGAGTGGAAACATAACTTCCTCGGTTCAAAAAATAAAATAAATCCAAAATCCAAACATGTGGATCAGATCTGAAACAGGTCCCTGCATGCATAACTGTTCTTTAGTGCATTTAGACGCATATCGACCTGATCTAACATGTGATTGACCCAAAACACAAGCAAACAGAAACAGGAAACAGAAAAGACTTTAAACCTGCAACAGGAAGGATCTCAGTCCAACTTGACCCCAGATTACATCGTGGTCACAAGAAACCCAGTGGATCCATTAAAACTGTAACTGCCAGGGAACTAAAACTCATATCACTCATATCTGAAGGAGACAAATTAGTCTTAACAAACTACGTAATATTGGCGTATCACTAATTTAACTCTAAACATTTATTCTCCTGGTGGTTTGAAGATTGAACCGTCGACAGATTCCCTCTTCGTAAAGCTTGCTCAATCAACTCCCGTTTCCAGATTAGGTTTATCCAAGAAAATCCGACCGGCCTCCTGCTTTACATCCTGAGGCACTTTTCCAATTTAACACAATTTACATTTTCTAATATGTTTCTTTTCATAATTGAAGTATGATGACGACGCCATAAGCTCGCCGGACGGCACAGCTGTGCGTGCCAGCGCGCTCGGCTGGAGATGAATCAGTGTGTTTAACTGTTTGTCCTCACAGTACCTTCGCCGCATCGGAGCAAGTCAAGTGCATCAATCCAATATGGTGTCATCTGCCGCGCGCTCGGCACAGGTGCTGCACAGGAAACGCGCTGGAGTTTATAAATCTGCGTGCTGGAGGAAAGACATCTTTGAGTTGGAGGGGAGAGCTCGTGATTCATCATGTTGAACTGCGTTTTTGTGATTTTTCAAAACGTGGACAGCCAAAATACAAAAAGGAAAGACGGTTTGGTTTTCCACGCTCAAATTCACACTCGTGTGGTTTCTAGTGAAAATTTATAGACCAAGTCAGCATGAGGGAATGGACTTTCCGGAGAATGATGTCTCCCTAAGTGTAGTGAGTAAAATCGGTGCAGTAAATTATGAAAAAAGACAGCGTCCTGGAAAATGAAGGCCTCAGAAAGTGGCTGAGTACATGTCATATTTAAATCAGACTTAAACTATGACTTGCTATGGGAGCCGCTACCAATCGAAAACCAATGGCAGCCCGACCGCCGTCCTGCTCAGCAGCCCCCGCTGATGAATTTTCATCTGCTAATTGGCGATGCGTCGTCGTCGACATTTGCCCCTGTGAAAACAGAGATTAAAATGTATTTGTCACCCATAAAACGTATTCATGTCCCTCGCTTTGCCCTTTCAGTTGGTCCACGTTTTACGAATCACTTGTGGCCACGAGACCTTAACAGACCCACGAGTTGGACATCAAACAGCCTCCGGTGTGACCTTTGATCACCCCTGAGGGTGCGTTTGAGCAGACGGCTTCGTTAGAATCAGCATTTCATCCTCGGATAGAGTTATCTTTGCCGGGAAATGATCTGACACCGTTGTGTGTGAGAGCTAATAAAGGGTTTGATACAGGTGGCAGAGCAGAGAACAGAGAAGGAGCTCAACTCTAATTGTCCAGGTTGTAAAATGTTTGTGACCTTTTCCGCGGAGTGTGAATGAGTCTCGACTTCATGATGAGGAAGCGGGGAGGGAAATTGCCTCTCAGCTTGTTTGATGCAGGTGGAAACAGCCTAAACTGTCAGATGGAAGAAAACTGCCGTGCAGAAAAGCTCTTAAATGTCATTCGGTGATCATCAGTAACACAGATGATGAAGTTTCCTGAGCATGTGCTGTAAAGTTTATAGACCATCTTGACTGGATGCTTGCGTTCATATCGTGAATAAATCTACCGTACACAGCTCATTAACGGAGACGAAACGGTTCTCTTAATGTGCTTCAACACACCTACCCTCACACATCAAGCTAATTTACTTCCTGTCAAGCGTTTCTTTTTTATCTGTACCTTGCCTTGAAAGGCTTCGCATCTCCAGGAAAAATGCAGTAATCCGGTCATATATTCTCTTTTCAAACTCTGTAACAAACGGACTTGTTAACAGAGTATAAAGACATGAGTCTTGAGCTTCTTCTACTCGGCGTACAGCTCTGGTTAACCGACAGCTCTGCAGTCCACCCCTACTCAATTTGACTCCCACTGTGCCCCTGAACGTACACTAACTCTCTGCACTTCCTTCCACAACGATTTCCTTCCCTGGCCTCTTAAGAGCTACATGGCGATTATACAATACCTCACAGTTGGCTGGGAGTCGCTGCGCTTTGTGTGACTTAAGAGGGAAGGATGGAATAGAGTCAAACAGTCATTTCACTCTCCGCTGACTCTTTGGCCCTCGGATGAAATGTGCTCCTTCAGTAGAGCTGGCTCTTTTCGTTTCCAGCCCACTTTCTCTGCATCACTCTCACTCCGAGGGAAAAAGTTCTGTGGTTCCTTTCGTATTTGGGATAATGAAAGAAAATGTAGAAGTCGGGGCGGCTGACACACGGATAGGCCTCGTTCTAATTATATGCTTCGATCTGGACTCCCTCACTAAAGCGTCCTAGAGGATATTAAAATTTCTTTAAATCCCAGCTGAAGAAACTTTGTACAGTTAAAAGGGGGTTATTAGCTGATCTCCTTGCCCATAAACATCACATGCCCTTGAGCAATGTGTTTGAAGAGTCACTCAGGCATAGGTGTAATTTTATTAGCAGTCAGGGAGGCGTGCACCCTTTCAACCCTGTGTCCTAGAAAGTAAACTCATAATGCGAGTAATTAGTACGCGCTAATGTGATCTGGAAGACGCAAGAAGTTTTATACCCTTAATTTTGTTGGAAGGTGGCTCCCCTGTTCTCTGACGTGGATATTAGAAGAAAAACATTCATCAGTCCCTTCGAAAAACATTGCAAATCTGTTTCACAATGTGGCAACCCTGTGGTTAACGTTTGGTGGAGTTTAGGCACAGAATCGGCATGGTTTTGTTTGGGGATAGATCGTGGTTTGGCCTCAAAGATGTGCTTTGTCAAGGTTGGGAAAACGTCGTAGCGTGGGTTTAAATGACGACTTTGGTAGGACGATGGGACCCCTGTCATCATGGTAGTGCTGCTCCGATAACATTCAGCAAGAAGTTTCAAACCCCTGTGAAAATCAAAGATACGTTGTCGGCAGATGTTTTCCTTCCCTCTGACGTCCCTCTCAGCAGGACAACACCATAAATCTGTTCCTTTTTAAACCATTGGAAATGTGTTTTTTCAATATGACAACCCTATGGTTAAGGTTTTGGTTAGGGTTTAGGCACAAAATCGACTCAAGTTATGTTTGGGGAAAGATCATGGTTTGGCCTAAAAGATGTGCTTTGTTGAGGTCAGGAAAAAACGTCGTAGTTTCAGGTTTAATTACAAGTTTATGAAAGGCAAGGAGACCCCTGTCATTATGTGATCCTGCTCCGATTACGCTCACTGGCGAAATTTTCATAACCCTGTGGAAATCAGAGAAATGTCGTTGGTAGATGGTTTCCTGTCACTTCCATAAGCTCTTTGACTTCACTTTCAGCCGGACAATTTCATACGTTTATCCCTTCCAAAAACATTACAAATCTGTTTTGTGATGTGACAACCATGTGGTTAAGGTTTGGTTAAGTTTAGGCACAAATTTCACTCAGTTCTGTTTGGGTAAAGATCACGGTTTGGCTTATAAGTAGTACTTTGTTGAGGTTGGGAAAACGTCGTAGTTTGGGTTTAAATGACGACTTTGGTAAGGCAGACGGACCTTCATCATCATGGTAACAATAATAAACACGTGGGTTCACGCAAGGGTAATGATTTTAAAATGACATGACTCACTGTTGGAAATGGTAACAAATTGGGTCACTCTTGTTAAAGTCTGGTGTTTTTTTCGACCCTTCCGTCCAATCCAAAGCTCCATCCTACGTGGATTTTGTCACTCCATAATGACCACTGATCCGTGTCCACTGCACTTGTTTGCTTGTAAACTTTATGAACTCTGCAATTATTGTAAAACACTCTGAATAGAAAGGAATATGACCTATAAAAGACCTTAAATAGACTGTGTTAGTGTTGAAGAAGTCCAAAAGCCATGCAGTGATCCAGAGAAGTCAGAGAAACTGCAAATGTACTTTTGTTTTTTCTGACACAATCTCAGTTTTTTTAAGTTCTTTTGGAGCAGCTGCAAAGTATAAACTGCTTTGCATATATTAATAAGCTAAATTTGTCAAATTTAATGAGAGTAATGCTTAATTTTTCCTTGAAAATGTCTAAAAACAAACCTCAGCTCCTCAGTCTTGAAAGTACATTACCTGGCAGGAGCTTATTTTCGTAGGCTTCGGTTCTCTCTGCCATGACTTCACTTTTCCACTGCTTTCTACTGTAGCACACACACCACAGAGCAAAGCCACAGATATACACACACTTCATAGATTTCTGTAGCTCTTATTTAGGACTGCTCCAACTGCAACAATTAAAGATGCACCTGAGTTACCTCATCTGACACCGCCTCGCTCGTAAAAATGACTCCCCATTGATTTGTAATGGTCTTTTCTGTTGGAGAGCCATTTAAAACAGGAGCCCCGTTACCCGACTGCATCACCCATTGACCCTGCAGTCCTGCGGGGAATTCACATGACTCGATTGTTTAGACAAAGGTGAAATGTTTATTCCTATTAGCCAGCTTCCACACAAGATCCAGTATTGACCCGGAAGAACGTCTGATCGGCTATCACAAATTACAGCTGCTGGTGTCGACGCCGCTCTGCTCCGATGCTGCCGAGGCATCAGCGAGCGGTGCGGGGGACATGCAAACACAACCTAGGAAGGAAAAAAAAAAAATCAATGGAGTCTAGTCAGATGTTAGGTAAGTTGTCCCCAACGTTTGCTTTAGGGACAGTCACAGTTGTTTAATAAGACCCCGAGCATCTCCAATCAATGCGAGCCTTCCATTTCCCCCGTTCTGAAATCAATGGGGCTGCTTGATGCAACACCGCTGACTTCTTGAGAGGTGTCTTCATCGCTGGACCGCACAGCAATTGTTGCAGTTTACTTTGGGTTTTGATTGTGACATATCTTTATTTATTTATTTTCTTTGCTTTTCTGAGATATCGGAATTAGTGCAGCTCTGGAGGAAACCAGGATTTACAGTCCAGGCGTCGAGTGGACAAGAGGAGCCGGCAATAAGTGATTTATAAGTCCATCAGTACTGGAAATTAATGAATGTACATGTGGTGTAACAGGTGTAACAAATGTGTTTAATGTCCAAGGAAATTTATGTGAAAGATACAAAGACAAGGACAAGAAGAAAACTAAGTACGTTTGCACATTTAAAAATAAAGATAATATTAATCACCCTACAAAAGAGGAAGCAAAATGTAAATGATTAAAAAGTGTGAATGTATAACAGACAGTAAAAGCAGGAGGAATATGTCATTTTCTTATTTCAGACAGCAAGATTAAGTGAATTGAAAAGAAAACGTAATATCTCTCAGGTGTACGTTTGTGCATCTGACACACACATTAACTCATACAAAAAAAACAACTTCACACGGGGAACCATAACATGTACGTAGCATCATGAAACCTGTCGATTACTGTATTTTAATTTATCCCTGATTCCTCCCCTCAGCCTCCTCCTCCTCCTCCTCTCCCGTCTCCCCTCCCGCCCTTCTACCCTCCCCTGTCGTATTGATGCGCGCCCCCATGTAGAGTCCCCTGCACTACCAGGTATGACTAACTGCTATCTTGCTCCCGCGACTCTTTTGTCATTTATCTTGCTCCGCTATGCCGGCCGGCTGACTGCACAGCACGACAGCATGTGGTGACAATAATTTGCACTGATCGGACCCCTCTGCCTACCCTGCTGTTACAAATGGCAATCGATTATCATGCGGTAGTGCTATCGACTGTCCAACTCTCGTATGTGTTTGTGTATGTGTGTGTGTGTGTGTGTGTGTGTGGCTGGGGTTAGGTTTGTGTTTGTAGTTGCTGGAGTGTAGCAGCGCCTTCTGCAACTGCACATTCATCTTTGGCTGTTACACATCACAGACACAGTCATAAATTAATCTAATATTTTAAATATGTCCGCTGAGCTGTAAATACTTCCTCTACCATTTAATTTGATGTGGATTGTCATTTAAGGCTCCTGACATAATCAAGTACACCGAGACATGTAGACCACCATGAACTACAACAATAAATATAAACTTTTGGCATATCAATACATATGTTTTATTGTTAATCTCTTGGATACAGTAGGATAGTTTTATGTCATGACTTTGCCTTTGT
Source organism: Sparus aurata (assembly GCF_900880675.1). NCBI lineage: Eukaryota > Metazoa > Chordata > Actinopteri > Spariformes > Sparidae > Sparus > Sparus aurata. The sequence continues at coordinate 17,549,125 of NC_044210.1, forward strand.
TTTGAGGGTTTAATACAGCTTAATAAGACCCATTTGTCTGCAGATCTTATATGGATATCTATTAATATTTAAACAGGTGATTTACATGTAACAATATTCTCAGTATGCACAGCTGGAGGACATGTCAATAAACATGGTGGCAACGGGAAGCGATGCAGTTCTGCTTTTTACTTTGCTTCTTGTTGGGTTTTTTGCTTGATTTTTCCTGATGCTGCAGGTTTAAATAAAAAAAAAACAGCTAAGATTTGTCATTAATGGTTCTATTAATGAATCACTAACACATGAGATTGGACATGAAGGTGGCAGTAACTCATCTGAGAATTTACCTAGCTTAGCAGACATCAGCAACACAAATCCCATTGAAAAAGCACTTTAAAGTTCATCTGATTAGCTAAAAGCCCTCAGTAGCATTATTTCTAAACTGCAGACGCTCCATGTTGTTAGACTTGTCTGGCACAGAGATCTCACCTGTAAAAATGGAGCCTTAAAAACAAAATCAGGTGATCCAATTTCCAAGCCATGTTGCAGTTCATCACATTTGATTGGATGGATACTGAGTGCTGATCATCAATAAGTAGGAGACTTAAGGATTGTTTTAATGATTCCAGCGATAAAACATTTCCTGAGCGCTGGTTCTGATGGGATCGTGGCGCTCTCGGGCCCCTGCACAGCTGCACCACGCTGTCTATACCTCCGCTGTATCTATCTACTCCACCAGCACTGTGACGCGAACATTGGTGTCCCGCAAATAGAGTGTGTATAATATTGATGACTGGGATATGTGCCGTTTAATCAGCACTATCGACCCGCTCGGCACCGTTGCCTTGTGCAGCCGGGGTGGAGGAGTGCTTAAAACAAGAGGGAGCGTTTGATTCCCCTGTCGGAGCTACATTAACGGCGCCCTCCCCCTTCCCCCCTCCGCGCTCCTCTCTCCACCTCTCCTGTAACTGCATTGTGCTTTCGCTCAATCAATACTTGCAGCAATTGCTCAAATTAAAAGGAAAAAATAGGTTTGCTGAATCCTCACCCGGTGGCTTCCTGCGGACTCCTGGCGGCCGCTGTGGATCGCAGAGCACTTACAGGAAGTGGGGGGGAAAGGTGTTCGAAGGGCTGATTGATGGGCTGTCTCAGCACGGCGCTCACCCACTCAGCCTCCACCACACTTGCCAACTCCCTCTTTGTGCAAGAGCTCCTCCATCATTAGAAACATACAGGAGCTTCTAATTTCCACCTGTACAAATTTGAATAATAGCAGTTTTGTGAGTGTTATCATAAAACATCCGTCGTTCGAATGCCGAGGCCTTTTATTGACTTTTAAATGGGCGCACTTCCTTGTTGTTGTCATCATGTAGCTGCGGGTTTTCAGACGGCAGCACATGTTTCAAATGTCATTGTTTGGATATAGGTGATTTGAAGGATACAGTTTCTCTCTTTTTTTTATTTTTGCCCAGTCTGTTACTCGGTAATCACTCAGCGAATACCTTTTGAAGTCAGGCGAAGTTCAAAGCGGGTGTCAGTGAGGCTGTGGAAGACGACCCCTTCGCGTTTCAGTCGTTTTATGTAATTGGTGCTGTCTACCGGCGAGGCTGAGCCAGAGGAACATGGCCTTTATTAGTACAATCGCAGGCAGGTTTGGCTTACCGACAGTAATATGTTCCAGGCACCACAAATACACATTCATGTGCATGCACACACACACGGTGCATCAAACAGGCAGTGTCAAATCACCGATGGGTGGGTGTTCAGGCTCAGGAACGCAATTACCGCGGTACGGCGAGAGCTGCATACATGGAAAACACATTCGGTGCAATAAGGTAAGCTGGTTTACTTTGCTGTAGGTCTTCCAAGGTGGCACAGCAACGCTCCCGTCTGTGGCGGTGCGTTTGATGTATCTGAGAAGGAGCAAATGACCAACGTGTTACTGCATCAGCCCAAACACACACAAAGTGTTTACAGTATGGTGTTACAGCACAGTTCAAGCAGCTTTGGAAACTTCGGAGGCAGACAATAGATGTGTGATGCATTTCATGTGTCTTGGTGCAGCTCAGAAATGTTACTGTGTGCAGTCTAGCAAAGCTTGCAAGGTTTGTATCGCTCTTCTTGATCTTCATTGGCTGGAATAACAAAGAAAAAAGACCAGAAACTGAGACACATGCTCACTCTGATGAAAGCATCACCGTGTTGTTGTTAGAGGAGCAAAACGTCCAGTTGTATCTGTCTCTCTGCTGTTACTTGGTACACATATACACAATACTTTCATTTACTTTTGCATCACTGTCATTGTTAACCTCTTATTTAGGATTTATGTTGCTAAGGTTCTCATTTCTTGGTTTTGTTGTTGTTGGAAACATACCTTTCTCTTCTCTTCTATAACAAGATACAAACAACTAGACCTTTTGTTAATTTGTGTACTTAGATGATCCCAAATGTTTAAACAATTTTCAAATCCAGGAAAATCCAGCAATATTTTGGTCAAAGGTCGAGGAGGGAAGTTGGCGAATGAAACTAAATGTAAAGTTGACATCAGGTTGATGGTTTAATGGTGTTTTCACCACTAATGAACCAAGTTTTTGGATTGTTTATTCACCGCCAAACAGCACTTTACGGTACATTAGCCGTAAGCTAGCAAGCAACGACACACACTTATGTAAATACACGTTAACTCTCACCCAACTCAGCACGCACCAGAGACTCCGGTTCTTTCCTCGCTGTAACATTACAGAACAGAAACACCAGACAATGGAGGTCATCTCCAGATAACTGCTGCAGTCAGGTTGATAAACAGAAGTAAGGAAAAATCCCCTTTTTAATCCCAGAATCACAGTTCCAGATCAGAGCAGAATCCGATGTTTATTCCTCTGAAGAAGGCTTTATGTCAAAACAGCAGAACTGTCATTTTTGTAAAGACAAGAGATCATACAACGATGCATTGGATTCACCGTCACTTCTTTAATTGTCTTTGTAGAAAACAAACATACTGAGACTTTTATTACAGGTTTTTAACAACTGCACTGGACTTAACAGTTTAAATATATTAGTGATTGCTCTGGAGCTTCAACAGACACATGCATACGCTCACATATACGTGTGTGTTAAATGTATCCTCCCTCAGCCCTTTAACAATGCTCACTCTCAGCCCTGCAGACAAGCATCCGGAGGAAGAGAAAAAAAAAAAAAAAAAAAAGCATCACGAGTCAAAAGGCCCATTCCCTAACCCTCATAAATTGCACGTAACTTGATTACAATGAGACGATTATACCTTATTAGCAAGGATATTATGGCGTCTTCTTACTGGGCCTCATTATATAGACTCGCATCTGTGACTGAACGTTAGCACTTCCTTTCTGCCAGTGTGCATGTGTGACCTGCCAGCCATTACTGCAGCTGGAGGGAGAGGTGGGGGGTAGAGGGCTGATCAGGATTCATGTGGTTTGGTCTTTTGTCGGCAGTTAAATTCAGAGTCTCGACGATTTGACTTTAAGCCGTGCTTATATTTTATGCATTTCTCTAAAACTCTTATCCAGTTTACACCGAACAGAGGGGCCTTAAAATGTGCAGAGAATGAAAAAGCTTTTTTTCTGCAATTAGTGGTAGGATCGGGGATGTAATGTACAGACAGAAGAGGTTGTGTAATGCTTCTGTGATTAGATTTGATGGTAATAAATGCACAAATAGTCATGGAAATGGAGAAACGGCATATTTTATACTCAAAAGAAAGCAGTGATCTATTGACAGCATGTTTGCAGAAAGGAAACATTCAGAAATCAGCTATGGGTGATTAATTTTGAATACCTGGGTCAATTTATTTATATTGTTCTTCTTATGAATAGTTATCCAGACATAGACATGACTTAGGGTCAATCTGTCTTGTTGGAAAAGAGTGTTGGGGCTACTTGGCCCACCCAATGGTGTTTGTTCAGAGGCACAGTTCAAACTGAGGATAATCGTTTCTACTTTGCTAATGTCTTGGCAGCTATCGAACTAGCTAGCTAAGGTGACGTTGTTCCTGCTGATTTTTAGATGACAGTCAAACATTGTGACGTATCTCAGTGTTGCAGGGGCTGCTAATGTTAGCCTATAAAGCACCGCTAGTGTCCAGGTAACGAATGGTGTTCTGAAGTCGTGAACAAATTGAGAGCGACCAAGTTCTTCTATCTCTATCAGATAAATGGCAAATGGCGTTGTGATGATACAAGGATTGACACAAGACATTGTTTGTGTTCGTAAATATCATTAGTGACTACTCATGAAGGTCTTGAGATTTCAACCACTACCCCTTGTAACTCTGTTCTGAGGGGCAACCGAAAACAAGTGGTAAGGATTAAAATTAGAAATGGGATTGAGACTTCAGCGTAGAGTATGAGTGCACATTTCAAATGTTCCCGTCTGCAAAAAAAAAACATCCGGTTTTGTTGTCAGTGTCAGCTCCTACACCCATTTTTTTGATTGAAGTCATTATTACAGTGCCACTTTTGGAGGGTGTTTTCCAAAGACACTCTGTTAAATTTTGGAAATAATGAACTGCAGTTGAGGTAGTTAAGGCAGCTTGAAGGAAAGCGGGCTCACAATGGCTGAATCTAATCACAAAATAACCAAGAATGTCCATTCACTAACATCTGAGGGGGGTTTTACTGTCACTGTTATAGTACCTGCTGAGGCTCAGTGTCCAACACAAAAAGGCCAATTGCACTGGGCAGCTCGCAAGTCTATTCATGTGTTATCGTCTGAATGCAAAGCAGGACACTGCTGCAGGAAGGATGTGCACGCTCAGCAAACCTTCCCCCGGATAAATAAAGGTTTTAAAAAAACCATCCAGATAATAGCCGTCCGTGATTACAGAGGCAGTTTGCAGCGCGGTCCTCCGATATGTGTTGTGCGACTGCCACGCCACCAACAAACAGCATTTTGCTGCATGTCAGCCGCCAAAATGAGAGCAACTGCCATATAATCTGTTTTTAATAGATGCTAATGCAGGAACACCTGTCATAGCCACGACAGCATTTTTCCCCCAATATAAGCCTAAGAAGATTACACGTGTTGGGAGCAGGTACCCCTGGATTAATTATAGACAGACAGTGAATTATGTGTTATACCCAAATGTATTTTGGTAATGTGTTTGTGTACAGTATGCCTGTGGTTCTAGACTTAGTTAATTCTCTCCTCAGCCGTAATAGGTTGTTCAGGAGATGGCAGGCTCACCTCGGTTGACTTTAATTTGCAAATACAGGCTCAGCTGTGATAAGACTGCTCGTATCTTGCTCGTTGGAAGGTTTTCTGACTAATCAAAACAACATACTGAGCACATTTTGATAACGCAATGCAACCGTGTCCCACTTTGGGGTTTACCTTGCTTATGTTTTGACGAGGACCCAAAGGAGAACCATTCAACTAGTAAAACAACAGGGTTGGATGTTCGTTCGGGTTAGGTCACTGACCAAGCTTCTGGGTCTGAAAAGTGAGTTCAATATGGAAGTGCCTGCAATATTTCACTGGTTGCAAAAAGAGGTCTAATTCTGTGTAAGCTTATGGGAAAATGGCTTTACTTCTCACTTGATTTATTAGCTCAGTTAACAGTTTTCCAATGAGTTTATGGTCTCAAATCTCTAGTTTTAAGTCATCCAATACTGCATGTTATGATCCTCAGGTTCTCAGTCAGGTTCGATCACAATGTCCTCCCAAGATTCACTCTGTTGGCTCCAAAAAACCAAGATGTGATGGCGGTAATGCAAAACTCTGGGCGTCAAATCAGTATTCCACAAACCAAGGGATGTAGATGGTTTTAAACTGGGCTAAAACTACCAAGTTTGACTCTGATTGTTGTGCATTTTGGCTTGAATCAGCTGATTCAAAAGCTTGGTAACACTTGCATTTATTCAGTTGGTTTTGTTGCAGAAAAGCAGGCTTTTCTAGCAGGTTATCAGGTAACAACACTTCCAATTTGAGGCCACATTTATGTCCAATCAGGATATTCTCGCAGCTCCATGTGTGGTCCGAAAAACCAAGATGGCATACTTGAAGGTTCAAAACAGTAGTCCACAAACCAATGGGGGACATCATGGTGGGTTTTCATTTGCATTTAGCATAAATGCTACGGTTTATTTGAAGTTGGCTTACAGCTACTTTACATCTGCAGGTTTAAAACAAAAACACAACGACACATCACTTATATCTAAGTAAACATTTCTAAATCCCCCAATTTCTTAAATTTGTTCCAACAAGCCTGACGCACTTCCATCGTTGGTAAATTACACCCCTTCTTTTTTAGAATCGTAACTTTCACCATCACCTTCACCTCCTCCTTCCTCGACTCCCCCCTGGATGACAGCCGGAGCCGCAAATGAGTGAAGCTCCACCTGACAAGCCACCGAGGGGGGTGAGGACACGGGTCTGGATACGGCAGCATTGAGAGGGGGTGCAGGATGACGGGGGGGCGTCTGCTATTTTAGACCTTCTAAGGAGCTCATTAAGCAACGGTGTGATCAGCACGCCTCCGCTTAGGTGATGCTACCGGCTTCCGCACCTTTGCTTGCCACACCGCAAGCGAGTCAATTTTATTCACTGTTAAAGGAGGAGGAGGAGGAAGAGGAGTGTGTGTGTGTGTGTGTGTGTGTGTGGCAGGTGGAAGGGAGCACACTTAGCCAACAGGCCCTTTTCTTTTCCCCCCTCCATCTCCCAGAAGGCTCACCTCGACTTTCAATTGTCAGACTTGTTAGTGAGCCTGTCTGACATCGGGGCCGTCAAGTTATCGGCTGGATTGCACTTTATGACGTGCGCTATGATAATACTTTTACCTTTTACACGGAGTGAAGAGGGGGTTGCTCTTCTGTCTGTAATTCCCCTCAGACCTTCGCGCCCCCCCTCTCTGTTCCCCTGCTTTACCTCTACTGGAGATATATATTTTTTTTATTTGACTTGAGAATTTACTCTCGCCTCGCAGCGCCGTCATAATTCCCAGCAGCACAGGAATCACGCGCCAAGGAGACGTTGACGGATGTCTTCTTCCATCCGCCGGAGAGCTGTCGCCCCGGACAACGCCGACGATGACGAGGAGCCTCTGACACGCTCTACTCCAGCTCCCGTCTCTTGACACGAGCCTCCTGCCGCCATTGCCAGCGCGCGGGCCGCCACCAGGGAGGATGCTGGGATACGCTGCAGTGATTCACCTATTACAACTGGCTTTGGAAAACGTGTCACACACACACACCTTGGCTTTGGCACACACACACATACACACACCTCGTGGATAAGCTGCTGCCAGGAGCAGCAGAGGGGGCAGGCCTCGTGTGCACAGAGCAGATGTACGAGACAGGAGGAAAGAAATGAAAGAAGTAGGAGAAAAAAAAAGAGACAGCAAGTGTGTGTTATTCCACAGACAGCTGAGAAATACACACCGATGTCTAAATCTACCTTCCTCCCACAAGCACAATGGAGAGATTACTCGCAAACTGCCAGGTAGACAACAAGACGTGAGCCGTCAAACCCCTCGTAGCTCACCGCCGCGGAAGCTAATCAGGTTTGAAGCACACCCAGGTACACTATCTTTTGCTTTTGAGTGCACACGTTTCTCGACATTAATCCCCCCTAAGCCTTTTGCAGCTAATGTAATCTAATTAATGACTTTTTTTTTTTTTGCCTGAGCCCGCCGCAAACCCGAACTTCACAGACTATTTATCCGTGTTTTTCTGTGCATTTAACCGAGGCGTCCGCCCACTAAAGCACAAAAACTGGGATTGTGATTACAGCACGGTTGCCGGTTCATCATTAACCTATTTAACGACAAACGGCAACAAAACACAAAGATAATCTTATATATTCGTATTAGAATCACACAAATGTCGTGAGGTAATTCCAGCACACGATGACCTACGCATCTACCATTTTCTGTCCCAAAGACGACACAATGGTCGCGTTGTGGTTGCTCATAAGCAGTCATTTCAAAGAATATATCATTTATGCCTGTTAAAATGTTATTAAAAAAATAAACTTAAGACATTCTTCTTGTTTTACAGCCTCATCTTCTTGTTTTACAGCCTCCTTCCAATAAGAAACATCATTAACTTTCATAAAGATGTTGTGTTTTCGCGTCTTTAATATTCAAACAACTCCTGGAACGCACTCAGAAACAAGCAAAGAAATAAAACCTGGATCCCCAAATCTCCTAGAATAGGATGCGTGAGACTTTACCTTTTTGTCCCTGACCTGCCATATTCAGGTTTCTCTTGTAATTTCCCATCAGACACATTATGAAATCACGCCATACCTCAACAATGGCTTCAATCTCAGCATCAGGAGACTGACGTTCTAATTAAAGTTGGAACATGTTCTGTCTTTCCAGAAAATAGCACTCAGGTGAGCTCCATGTCTGACTGAAAATGAGTTTGTATACATTTTAAAAACTGTTTGTTACCTGTCGGGTCTCGATGCACGAAAGCATCGATCTCTAGCAAACGCAAATCTTCACAAACCTGCATATTTGGAGCAGTGTTAATTTAGAGCCGCGGAGCCAGAGGGGGCTCCTCGTGCTGCAAGTAGCAGGCATCAGTTGTGCTGTAAATATAAATAATTCAACACATTCAGATTAGGTTATGTACCTTAAGCATGAGGTCTCTGAATATTTCATTAAAACGTGCATTTTGCCAAATTAGCCTGAGCTTTCATATATACTGTATGTCACAGAGCAGCACCAGGTTGTTCCAGTTTACTGCACTATTTACAGCATTAGGTTCTTGATTTCTGAATATTACTTGGTAATATTCAACACTAGCATATATTTATGCATCTCTTGTGTTGTTTTACAGGTTTCAGATGATACAAGCCACATATTATATGGTTAGATGTGGTGATAGAAGCTTGAAAGATGACAATAAGCCCTTAATTTATTGATTATTTGTCTATTTTTTCAAATTTAGTGATTCTGTTTAGAGTATAGAGACTCCAAACTGTGATACTACTATTGCAAAAGAGGATACTGGAAGGAAAATGTAATATATCAAAATAATAGATCTTATATTTAAAAGAATAGAAATATTGGGATATTCCAACACGTCCTCTTTCCTAAATGATTGCAAAAGTCAAGTGCAACATGTCTGAAGGTGTCCGTAGTATCAGACCTTCAGAGGCTGAAGCTACATATGTGATATCAATTAAGTACTTAATATAATTTGAGCTACTACTCTACTGTCCTGATTTAAAATCGGGTGTGTCCAACTAATCTGTCCACCTAACTTTCCTTTCTACACGGACTTTCGCTCGTTACACTGCGTCATCTGACTTCCTCCTTTGCTCCTGTCATAGTTACTACTACCACTAGAGGTCGCCATCTAACAATAAACATACATGGGTAGTATATTATACTGCTTGCAAAGTCGACATCTCCAGATGTTTGGGTTGCAGAAGATGTTGATCCTAATGAGTCTTCCTGAAGACATGCATATTAACGTCTTAATTAGCTATCGTACCCACCACGGATGTCAAGTCCTGTGATATCATCACCCGAGTTGATGCAGCTGAGTTGTCAGCTGACGTTGATGATGTTTTTAGACACCTTTACCTCCTTAATTGAAATCTTAAAACACACCTGTCACTGTCTGGAGTCAACGCTACCGTTCAATATCACCTCAACATTAGCTTACTTGATTCCTTCCTAACATGATACAGGAAAATGCTCCAACAATCCCACCAGAATGTTTTTCTCTGGTTTCTAAATCAACCAGACTGCTTCTAATTCTCAAATCATCCACCAGTAAACACATTTGTGTCGGTTCATGCTGTCACTGGAACATATCTTCACATATTTCCTCTAAATGTGTCGCAAACTTTTGGGGAACAGTGTTTGGAAAACTGTATTTGTGGTCGGAAGTTTCCCCTTTTGTCAAGGTTGAACGACACCTCCGCTATAGGAAATAGTTTTCTATCCTGACCTCAGACCTTTGTAGAGAACACACTTTTCCTTTTTATTCTATGACAGGAACTGTCTCCATGGTTTGAAGTGGCACACCGCTGTGGAGCAAAATAGATTTTCAGTTCACACAAATGCTATTATCCACGGCAGGTCTCTCTTCCCTGGCTCAGCCCCGTCTCCCTCCCTTAGCAATTTCCACAAACAAACATTTTTTTCCTCGCTCTGTACAAAATAGATCAAGAAAACACACAATTATCTCTAAAAACTGGAACAGATTTTTATTAAATTAACCTTATTAGTGCATTACGGTAAGCAAATGCCAAAAAAAGGAGTTCCTCATTTGCATTAAGATAGATTTTTCAGGTTGGCTGCACAATTTAATTAAAGAAAAGATTAAGAATCATTAACCAAGCTGCTCTACCTTGCAGTAGCGACAGGCTCACATCTGACTCAGGTTAACAGAAACCCAGATGGTGGCTCTCTAACTGTTGAATCTCCGTAACCGAATCAGAATGATCCCATTAGTTTCCAGGGGTGGGGTGGGGGGGAGAAAAGTGAGGGAATTCTGGAAATTTGCAACACTTGCACATGGTGCAGCCGGCGGCCAAGTTTCATCCGAGGTCCCTCGTCGACTTTCTCATTTTTCTGGTGTTTGGGGGAAAGAGGGGGGTCAGGGGTGACTCAGGTGGCCGGGGTTCATTTCAGGCCTTAAAATCCAAATGGAATTGCTGCACAAATGAAAACCTAATTTGTAACGCTTTGCATCCAGTTTTGGGGGGGAAGTGATGCCATTACCTGAAGTTGATGAAGCAGTAATTTCAACATGTGAACGACCCTGCATGTAAATGTGGCGTCAAATAAGCACTGCTGCTTCCTGATAACCTGCCAGAACGGGCTGCAGTTAAATAGTGTTTCTCCAACCTGAACGCCCAAAAAGAAATTATGGCAATGTCCGTTTCTGTAGATGGCGATGTGTTTCTTTAGGTTCAGGTTTCTGTTTCATCGTGTGACTTAATGACTGTGCTTATAGTCTGGTTGGTTAGGGTTGGGGAAAGATTGTTGTTCCGAGGTCTCCTTAAAAATATCCAGTGGTGTCACACTTGTAAATGTTTGCCACATGTCCCAACCTGTGATCACTGGGATAGCAGCCTTGTAATTTGCTTGTAATTCAAGCGTAAAGCCACCGTGACTGTTTTGAAGCCTTGAGTTTGGCATTACGGCGTCACAATCTTGGTGTTTTGGAGCCAGAAGTGACCATACTCGGAGAAGACGATGGGGGTATCCTGATTGGTAGCCAGGCCCGAAAGCATACCCTGCTTTATTCTCTTTTTTTACACTAAATGGGAGATTATGCTGTGATGAAGAAGACTTGACACTATAAATTGAGACCATAAACTTATCTGAAATCTGTTTACTGAGGTCATAAATCAAGTGAGAAGTAGGGTCATTTTCTCATAAGCTTACATACCATCTGACTCCTATTTGAAACCAAACTACTGACACATTAACCACCTAAAGAAACCACAGAAACGCTGACGCACTGTGTTTTGGAGGTTGAAGAGCCACATTATTACACTACGTGACAACAAAATCCAATATCGTCTTCATAAACTGCGATGTGGTACCGTGACATCACTATTTCCCTCTACTTTAAGAGCAATATCTTCCTCTTTCCCATTAAAAAAAACGATGGGGGTATCCTGATTGGTAGCCAGGCCTGAAAGCATACCCTGCTTTATTGTCTTTTTTTACACTAAATGGGAGATTATGCTGTGATGAAGAAGACTTGACACTATAAATTGAGACCATAAACTCATCTGAAATCTGTTTACTGAGGTCATAAATCAAGTTAGAAGTAGGGTCGTTTTCTCATAAGCTTACATACCATCTGACTCCTTTGTGAAACCAAACTACTGACACATTGAACCACCTATAGAAACCACAGAAACACTGACGCACTGTGTTTTGGAGGTTGAAGAGCTGCATTATTACACTATGTGACAACAAAATCCAATATCGCCTTCATAAACTGCGATGCGGTACCATGACATCACTATTTCCCTCTACTTTAAGAGCATTATCTTCCTCTTTCCCATTAAAAAAACGATGGGGGTATCCTGATTGGTGGCCAGGCCCAAAAGCATACCCTGCTTTATTGTCTTTTTTTACACTAAATGGGAGATTATGCTGTGATGAAGAAGACTTGACACTATAAATTGAGACCATAAACTCATCTGAAAACTGTTTACTGAGGTCATAAATCAAGTTAGAAGTAGGGTCATTTTCTCATAAGCTTACATACCATCTGACTCCTATTTGAAACCGAACTACTGACACATTTAACCACCTAAAGAAACCACAGAAACACTGACGCACTGTGTTTTGGAGGTTGAAGAGCCACATTATTACACTACGTGACAACAAAATCCAATATCGCCTTCATAAACTGCGATGCGGTACCATGACATCACTATTTCCCTCTACTTTAAGAGCAATATCTTCCTCTTTCCCATTAAGTTTCTCTAATGACTGCTGTGTTTTTTTAGTGAATATGGAAATGTTTGCTATAACTGTATATTGTTTATATTCGGGCGTGTTTAATAAATAAACCGCAGCCATAAATAAAACTCAAGGAACATGGTAAACCTAAGAGATTCCTGGATTTCCAATTATTTAGGCAATAAATATCAGCTGTTTGTGTTCATAAATACGACATGAATGTGACATTTTTGGTTTATGTTTCGGTTTTAGGGACTTACTGTCAGCACAGCGGCTGAATAAACTCGGATTGTCGACATTATGAGCCACCAGAAGTGAAGAAAACAGAGGTTACTGCCATGAAACCCTGCTGGCGGCCGCAAATATTTGTGTCCCTGTGAATAATTACACCGCGTATGAAAAAGGGAAAGTACCGGAGGAAGGAAACAAGAAACAAGGAGAAAAGCTAGTTTAGTGTTAACCTCTTTCATGTTTGACTTTTTTTTTTATATCTGCTGTGATGGAACTAAGTCAGCGGTCACAGGTCTGATGCACACACAGAGCAAGCCAAGTGGAGAGGATTTGACAGTCCTCTCTGACCACCGTAGGGTTAAAGAATTTGGTATGCAAATCATTCGGGAAGGATGTTGTTAAAAGTGTTAGAGAGAAAGAGACAGAGAGAGAGAGAGAGAGAGAGAGAGAGAGAAAAGGGAGAGAGGAGAGGAAAGAGTAGAGGAAGAAAAAAAAAGGGAGGTACACATCCAAACCCCTAATCCTCTTGCTTTCGCCAAAATGACAAATGCAGGAACTGAGGCATAAAAGAATCACTCATGTATGGCGCACTTGAGTATTACTGCGAGGCACCTGCATTGGAATGAACAGATACAAATAAATACAAAATAATGCAAGGGGGGGGAGAGGAGAAAGGGAGGGAGGGAGGGAGGGAGGGGGGAATCACTAAGAAGCTTAAAAGAGTCTTCGGCGTTTGAATGCAATCAAGCGCCATTGAAATGATACCAGGTGCCTGGCAGGTGGAGGGAAACAGATGCGCCGGGGTTGGCAGCCTCGGCGGCGTACAGGTGTGAAAAAACGTGCCTGCTCCCTAATTACCGATTTAAATGCTTAATTTCTGTGTTTCAATATTGATTGCTACCTTTCTGCTCCTATTTCCCCACGGAGCGGACCGAGTATTTGTAGGGAGGCCTTGTCAGTGTGTTTTCTTTTCCTTTCTTCTCTCTCTTTCTCCCTTTCTTTCTTTCTGTCTTTTTTTTTCTAATACCCCCAAACAAATCTCGGCTTTTCTCCCGAGCGTTTGCTCTGTGTTCATGTTTGGATTCCTTCCCAAATCATTCCTGAGTGATTAAAGGGGGGATGTCTTCGTTATTTGATGGCAGGGCAGCAGAAAGGCCCGCTCGCAGCGTCGCTCCTCTTCTCTCTTTTTAGATTGGATCATATACTGGTAATGGGACGCACAATCAATGGCCGCGCATTGATGCCAAAAGCTGCCCTCCCCCCTCCTCCCCCGTCCTCCTCCTTTCAGTGGATCCAGATGGATCTTTATCTGGCGATGTATTGATGAAAATCGCTCCTCTCATTTGCTGGCCCTCCTTCCTTCCTCCACAGGCAAATGATAGACTCATGTACCTGCTGTAATTTGTTCTTCAGTCTGAGATTTATAACCTGCTGTGCTGCAGTTTGTGAATGAGCGGCAGGATGATGATGATGATGATGATGATGGTGGGGGATGAAGAGTGCAGTGACAGTAATGATGGCTGAAGAATCTCAATGATTATTTGCAGTGTTTGTGCTTTTATTATTAGCTGGACAACAACTGATGACATACTCACGATGTGGGGACCTTCAGCTTTGTCGGGACCCTGTCACGTAAATAATTACATTTAAGTCTTATTATGGTTAAACTAACTGGTAGGAAATAAATCTACGTGTGTGTGTGTTTGTGTGCGGTTGTCATATAAGTCATTGATTGGTGAAACCTGTCATATAAAAGTGCAACACCCCCAGTTACCTCCTCCCCTCCATGACAATTATGTTCATGTATATGTGAAACATGGTACATGTTGCATTCAGGATCCCTCAGGAATAAAGTCGGTAAATAAATAAATAAAATGTACAAAAGCTGAGATACTGTTAGTAGATCATAGTGATGGAATTGAGAAAATTCTTAAATGGATTGTATGTAATTTCTGTCATTAGGGGCTTAAATAAAAAACAATGTAATCAAAGACTAGTTTGATGATGTCATGAAGAAGCATGGAATCATGGGATTTGTGGTCTTCAGTGTTTTAACATCGCTAATAAAAAGAAATATAACAAAGGTCAAGTTGTTTTTAGGTTTTTTAAAGCGTACTTGTTTCATATTTTATGTTTGAAGTCTGACATGTGCACGCCTCAATGTTTCCCTTCAGTTAATAATGAATGATTAATTGATAATACATTTAGATTGTCCTGATTAATGACTTCAAATTTGACAAAATTGGTTCAACTGTTAAAATGTATCGTCTATTTTTGACATTCCCTTAAACTATAACCACAAAAAGGAAGATGTTCCTTTAAAGTACACATTTTTAAAGTTTGTGTGTCATACAACATAAATATATCACATTATATATTGAATGTGAAATAACTTTAAACTTTATATACAACATTAAAGCAACAACGTTCTGGCTTTAACAAAATTGACTTTTCTGCTGATGTGATGTACAAATACGTCTATTTCGACTCCTCGTGTCTACTTTGTTTCTGTGGTTATTTAAGATTCATGGTACAATTTAAAATCTTAGACGCATATTGGAGTTTGCATTATTGACAGAAGTCCCAGTCTGTCACTCCGTCAGCCAGGCTCCACCCAAACTTCTGTCGTTTTGCTCCAGCGGCAACATTTCCAAGAAAACAATCAACTCCAAATCCAGTTTGTGTACGAAAGCTACACATTATCTTGTTTTTTAAACATATTTGGCTACGTGTAACCCACCAACCACTCGCTCTAAGGTCCTTTACTGTTATATTTACTGCGATATACATGTTGTTTAATAACTATCATTCACTTACTGAAATGTAATGACTGTGTGGTGCACTGCGCCTTGTAATACCTTTGCAAGTCATCACTTTCAAGTGAAGAATGGAAAAGTTTACTCCCCAAATCCCCAAATGCATCCCAGCCCATTACAACTCCCATTATTTCTCTCATTGTTTGATGGGAAACTGTTTGATTTCCTGGAGGTAGCGTGTCAGGGACACGGCAGGGCAGTGCATGCTGGGACCGGTCCAGGCCCACCGCGGCGGCTCCCGTTGCAGGCCAACAGCTGCCTTTCCCAGGTGGCCTGACATTTGAGTCGCAGCCGGCCAGATTAGATGGAAGGTGTACGAAGAGGGACAGAAGGCAGGAGGATGATGAAGGGGGGAGAGTCTGGGGGAGGAGGGGAAGGGAGAGGGGAAGGCAGGACGATTAACTTAGTGCCAGGTCCTTGTGCGTACGGGGTTGGAAGGCAGGGGAGCCCAGGGGACAACCTGAGCCCCTGGATTTCAGTCCAGATGGCTGGCCAGGGCACCCCAGAGGACCCCCCTCTTATTGATTTAGGAGGGAAAACAGAGAACCTGGCTTTGCTTTGGGCCCCGGCGAGCAACCAACTGTACCGTACAAGACCTGCATGGCTGCTCGTCTCCTCCTTTCCCTTTTTTTTCTTTTTCATCCTCATCTCAGGTTATCTGCGCCGACCCGAGGGGAAGCGAGCAGGGGGATGTGCGAGGAAGTAGGGGAGCGAGGGGCGAGATATGAATATAAGTCGACTGATTTAGCAGGTCTGATGTAAAAACGGGTCACACTTTTGCAGGTCTAATCCCCTTTTCTTCGCGGTCAAATTGTGCGCTGATATGAGACGGTATCGGCTCCCTGGAACCAAATAGAGCCTGAACGGTGCAGGTCTGTGTTAATACAAAGAGCTTCTCAGCTAGTGAGCAGCCGAGAGGAGATGTGCAAGATAAGATTTGTAGGAACACATGAAAGGGGACATGGGTATAAATATGTATGCACCCCTTGGAGTGGAGCCCTTTTTGTATGCCCATTAGTACAGTTTTTGTGATACTGTCTATCTATTGTCAATGTGCTAACGCATATAGCTTCACCTCCCAGTCAATTATATTCCCAACATTACATTACAATAGGAAGTATAACTGAGTGAACATACAGTCGGGGCCCGCATGAGATGAATAACTTAAGGAAAAATCATACAGACATCATTCCCGTTTGGAAAAGAAAAGAAAGATATTGCACATCTGAGGAGTTTGACACCAACTCTGTGGAAATAATTGATGGTACACAATAAAACGGTTTGTCGACAAATGTGCTATTTTTCTATATTTTGCTCTTTCGGCTAATTTCTAGTCCTAAAGTTGATGGACGGGGTGATAAATGCGGGTGTTTTGAAGTTATATTTTAAAGAGCAGATGGTTGTTGAAGTCCATTAAGATAATTATTATAAAACGCTCAATCCGAGTGAAAGTGGATGAACGTGTGCGACGATTGTCTTCTCCAAAGTACGCACGTCGGTTTGATAAAATCAGCACCGAGACTTCTGCACGTTTGCGAAGCTCGCAAAGAGTTAACAGCAGCTCGGCGTTATTAGGATCTCGTAGCATATGATATTTGTCAATACTGTCGATTAGCTATGAAACGGATCCCCTTCAGCGAGGGACCCGGAGCAGGGAGGTATCTGTAACCGGACGCCCACGCGCGGCACAGACTATTGACCGACAAGGTGGACCTCTTTGTGTTGTTTGGAAGACGGATACGCGCACGTTGTTTTTGTGTACCGGGTCCTGTGTTGTGCTAATGAGCCTAATGAGCTACTGTTTACATGTTTGTGCTCTCTCTGGTGCAGACACCTTAGGCATGAAAGGATTTTTTTGTGTGTGTGTGCGCGAGCTGTGTAGGCTCGTACGGACCGCGTACCGTAGATATGTAAGATACGCGCACCTTGTGTCAGAGCCTGTGGATGTTTTGGTATTTATGGGCGTTTGGTGCTTGATAATTAGGCTCATTCCTGCCCACACCGGATCGCTATTTTGGAAACGTCTTTATCACGTAACAGCACGATCGAAGACAACATGTAGAGTGGAGATAACAAACCGCTGCACATCTGTTCTCTGTACCTATAGATGTGTAGGTCCAGATGGTGACCGTGTGAGATTATGAGATCACGGTGGCCTTAATTCCTGCCAAGAACAACGTGAGAGTACTTATTGAAATCTGGAAATCTTTCACAAGCTGCTTGTCCTGCAGAGGTGATCGCAAACGAAGGCTGACAATCAGAGAAGGTAAATTCTGTCAGGATCATCCTGCAGATAAGAAGCATTTTCTTGAAGTCGCCATGCAGCTTTTGGAATCTTGAAGTCGTTGTTTAGTCTATAAATGTCACAAATGTCCAGAAAATATTCACATTTTTGAGAAATTTCTCTTGAAATAACTCAAACTGACTAATAGATTATCAGACACGAGAAACGAGCAGTCCGAGGTGTTTGTGTGCTGATTTGCGAGGAAGAAAATCACAATATAAACTGTATTATTTGAGCCCTCACCACACACACAGTAGCATTATAAGACTTGCATCTCAGAGCCAGATGACACAACCTGACATTAGACCTGCGTGACAGCGTTCAGTCATCCGCAAACTCTCGACAAGTTCCCGTAACGAGTCTTCGATCGGCAAGTGGATGCATATTTAGCAAACTCTGCGTGTAATCCCATTTTTCCGACTCTCTGTTTGGTGCGGCACTTGTTTTCCATCAGTATGTTTCTTCAAGGTTTGACTAAATTGAGGGATCTCCCTAACCGCCAGCAGAGACATCTATTTGGCTTCCCCTCCTTTGTTGTCTCTTGTTTTTTTTCTTTTTTTCCCCCTCCATGCTAACATGGGCTCAAGATGCCAACATTCATGACAACTGTCTCCGGTGAACGAGCGCTCGCATTCAAGTCACACACGCGGCGTGACGCGTGCCACGGGATCCAGCGTTGTTCCAAATATCCATGTGGTCCAGATAAGAACGAGGGAAAAAACTGCGAGTGTTTGCTCTGATTAGAATTCAAATCTAAACGTCGTGCGAGAGACAAAATCTGAGTTAGGGAAGTGTTTTTTGTTCGTGCTTACCAGTGTCAGGAGCTCTGAGAAGTGTGTGTTTTGTGGAAACATTTAACCGTCTGTGTGTGTGTGTGTGTGTGTGTGTGTGTGTGTGTGTGTGTGTGTGGTGATAATTGAAGCCCACTCGCTCCTGTGGGAGTGCGCTGACGTGAAGCCTCTGGCTGCAGTGTGGTTTGAAGCTGAAAGGTGTGTATTGTTTTATCACTCACAAGCTTTGCTGTGGAAAGGAGGTGTGACAGCGCTGCTAAAACCTGAACCGAGTTCAGACCTGTTTGTGGTCCTCTGGGGGGAGAAAACTCAGGAACAATGAGCGCTTCTATCTTCCTTCCTGTTTTTCACCCCCCTCGTTTTATTTGCACCTTGTATCTACCAGGGGAAAGGTTTTTTGCGGATGGCGGACATCGTTTTGTTCCCACAACTTCCTGCTTCGCGTGCACTGAGGTGAGAAGAGGACATGCACAAGTAGCAACCATCACAACTCAGACTTTTTTTACAATTAAAGGAGCATTACGTAGTCTGGTTTACCTCACCGGTAGTCTTTTGGAACTGATGCGTTGTTGACGTCACCTGATTATTTAAGCTACTTTGTGGAATTGATACAGAAGAGACAATTAAATATGTGATGTCATTCAGGATGAATAAATATATGACTTTTTTTGACTGTTTTCCAGAAATTAAAAGCATTTAAAGAAAAAATAAGCAAATTGAAAAGATGCATTTATTCAATTAAATCATAGATACTGAAGCAACACCTCTTCTTGCAGTATGTAACTTGGTTTGAGTGTAAAAGCAAATTAGTCGCATTTAAATACAATTTGAAGGAGATGTGGTTGAAATGTCTACACGCTGTTGTTAGTCAAAGAATGATTAACTATAAAATGATACAAGTCGAGGCCAAAAAATGTAGTTTTTGTTAAATAATAGGCTACAGAGAGCTAATAAATCACCTTGTCTGAGTAAATTGTTGACACTCTGAGGTCCTTTGTCCCCTTTTTCCGTCCATTATGGTTATTTAGTGCTACAGGGCTGCTTATTGCCCCTGTAATGCCGCTGATGCCCCCTCCCTCCCCTTCTACTGTAAAGCTAATGTCTACACGGCGGCGTGTTCAGATATGAGATTTGTAGGTCACAGCTGCAAACACGGCTCAGGGCGATACACCATTGTTCTTTATGCCTCGGTACAAGGTGTATTAAACACACATATGCTCCTAAATGAATATTTAGATTACTACCCTTTATTATTAGTCTGTCCTGGAAACATTTGAATATCACCTCCAGCATTGTTGTGCTTATCTACCCCACCACCACCACCACCGCCACCACAACCCGCCTATGTCCCCTCGTTTTATATTCTCCTTTCTGGGGGGAAACGCCACGGCGTGCTCAGTGATGTATAATCACCTTGAAATTAATTAATCGTAACACAACAACGCCGGCGATAGCATCAGTGCCCGTGCGGCTCCCTCTTTTGTCTGGCCACCCGCTCTTTCTTCAGGTTGCTGAGGTTGCTGTCCTGGACGCCATCGAGCTAAAATGGCTGCTATCTCTGAGCTGTATGTGTGGGGTCTCGGCGAGTAATTAATCTCAATGAAGCCCGTAGCTGAGGTAGGTATGACGGGCCCAGAATTCAATTACCCCCCCTCGCCGCAGCCGCCGCCGCCCGCCATCGCCTGCGTGCACCGGCGCTTTAACAGGAAGAAATGCGCCGCCTTTATTTTCCCAGGTTAATATGAGCCACCTGAGCCTTATCATCATTTAACCAGCATGGAGATATTGTCATAACACATGCAGGCTCCTGGTTTTACTTTAGTTTTTGTCATTAGCGGCCCTCGACGCATTTTCAATTACGGCTGGAAATGACACCGCGCCGTCTGCGGGATGCGAACGCCCGCACGCTTCTTCGGGGAAACGTGTGATGTGCATATGTGAGCGAGAGCGATACGCACAGTTTACTCTGCAAAATGTGCTTCTACTGTACACGCCCACATCAGTGTGTAACGCGACTAATTCAACAATTCAGTTCGACACTTCAAAACATGATTGGGGTTTGATACGAGGGATAATAAAGAGTGCCGGCGTTCAAACAACGATGGTGAGTAAACATTGATCTGGGTACGTATCCCAGATTAAATTGGATTTATATCACAGTATGTTAAATGAAGGGCTGGGAAATATATTGCTGTGTGAGATACGGGTGTGTCATATGTAGTCAGTGTTGTCTTTTATGAACCAACCAGACTGTTCTGCTTGTTTTTACGTTCCATCTGTTGGCCTGGTGCTACTTTGGATTTTGCGTTTCCTGGAGTGCTAACCCTTATCTTAACTTCTTCACAATAAAAGCCCCTCATTTTTCAGGAAATTAAAGACTTTTATTATGAAGCAGCATTACAGGAAACAGTAAAACACAGCACAAGCACTGAGAGCTGAACACGCTGACTTTTAAAGGGATAGTTAAGGTTTTTTTTATATGAATCTGTATGGTATCCCCGTCAGCAGTGTCGCGCATCAACACTGACTTACCCCCGACAGTGTCCTGTGTGCCGAGTTCTTGCCCGGTTTTGGTGCTGACGAAAGTAGTCCGGCAAGTTGTCTGGGGGTCACAACGACGCGAGAGAGCTAACGTGATCGCTAGCTAGCTAACGTGATCGCTAGCTGGCTAACGTGATCGCTAGCTGGCTCTCACTGGCGATTATCAGGTCTGACTTTTTCGTGGACAACCGTTTTGTGATGCAAATGTATCACTCTTTTGAACACATTTGTTTTGTGAAGAAAAAGGCTTTATTTTCATGACCCCAGACAACTTGCCGGACTACTTTCGTCAGCACCAAAACCGGGCAAGAACTTGGCGCACAGGACACTGTCGGGGGTAAGTCAGTGTTGATGCACGACACTGCTGACAGGGATGCCATACAGATTCATATAAAAAAACCCAAACTATCCCTTTAAGATCATCTCCCTCAGGTTTCCTGCACAGACACAAGTTGCGTATTGATTTTAGGGGGGAAGACGATGCTCTACTCGGCTCAACATACGGTGATGTTACTTTTTAAGACCTTATCGTCCAGCCCTCGACAAATGTGCACAGAAGTAGTGAAATAAAATCATATAAATGTTAAAATAAACAACACAAAACTCTGCACACAGGTGAAACAACTGGTTCAATAACTACAAATTTGGTAAAAGCATCATCACTCATCATTATACGTTTTCCTACGATATTCAATAATTGATACATTAAATTGTTGTTGTTTAAAGTATCATTAAGCATTTATTCACCTGGAAGGGTCATAAATGTAATGTCTGGTTCTCATTCCACGGTCCAAATCTGCTGACGAGCCCTGACGCCAAACACATTATTCTGATCAACTTTTTCCTTTATTTACTTCGTGCAGTTTCTGTTCTCGACTCTAAACATCGCGGTTCCACTCGTTTACAGCCCGTTGGGTTGTGAGAAGTGCGAGAGGTCGTCCCCGCGGTGCAGAAACAGCTATTATGTGATCAGCAGCGATCAAAACATCCGCTCCGCCGCCGCTCCTTTACATCGAGACGGCTTTGTTATCGGACGCGATGCCTCTTCAGTCAGCTCGCACAATGAGCTGACTCCGTCTTTCCAAAGCGAACGCTATCGGGTATTGACCGATATTTTCATCCGTATTGATTTCTGTTTGACAATACAATGTATTTCCACTTTAATTATTTGCATGGCTGCCTTTTGCAGAGACGGACATCAATATCAGAGAAAGTACCAAACCCACAGCCATTAGACGGAAGCTGCTGCTATCGGGCGGTCTCTGGAGATGACACAGATTAGTGATGAGTTTAAGAAGATAAATGACGGGATGTTTTCTCAAAAAGCATCTCTCGTTTTCTCTGAAATCCGAATTTAAACCTTTTGTTTTGGGTTCCTGCTCGAGCTGATGAGAGATTTCTAAACGTCTTATATTACAGAAGTGAACAGATGCAATAACAACGAGGACCTTTACGTTCCTATCATCTAAGGCCAATCAGGTTTCAGTGTTGCGGAAACAATGCTGTTTGCAGGACGGCAGCCAAACGCCCACGCAGGGGGTCAACGACGACTACTGACGGGGCTGCGGTGGTCCGGCTTTAACCTCTAATATCCCGGCAGGTTCGTGCATAAATAAGGTAAACTATGTCAGGAAGGTTGTGTGTTCGTATGTGGGCGGGATGTTGGGGGGGGTCACATGTCTCCAGATGAGTTCTATGCAAAACAAAACGTTAATACGCGGGCGGCGAGCGTGACGGCGGGCGGCGCACCTTCCTATAAATCACCGTGGTTTTAATCATACCTGTCTCGCCGTCTCTCCGCCGCCCGTCCCCGGAGAGATTGTTTCGCCTGCCCGCCTTTCTCTCTCCCTCTCTCTCTTCCTCTGTTCTTCTCTTTCTCACTTGTGCTCAATTATCTAGCAGCTCTTTCGGTGTTTATTTATTTATCCAAAGTTCATGTACAGTATGCATGCACAAATTTTCTCCTGGGGGAGCGAGAGCGGCTCAGCGGAGCGTGGCGGCTAACCACACCGGCAGCGGTGAAGGAGGTGGAGGCAGGAGGGAGGAGGTGGTGGAGAAAGAGAAGGAGAGAGGAGGGGAGGAGGAGATTAGAGGTTTCAGTCCAACGTTTTCTTCGAGGCAGATTGAAAGGTTGCTGGTTTGTTTCCCCCATCACCCACAGGAACAATAGCAAAATCCTCTTTCACCGATCGTTGATTAATCGCCCTTCAGCGAGGCGAAACTTTCCAACTTCTCTTCTGTGGCATTCGGCTCCGAGCTCGTCGGTTCTCACTGAAAACTTTACCTTTAAAAACTGATCACAGGTCTGTTCTCGAGGCTCAGTAGATTTCTAAACCAGCTGTGCACTCTTGCATAGTAATGAAACTTCTCAACTATGAAAACTTTGGTGCCACGCTTGGTTAGATTTAGGAAAGGATCATAGTTTGGACCATCAGAAGAACTGTTTTGAAATGTTTCATTTCAATTTTCAAGGAAAAATGTCGAACATTGTCCGGTTGTAGCTTCTTAAATGTGTCGATTTGCTTCTTTTCTTTGTCATCAATGACAGTAAATGAAGAGCTTTTGAGGTTTTGGACTTTAGCAATGAAGCAATTTGAGGATGTCGCCTTGCACTTGTCACATTTTCCCCATTTTATTGACATTTTAGTGATTGAATAACGAATCGATCGCCAATGAAGGACCGTGGAAGTGTCGGACCAACGTCAAAGCTGCCGTATTTAACAGGCTGCTTTTCAATCAGGAGGAAAAAAAGTGTATTTTGTTGTTTCTGCACAACTTAAGCGCAGCAGAGCGAAGACATATCAAACTTTGGCTGCACAGGAAACTCTCTTTAGTGGGATCAGCGTTTTGTTGGTTTTTGGTTTTCCGTGGAGTTTGTCGAAAATAAAGAACTCATCCTTTCGTGTAGTTTTTGGTGTTTTCCGGGCCTCGGAAAAGCGATCGCCTCGTCGCGCTCGCGTGTTTGCGAACAGCTCTCATAAACGCAGTTAAACACGTCGCACATCTGACACAAAGAGTTTAGACGAGCGACCGAGGAAAAAGCAGAAGAAAACAGATTGAATTACCGTCGTGTAATCAGCGTCACGTCGACGGAACGGGCTTTGTATTTGCACAAATGTCAAGAAAGTGAAAAAAACAACAAAAAAACAATGAGAATTCGGGAGGAAGTGAAGTGGGGAACACAGCGGCTTTAGTCGGGAGAAGAGAGGAAGAAAAGAAGGACTAACAGGAGCGAAGGGTTTCTTTTTTTCCCCCCTTCTATATAGACATTTAAAAAAACACAAGGGAGTTGACGGCTTCCACCGAGGGAGAAGCAGGTAAAGGCTGCCTGGAAGCTAATTAGAGGCCATATCACAACAGCAGCAGGGCCTGAGCCACTTTCACTCAGCACCGAGGTAAACAAAGTGCTTGGCTGCTTGTAGCTGTGACAGGCCAGATAAAGTGGTATTTACCTTTCAGTTGTTGGTTTCTTTTACAGCCAGTACTGCAAGTATGTACAGTGTGTTTGCCGGCATTTATTCTGCAACACAATGTCAACAGAGAGACACGGAGCGAGGGAGAGCGAGAGAGGAAGAAACAGGGAGAGGAACAGTGGATGCACAACGCAATTATAGGCCGACCGGAGAGAGAGGAAATGAGCGAGATGGCGACCCAAGGTGGGAGAGGAGGAGTGTCAGCAGATCAGGAAATATTTATCTGCGCTGGACTGATAATACCTGGGGATGTTCAGCGGTTTGTAAAAACTGCAGAGATAGGAGAGGAACTCGTGCGTATCTGCTTAATCTCTCAAGTAGAAGTGTTTTTCATTATCCGCCGCGTTTTGAGCGTCCAGATCGCCTCGGAATAGTTTATTTGTTGTGTGAAAAAAGGCTCGGTGTCTATGTTTCAGTTAGTCGTGAGGACAGAGGGGAGCAGTGCAATCTCAAGAGCAAGTCCAGATGTGAGTGTTGCACAAATGTTATCGGTACTTCTTCTTCTTCTCCTCATCCTGCACCCATGATAGCAGTACCAGCACCCTTAATATCACACCGATACCGATACGACATTTGAAACTCTCCTTCCTGCTGTTTGTTTAGCTTTTATTAGCTGTTAGCTACGTTAACCAAACACGTCACTGGACTATGCTGCCCACTAGCTGCTAACAGCTAACAGCTAGCTACCTTTTTCTTGCTGATTTTAACACTTATTTCCTATGTCTCGCACTGAGTCGCCAGACAGTGATAGCAACTATGCTAAAAGCATTGGAGAATGCGCTCTGTTGTAGCTTGTCACTAGTTAAGAGATTGTTATGTCAAGCTTCAACGGCTGTTGCGGTACATGGCCGAATCACAATCTGCATTAAATAGACCAAAGCGTAAACATTGTTAATTTTTTTGCAGATCTGGGTGCAAAAATGATCCAATCCAGGTTTTGTTTACTGGAGAATTTAGGTTCTACTTTGCATCGTATCAGAAGTCGCAGCACCGGGCAAGAAATCTTCGTCCAAAAACCTCCCAGTTTTCCCGGTGTTTGCTGTAGGGATTAAACAAAGGAGTTTAAAGGAGTTAATGAGTGGATTTTAGCTTCTTTGCTAGCTGTTCCCCCTCTTCACCAGTCTTTATGCTCAGCTAAGCTAACTGGCTCCAGGTGAGCAAGGTAATTCCCAAACTCTTGAACTCTTGAAAAAAGGCCCCGACAGGATCATCTCCCTGCACGACATGAAGCCAGTGAACGTAATCCAGGCATGAATTGCATCTCCTGCTAAATGTATTTGGCTAAACGAATTAGTAGTTGATTAAAAATACTTAGTGAGAGACAGGTTTTCTCTGTCTTTGTTTCACTCGCTGTACCAACCGACTCGTAAACGCCGGCACGTAAAAACACTTTAATTAACGTCCTCTGATACCTTGTCGTTTACCGTCTCTTGCTTTTTCTTTTGTGAAGATAAAAAAAAAAAATCAGATTTCGTACAACGTGTACGGGACGGCACGTTAAAGATCAGAGATTCTCCTTCGCAGTGAACATTGTATACATTCTACCTGTCAACTCTATCAGCGTCTATGTATTAATTACCTCCCTCGTCGGCCTTGCCTCCTAATGGTCTTGAAAAGGCTCTCGAAGCCGCTCGGCGCTGCTTCTCCGCGACATCTGTCTCCCGTGTTTTTAACTTGAGAGAATAGCGCTGTCAAACGTTCACATAAACCATGTCAGAGCCGCCCGTGGCACCTATCTCCTCGACAAAACAAAGGCTCCCCGCAATTAAGGAGGCCTTTTCTCACCGCCGACAGCTCCCCTCCTTTATTTCGTCCCTCTCTCTTTCTCTTTTTTTTTTTTTTTTTTTTTGCTTTATTCCGACAATTTCCAGCAAGTCTAGCAGACACCTTAAGTGCCGCTAAGTGATCAAAGAGGGGAGTGCATATTGGATAACGCAATTAGGCTACCACTGAGAGAGGAGAGTAACAAAGAGAGAGACAAGAGAGGGACTCTGAACAGATAATGGCTTGTAAACAGAGGACATTACTTTACACAGAGATTATTCAGATCTCGACCTGACACCGGATGCACCAGGGTCTATTAGCGGAGTCGAACCCAGTGGGAGGAACGAGAGCGACTTCGGTTAGGAAATGGGAGAAAATGGAAGTTAGTTTCCTCGCGCTGGAAAAAGTTGATCCTCGGTCTCCTCTAATTGCCGCCGTTCAAAACAAAAACCGGTGATACTTTAAAGAGAATGTGTCGTCAAAGAGGAATCTCGCCCTCCTCCGACCCGCCGTCCTCACATTCTCCCCTCTCTGCTTGTCATCGGTGTACTTAACAAGAGGACATAAGTGGCTCCTCTCATCATAATGGAGATCTGAGGATATGGAGAATGTGTGTGTGTGTGTGTGTGTGGTCGCGGCGGCGAGGGGGCGAGTGTTGCGGTGAAGGAAAGGAAGTGGTGGTTTCCTCCAACCTCGCCCCCACCCACACCCACACCTCCCCCCCCTCAGCGTTAAATGACTCGGGTCAAACGGTCAAAATGTAATTATCACCGAGGACGGCAGCGATCGGCAGTCAACCTGCTTACCTGACATTAACCCCGGTCTGAACTAACAGGAGGCCCTCGCTGCCCCGGGGAGCCAGATGCTAATTTGAAGCAGAGTTTGCAGTCGAGGGAGGGTGGAGGGGGGTTTTTTTCGGGGTGGGGTAATTGTGGAGATCTAATGGGGATCAGTGCTGTGGGAGCTCTCTATACATCTGCCGTCTGGCTAAGACCCACCGCACCTGAGACTCACAGGCTTGGCTGTGGTCGCGCTCCCCTGTAGGCTTTGAAGCTCAACGGATGCAGCATGGCGCCACTGCTGGCACAAGTCAAGTGTGTGTGTGTGTGTTTGTGTGTGTTTGTGTGTGTGTATTGTGGTCTGAATCCCAATTTGAGTGGAGTGAGGCTGCATTCACGATTCAACTGAGCGTCCCCCAGGCTGACGGATCTGATGCTGTCTCGTCACAAAGCTCACATGAATTCGTTTTGTCTCTCTCTATGTACATTTTGTTGATTTATTCCAGAGTGTCCGACCCAAATGGACCTGCAGTGTCTGAACTTGAACATTAGCTCCTTACAGTGAATAATGAGCTGTTTTAAAAAGGTGCGCAGGTATGTCGTACCTGGAGCTATCATCCCCTGTATCTCCCTGTGAAATGTCTGGCTGCATAAACCGTGTGTCCGGCGAGGATTGTTCACGTTCCTGCCCAATATTGAGACGACTGGATTACATAAATTGATGTGAGGGGGCGGCTGAAGGGCCTCGACCCCTCTTGTAACGCGGCTCACCTCCACACTTGACTCCTGCTCGCTCATTGTGTCGGTGCGACGAGGAAGAAAAGGGGCCCAGGGAGGCAGCCTCCTGGTCATCTTTAATTCATGCGATTAAATATGCAGCAGAAGCCCTTCCTTGTACCAGCTGTTAGACGCCGTTAGTAAGCCATAATTCAAGAGTTCAAATCCGAGCAAATTGAGGGCGAGGTCGGACAGAGCGCTGGCCGGAGAGGCATTATCCTCCAGCTGAGCGGGGCGACTGGCAGGTTCAGTCAGGTGCAGCGCGGCAGCCGAGGCTTGTTAATCCTCGCGGCTGGTAAAAGATAAAGCGACGCGCGGCCCTTGTGAACGCACATATGGGAAATAGGCAGTGACAGAGACACATGCTGGTTATTTCTTCCCTTAAAAACCCTCCCTGTCACGCAGTGATTCAGAGGCATTCATCACGCAGCGCCGACCTCCGACCTCTGATATCATCGCTCCTCGTCTTCCAGCTTATTTGGCTCCGTCTGCTATCATTCAGTACATTCCTGGAGACTTATAATCATCCCAGCTCTGACGATCATGTACAGACGTCTGATGTCGAGTGTAAAACCTTAGTATCTTAGATTTAAATAGATCAGAATACAGTTTTAAGTTAATTAAGGAGGGTTTTTTAAAGGGCTTCCTCGGTGGGTTTTTTTTTTAAAGATTTTGTCAGTTTTGTTGGAGGATCTGCAACATCAGCAGAGTAGTGAGGTTGTTAAGAGGTTTTCATACAACAGTAGGAGTATTTATAGATATGTAAACTCTGGCTGCACTAGTGGAAATGATAAATCGAGCCGGAGTTTCCTTCAAATAGTATGTGTGTTGACTGTCCTGTCCAATGACTGTTGCTGTCGTGGGAAAACTTCATATCTCCGTCATTATTGACAGTATTATCTGTGATGGAATGGATGGATGAAGACAGGTGACGTTTCGTAGTCCACAAAACATTTCTGCAGCATTCACCTAAACATTTCTGAAGTAGCGGAGGACGTGAAATCTGTGTGAAAACCTCAAGGAGTGAAGCTGCTGTACTCCAAAAAAACCCATCTTTACAACGTGACTTCGCTCAAGTGGATGTCATGCGGTTCAATTGTGTTGTTTAGACGCGGATGACACATGCTGATAAATACTAAACAATGTCATATTGTTGTTTATTCAATGTTTCTATTTATAGTGGCTCCATTTTCTCAGGAATCAAAAGACCGGCGCTCTCTTTAACCCCGCTGTGTAGCGCTTACAGTCCGTCTGTCCGTCTGTCTTTGTGTGTGGGCGCATGCTAACGTGTACATATCTTTCCATACGTGACATGTGTGCATGTGCATACATTTCTGGGTGTGAAAGGACCTCATTGACACGGTGCACCTGCACGGATTTAACGCGCGTTGTGGAGGTTATATAATACGTGCACGGTTGAATACGTGCCTCGGCAATGTGCGTGCACGCGCGTGTCCGCGGCGCAGGAAATCACCATTTCAATATAGCTCTGATTAAACTTCCCATTTACCGTTCTGAAAGTACACAGGAACCTTTTCTTGGCAGGTTGCCTCCTGCAGCCGGCCGGTGCCAAGCTCTTTGAAACCCAATCAGTTCTCCGTTCTCAGATCACTATCCGCTCCTTAGTCTCTCCTCGCCTCTCTCCTCCTCGATCGGCAGCTCGCATTGCATGTTAAAAAAAAAAAAGGGAAAGAGAAAGAAAAGAAAGAAGCCGATGGTTGGTCATCCATCAACACAGCCAGCTGGCGTTGGATCAACACCCACCAAGTCCAGCAGGCACCTGTTGGGAAGTCTGCAAGGTGCAGCACACTGCAAAAAATAGACAACCTTAAAAGGCGACGCTTCAAGCCGAGGCTTTTTTTTTCTTTTTTCCCCTGAAAGGAAAAAGAGAAAAATCTGCACAGTGCAAAAGGATAATTACACTTCCTGCAATGCGGTTTAATTTCTCGCGTGATAAGAAGTCCACACAACACAGATCAGTCTGCGAGGATCGAGTATCTGTCACCTCCTTCATTAGTTATAGGTCACAGGCGCTGTGTACTCAGGTTCAGTCAGCGTGTTAACAGCAGCACGAGGAGTTCGTGTTCGTTACTGCTGTGTATTTACAGCTGATGATGCCACATGTGTGATGACGGATGTCAACTGAGACTGTGACTTAGGAAAGATGCCGCTATGTTAAAGATAGACGCGTATTATGACGGTCTTAAGTTATGACTTCTGCTTTTTCCACTATTATCTGAAAATACGGAATATTATCGCTCTGATGTTCCACCAGCTCTCACCAGCATCCACGCAATTACTTCTAATTGTTTCCAGATTGTTCGTTAGCTGATTGTTCATTGTGCGTTGCATTGTTGGGCGCACATTACAATCAACAAACAGGTTAATGTAGTCTGAATAAATGAGGTCTCTGGTTAAAACGTACGGCGCTGGAATTTCCTGTCTGAACATGTCCGACTTCCGAGCTCGAAGCGTTCCAGGTGCACGACGCCGACGTAAAAAAACATGGCTGACCGTGACAAACCGATGTTCTCTTGGCAAATGTGCAAATAGTTGAACCTTCGTGGCGTCCTTGCATGGACAGTAGAAATCCCAACATGAGGTTTGATTAGGGTTAGGGTTGTATTTTTGGTCTCAAACATCGCGATCCCTCATTATTATTGATCATTTTTCATAATCTGAGCACGCAGGAAGTCAGTGGATTAAGAATACTTGCGATCTCGGAGCTACGGAAGCCCTGAGTTGCATTTAATACTTCAAAATCTACAAATACATCCTCCACATGAGTCCCATGATGTGTGAAGTCAGACCTGAGCTGACGACTTTAAGAGGTGTTTAATTGCACTTTTTCCAATCGGATGTCGGAGTTCCGAGTTGTCTTGAATGCATCATTATCTTTTCAGTTATCCACTGCAAACTGTTCTTGTGTGCTAACAAGTCGCCTGATTCGGTGTTGACCTTAAAGGATCACTCAGTCATTTATTAGAACAGATAATTAATTTAGTTATTGTCCCATTTTAGGCTCTTTATCGACATAAAACACCCGACACTAGCCCTGATTCAGTGAGAAATAACAGTCACAAATCACAATTGTTTATGACGATTAAAGGGGAATAAAGTCCGTGACTGAAACACATCATTGCTATGCACCGGTGCAGAAACAGAGGAGGACAGAGAGACTGAGAAAAAGAGATAGAGTGAGAGTTTGACCGCGGTGACCAGAGGAATTAGAGAGAGAGCTTATCCCTGCGTCCGTATCAACATGTATAAGCCCAGCGCTCCATTTCAACCCCAGAAACCTGCCGCCCAATCCATCAAAACACGACTCCCATCGACATAAAACCTCCCTCTCTGCCTGTATTTGTCTTCCTAATTAATTACTTCACATGCCACAGTATGTTTTTCAAATGATAGATGATGGAAAATTATAGCTGCGGTATCCCAGGCACAGCCGGCGGTAGATTTGTGCAGTCAGCTTCCAGCCTGCATTACCTGAGTAGATCTGGCAGCGTGCCTGAGCACTCAGACAGGACGGGGACAGATTTGATTTTTTGGCGTGTAAGAGGCTTTTTAAAAAATGTTTCTAATGCCGGATTTAGTAGGTAAGCACAATCTGTCGCGTTCACCTACGTGATATTATCCAACAAGGACACGGCGGCACACAGACGGCAGAGGGGAAGTCGGCGTTCAGAGGGCGTTTTATTGGTATTGTTCAGGAAAAGAATCAGAGGGTTCAGCGACTTGTTAAGGTTTTATGGGAGAAGGAGTAAAGGAAATGTTTATGAGCGCGCTGGGGCATCTGGGAAATGTGACAGAAAGCTGAATAATCTCAGGTATTTGGGCATTTAATTGAAGATTTCTTTCTTGTTTTTTTCTGGGCATGTGTTGTGTTGTTCTTTGTCTAGTAGATGTTTGCTGAGGATTCATTGTTTTCATATTAAAATCATACATTTTACACCTTGTTGTGTTGATACACAGGTTGTTGAGGGTTTGTTTATGATAATATATTCTGAGTTTAGTCTGTATAATGTGAGAAATTAAGGTCTATCCCAATGGGAGCGTGCCTATGTTCCCACAGCACTATTTCTAAGATGTTTTTCCCAAAATCAGGCCCTATGTTCCCACATTTCCTTAGGATTAGGGTTTCCGTAACCCCTTACCATTAAATTGAAGGGAAATATAGGAATTTTGAAAATGTCCTAGAAATGTGGCAACATAGGGCCTAATGTTCATGTCATAGTTGGTCCCAAAACACAAATATATGCAATATAAAATAAAGAGAAGTAGAGCTGCAGCTAATGGTTGTTAATTGATTAATCAATTAGCGTATAAGTGCTGTAAAAAAATGCTCATCACAGTCTCCCAGAGCCGATTAAGAAGCTGGAACCAGTAAATGCTTCACATTTTTACTTAAAAAATGGCCTAAACGGTATCAAGAGAGAAATTTAAGACGTTTAAGAGACTGTAAAGGGCTAATATGTGTACTTTTAGTTCAAATTGTTGTTCTTAAATAGATTAATTGGCTTGATTGACTGAGCACTTGTTATCCGTCCAGTCTTATCATCGGTTATGTTTTGTTTGTTGACGGGCACCAACAGTTTTCGACAGATATTCAAATGGATACGACGGATTTTGATGTGGATCCAGATACAGAGCAGATGAGCTGAATCTTCAACACATAGGTTCGATTTGCATTAATTGATATTGATATTGGATCAGACTTGATTGAATTAAAGGGGACTGTTGGCGGACGAATGAGTGCCGTCCTCGTTCTATATGAAGAGTCTGACGTGTGCTTTCTTTCAGATGATGAGAGTTCAGAACTTTTCACAAACACTCCTCTACGTCTTCTTCTTTTGGCAGGAGAGTAAACTCCACGCAGCTCGGAGACGCTACAGCGGTAATAAACAAACAAATCGACAGGAGCTTCACTCCCTTCTTTATTTTTTGATCAGTCGTACCGCCTCAGGCCAGGTTTTTAATCCAGATTCCAGGCCTTTGATTCACAGCGCTGTCCGGTTTTAATAATGCAGGCGTGTTCACGGGTGGTTCGCCCCCCGCCTCGGGGTCCGTCTCCCCAACCCCTCCTCCTGAAGAAGGCCCTGCTTCCTCGCGGCGATGTCGAAAAACCGGCCCCGGACAGGAAGCGCTCACCGTGTGAGAGAGAGGGAAAAGTTAAGAGTGGGGTGCAGCGGGGCGGCGTGAGAAAGAGGAAGTGAAGAAGCAGGAGAGAAACCAAGGGGAAAAGTTTCTTTTTCTCTTCACGCTGGGAACACAAAAGAGCATATTAAACACAAAAGTTTATCAGTCCAAATTAAGTCTTGAATTCACAGCTTCTTTAATCTTCTCGCATCTGAAGCCATTTCCTCCCCGCCCGCCTCCACGTTTCCTCTCCTGCTAAAACAGTGAAA
This sequence comes from Sparus aurata, assembly GCF_900880675.1. Classification (NCBI taxonomy): domain Eukaryota; kingdom Metazoa; phylum Chordata; class Actinopteri; order Spariformes; family Sparidae; genus Sparus; species Sparus aurata. Next base: position 17,582,392 of record NC_044210.1, read on the forward strand.
TGAAATCCAGCTCGTGCCGTCGAAAAACACCGAGACACATCATAAAAAATTAATTACTCCTCCGACCCCCCCCCCCCCCCATCTCCTCATTTCCATAAGATTCCTTTAAAAATATGTAAAATTCATTTAAAGTAAGTGGTGACGTTGTCTTTGAAGATCACGACAACTAACACGGATCAAAGCGGAGGTTCTGTACGGATGAGGGCCTGATTAGCATAATGAAATTAACTTAGAGACAAGAATCTCTAATAGGTGCAACAAAAAAAAACGCATTAACAATATTTAAGGAAAGTACTGTTTGTGCTTGTAATACAACAATTATGGAACTTGTATTCAATTAACACTTTGTTGATTAAGTTCTTCTTCCACGCGGCTCGTATCGAGGCGGCTTTTAATTTTGAAAGAATTATTTTTCCCTCTTTTTTTTCCACCACTTTTCAACTTGACACACATGATGATTCTTTGCTGTATTGTTGTTTTTTTGCTTAAATCGGGCCATGAAATCAAGCCGAATTTGCATATTCACACTGATAATTGCAAAGCAGGCAGATAGTTGTGCTATAATTGCAAACTAATGACTGCAAAATTATTTGTGAACTCCCGAGATATTGAGGTTTTTCCTCATTTGAGTGACGGCTCCAGCAGGTTTAAAAAAAAAAGGGGGGTTTATGAGGAAATTTCCCCGTATTGAAACGACGATTAACCAGAGTCACGGTGTCTTTGCTGTCGCAGCGTGTGATCTGTGTACGACAACATCCTGTACGAGCCGGGTTGAGCTGGCGCTTTCTGTCTGAGGGGCTTTAATGTATCCTCGTCTTCCTGAAAAACAGACGTGCGGTTATTAATCGCAGCTGCGAAAACACCTGAAAACATCCCAGCTCCGATAACAGGAAGGTAGGACTTAAGCAAATCAGGGTTAAAAAACGACTGCTAGATTCAGGAAGATAACTCGTCAGCGTCGTTCTTGATAAATTCTGACGATGTGCAGGACCTTTTAAAAAACCTGAGAAACAAATTAGTGTGCAGCTTGACTGAAAGCACAGATCTTTTATGAATTTCAGCTGTTTGTTGTCTTGGTTAAATGTAAAAGTCGATTAAATCTGAGTTAATAGGTTTATACAAACAATTTTTTAGGCGATTGTAGATGTTTATAACCATCACTTGCACCTATTCAATTAACACTAGCCTTATAGATAATGTATAAAGCATTGTATTGTTTGTTAACAGTGAAATAACTATGAACTACAGTTTAATTCGCTTTAAATAGACGATTTATGAATTATTGTTGTTGTGCGTTGTTACCACTAACTTACGTTTATCTCTCTCCTGTCAGTTAAAGTTGGATAAATGCAACGTCATAAAGAATTATGGTTATTTACCAGGGTTAAAATATAACTTGACCATCTAAAAATGATATTAAATGGAATTAAGCGTCAAAAATATACAAGTGAAAATGAATTACAGGTATTTACATGTTTGTATATGGTGTATATCTGATAGTTAGACATTTATCTGAGGATTACAATCAGTGTTTATTGTATCTGAATTCCTGTTAAGGTTGAGTCCAGTTACTTTATTTTGTCTCACGGAAATTAATTTGGCGTCACGATACAAACCAGGGTGAAAAGAGTTGAGGAGTGGAAGAATAACATGTTTTTTTCCCTCAGTATTGTTGTGGTTGCATCATTAACATCCATTTCACCTGAGGCCTGATCGTCCACAGCACACCTGACCTCTCATATGTGCACCTGTGGAGTTTCAGCGCTGGTTTTCCCAGACTTTGACACGCGCTCCCTTTAAATTCCTGCAGAGTTCAGGACTGTCCCTCTGCGAAATGTTACAAATTGTCCCATTTTACAGTCATTACGCACTCAGACAGTTAATGCGCGTTGGTCACACAGGTGACATCAATTAAAAGTCTGCAGAGAGTGCGGGGATCTGCACAGGAAGTGATGTCTCGCACAATCGCTTTAGAATAAAGAGCAGCAGGAAAACAAAAGGGATGACAAATTGAAAGAAAGGGAAAACATTAATTCCCAGTTAGCTGCGAGCCGGACTGTTTGAAAGCCACCAGGAAGTTTGTCCAGATATTTAGAGTCTTTGTGTTGTTCACTTTGTAATCTGACCGGCACTCCTCTCAGTGGGAGTCGCTCGCTGATAGAGAAAAGAGCGCTGTCCTCTTTAGGACTGGCAGTAATTGAAATAAATTACAAGAGCGCTGCGTTGTTGTTATCTGTGGTTAGTTAACAGCACCTCCCTCCCTCGCAGGGAACGCTGGGATCCAGGGGAGGAGGAGGAGGACGACAACGAGGTTCCAGTGACCCAGATTTAGTCTCAAAACATAAATAAATTATCACCCCCCCCCCCCCCTTTCTTCTTCTTCACACACACATATACACACCGACTAGAACGGCACACACACTTCCCTCCATGTTCAGAGTGTACCTTCAAAGTTGTAAATGGAGTTTAATCACGGTGAAGTGGAGACGTGCACGCACTCTCCCACGCTTACTTCTGCACTTTATGTATCTGATCCTGCAACAAGAAGTCGGTTGATCAGCAAACAGGAAGTTGATTGCAATTGTGAATATCGAGGTGTCATAAAAAAACATCTTTTGGTTTTAGCTTCTCAAAGAATAGCAGAGGATTGTAGGAGTACAGCGTAGTTACATTTTGACCTCGAACGCAACACAAGAATTGAACCGCATACTCTGATGTTGCCTGATAACATCAAGATGTCTAAATATATTAAAATCTCCATAAACCACAGCTCATAAGATCAGATCCAGGGCTGGATTTACCTCATTTGAGGGCCGAAGGGCAGAATTTGTTCCTGGGGCCCCCCCATGACAACCCCTCACCACACTTGGCAGCGTCGTTATTTTTCCATCAGCCGGGCCTCCTCTGCCAAGTGTTTCTCTGTGTCAGTAAGTTTAAAGCTATAAGACTTCATGTTTATCCAGGAATAGTCTCCTAAATACGTAGAATCACCGTATAGACTAAAGGAATCTGCCCCTCGACAAGGCCGAGATCAGAAGATTAGATCATGGAGGACTCGATACTGCAGACTAATATTCCACCCTAATTGTTTTCATTTGCAGCTCTCATTTGGAAAGCACAGTACCATTTTCCTGATTAAGACATGTGGGATACGATGATATTATTTGAGTTTTAGGGGCATTCTTTGGCGACGCATCCAGAATATAGTAAAGTAAAGCTCACATTTATTGTAGAAAGGATAAACACATTATTAAAGACTTAGATATTCAACCCGGCAGATCAGCTTGAGGAAAGACTCTGATGGTTCGTGTATGAAGGTGCAGCACCAGCAGGGGGCGATCATGACGGGATCAATGGATTAACCCAACATGGTTTGAGTCCTCTGTGAAGTCGGTAGTCTATTTTAAGGAAGTGGTTATTTTAAAGCGGGGTAGTTTTGGTGCCTTTTATTTTGAAATCGTAGCAAGCCATCGCATGTTTGGTATCGCCAACTTGAAGCCGCGTTGTTTTCACGGCGAGGAAAGGGCCCAAACAAGACAGCAACGAGGTTACATAGTTTGGCGCGATGCCGGGTTGGATCAACAAGTTTTTTTTTGGTTATGCACGAATATCACATCCCTGAGCTTTTCCAGAAGGCGATGAAGGAATGAAAATGGGAGGCTGAGTGATGCTAAAATGGACCCAAAGACTTTCGAACTCTTCTACTTTGTTGCCTCATAAAGAGTGAATGAAACACAAAGATTTGAATACTTGGTGGGTGGTTTTAAACTCTAACCGAGGTCGGCCTTGATCTCAATTCAAATAAAGGTAATAACAATATTGCTGAACATACTGCAGCTGGTCTCCGTCCCGATCGCCTCCCATGGATGAAGAATCACCAAAAGAGGGGTCTATTAATTTGACACGGGTAAACAACCCTCCGCGTTCACACTTAATTTGTTTGGAGAACTTCTTGAGAAAACAGGGGTTCTTGTCCTCGGGAAAACAAAGTCATAAAAACACAAGAATCTGAGACTCTGCAGGAGTGACAGTGTTTTTAAGCAGGCCTGTCTGTCGTGGCGGCGTTTTTAAGAGCGTTCTCTGGCGACTGCCGTGACACTGCCATTCCCATGCCCTGTCGAATTCTTTCCTCAGATCCCAGGCATTTAAAACTGCTCCCTCCCTCCCCTACGCCCGCTCAGGATGTAGCCAAAAGTCCACTGACCTATGTGGGAGTGGATATTTTGGAAGACGGCCCTGGCTCTTTCACTCTCTATTCCTGTCCTCGCACGTTCATTAGCCCGGCCTCGAGAGTCAGAGTGTTTACATGTTGTTATCATTCCTCTCCTATCATTTTTCTTCTCTGTTTTTTCTCTCTCTCTCTCTCTTTCTCTCTCCGCCGAGGGATTTTTCTTTTTCTAGGTGGGGTCATCTGCTGTAATAAATTCATGTATGTCACAGTAGAATTACTATAATCACCGAGTAGATTAAATATACATGTGTTTACCCTGGTGAGAGCGTTGGAGAGGCTCTTTTAAAGAAAACCTGCTGAAATACTCGACGGAGGCAGAACACGTCGGCCGTGATACAAAGCACGCTGCGGATTTTGTGTCCTGCTGATGTTAAGACACGTAAATCTTTTTTAAAGGTTAGAAAAGCAGCCGGCGTTTATGGATATAAAGTGTCGGACGGTTGTCAAACTAAAAACAAGATGCAGTTATTCATGGCGAGATTTAGATATTTACTCCAGCTATCATTATAGTCATTATCCCAGAGGAAATTTGGTTGGCAGCCAGATGTTAAACACTGGATCAGCACTTCATCACTGAGGGAAAGAGGAGGGGGAGGTTGAATATGGGGAGCAGGAAGTAGGATGATCCCTTAAAAATAAAATACATATTAAAAACACAAGTCTATTTTTGTTGCCACCGTGTCACAGGGCTTAATTTCACGCGCCGTACTTAAAGGAACATTCTCGTTTTTGGTTATTTTTTGTATTTACACGTTGTATAAATGACTCAAACTTACTGAAAAGTTTTTGAATCCGTCCATTATTTTTCCTCTGCTCGCAGCCACACCACGGCTGTCATGGCTGCAGGGTGACGGCACATTATTTAAAATTAATTTGTTTCAACAGAACACTGATTTGGATAATTGACGAGGGCAGTCGAGCCGTAGTATATACATATATTTAAATATATATGCATCATCAGAATCAGAATCAGTATTCCTTTATTGTCGCACAAACGGGGAAAAAGGACAGTAATATTACAAAAAACATGGTAAAAAATAAACAATATAATTAAAGGTAAGAAACAGAATAGAATAGACTAGTGTATACATTTAAACATATATTGTACACAATAAACATGTAATTATAAAGTATGGTAGTGCATTTTTATTTACTTTTATCTACTTTTATTTGTACTTTCGATGCATTTAATATCAGATACTCCAAGACTTTTCTTATTCAGTATTTGTAGGCGTGACTTTAAGTTTCACCAAAGTAATATTTTACCACGGTAGAATGAAATGCACATAAATCAGTGTATGCACGATACAACAACAATGTAGTTCAAAAAACATAAAAGAAACAAACAAACGTATACAAATACATAAATATTAAGAAAATCTCACATCAGCAGCATCACGTTGGATTTCAGGGACAATTTCCATTATTCAGCTGGATGTCACGATGAGGGAACATCGACTGATCCGACCCTTTCATGTGCGACTGATGGTGAATCTATCTACTGTACATCTGGATTAGAAAAACAGAAGAAACTGCAGCAATAATGACCCCGCTTTATTTATTCTTTTTCGCGGCTGCTGTGACACATATCTGACCAAATACGCTCGCGTAATTGACTGTATGGAAGAAGTCCGTAGTGATCAAACGTCTGTGTTTACAGATTGATGTCGCCTTATTGCCAGAGGTCAAGGTACAGGAATAAGTCTGACCAAGTCATTATTTACTGTTGATTCAACACAGGGGAAGTTTTCGCCGACCGGGGCTCCGGACTTTCACATTACAGCCCAGCAGAGGAAATAATGACCTGTAGGTGCTCAGCTGTTGGAGCGAAATTGGTGTTTCTTTTCTTTTCTTTTTTTTTTTTTTTTATTATACTCCGAAGCTGCCGTGGTCTCCTCCAGCCATCCCTCCTCCTCCCGCCCGACAGTCTCGTCTCCCACACTGTTACATCACTGGAAATGTTTTCTTTCTGGAACTTATGAGCGTTTTCTCACCTTTATTTTGTCTCAGTTGCTGTTTTGGAGAAACCTCGTCATTGTAATTATTACAGGATGCCTGTTTTTATTTTTTTTTTATTTTTTAGCTTTAGCTTAGCTGTCGCGTTGCATGTTTCTTCCTCCTGAAGGTAGACGAGCTCTGCATGGATGTTAAACTTTGCTTGGGTTTTAAAAATGGCTTCCAAATATCTTTCACCATGCAGGAAGAGTTAAAATCTACACTTTGTTGAACCCCGTACTAATTAGATTTGAGGAATGAGCTCACGCTGCAGATATCCCATTCTTAAGTTTCTATTTCTGCCTTTTTTTCCCTCGATTCTGGGTGCAGTCATCTTCCTTATTTTTTATTGAAACTCATACTTGGGAAAATTCTTGAAATAAGTCGTGGAAGCATGCTAGAATATTCTCAAATAGAGACGTGAATGACCAGATGAGATGAGATGTGCACAAAAACAGGTTCAACAGGACATCACTGTTTTTCTTCTCTCAGGTCATTACAGTCTTACTTTTTCAATATATATTTTTTAAGCTTTTAACCTGACAGCAGAGATATTTTCAATCGCTCCATCTTTCTTTCTTCCGTATCTCCCTCTTGTATTCCTCCAGTGGCCGGTGGTGGATTCAGAGGGAAGGTTCGCGAGAAGAAAGAAGCCGAGTAGTTGTTAGAAGCCAGGAGGATCCAGGGCCCAAGGCAACTAATCAACGTATTACTTGTGTCACACCGACTTAAATCAACTTTTCTTGGATCCCGCAGATATTCCTCCGTCGTCTTTGAATGCTGTCCTGCGAGACCCGTGAAATATTTAAACTGTGTCAGTTACCTGCTGTTTCAGTAGGTATAAAGCAGGGGGGGGAAAAAAAAGCCGAGACGTTTGTCTTTCATGTGTTTCTGACGGACTGTCACTTGCTCAGTGGCACAAATGTACGTAAATCAGGCGCGAGGCCGACGTGACTTTTCATCGCCGTTAATCAAAATGAATAAACATGCATAATTGCGCAGAGCGGGGAGAAGTTAGGGAAATTCAGAGGGAATTTTCAATGCCCTATGAAGTATTAAAACGGAGCCTGGCCTCATTTTTTCCCCCTGTTTTTTTTCCCCCACCTCACCGTACTTCCTCACCTAGCGCTCCGCCGACTGCACTGACATGTATATCTCTGGTTTTCATCACATGTGCTTTGCTCAAAACACACAAACCATTAGGACAAAATATTTACTTTCTCACAGACGTATTCCCGTACTTCTCCAAACTTTGATATTCCCTTTGATTTCCATCGACCCCCTCCCTCCCTTTATAGACATGTAGAAGTTTAAGAAATCTGTGGGTTTGATGTGATTTTTCCCGCCTTTGTACATCATAGGCAAACATGAAAAAAAAAAAAAAAGAAGTGCGTTAACAGACAGGCAACGAGCTCAGGCAACAGTGGGGCGCTAAGATTGACATGTTTTTTTATTTTGACAGCGCTCACCCTCCCTGCCCTTGGTTTATGATCATAAATAGTGCATGCTGCTTATTAGGAGGCTGCCGCCACGTTCCCCGGCTAGTGTGTGTGTTGCTCGCCGGTGTTAGCAGACAATTTGCCAGTACACATGTGAGACATTATTAGCGTTTCCCTTTCATCCAGCGCCTCACTCTCCCCTCTGTCTCTTCCTCCGGTCCTGTGCCATCCATGCAAAGCACTCTGGGATAGGTTGCACTCGCCCCGATTCTGCACGCTCGCTCGTCATGCGGCTAAATTTGATGGGAAAAGCGCATAATTTGCCCCTTCTTAGATTAAATCTAACTAATGTGATTATGTGGCACAGACACAGGAGTATATGCGAGCACACAAAAGCTGGTATGATGACAGAATTTCAAGATGTTTCACGTAGCTGAGAGGAGAAAAAAAAAAAAAAAAGAGAGAGAAAGGCCGGTGCTTTTAATGCTGCATAGAGCAACATCTGGCTCCAATTACCCACTGTGAGGTAGGTGCTCTATTATAAAAGGAAACTCAAAGGATTTCCTCTCTTAGAATACACGTTATCCCTTAATTCCTGCCTAAATTACCACTTAAGCAAGGCCTGTAATTCATAAACCCCCGGTAGTCCAGGTCTGCGTCCATGATGGCTGCAGGAAAACTAAACTCTGAGTCACCTTGACCGTGGAGGTAGCCGTCCTTGGAGAGCAGTGGCAGAGAGTGACATGGGCAGCGCAAAGCGACTCAGAGAAAGAGATTAGTGGCGTGGTCGCACCTCTCCTCCCCTCAGATAGCGCCCCGCTGGAGTGGCGAGAGAGGTGAGGAGGGACATAATGGCCGATGGACCCCCTCTAAAAGGATGTTTTGCGAGAGGTGGGAGAGGAGGTGGGGATGGTGCAAGGGCTCCGGGGTCTCGAGGGATAGATTTGCAAGTGGAGATAGTCCGATTCACCTCTCCCTGACACTGACGCCAGGGGCCCCGGGGCGAGCAGTCAGCCTGTGGTCAAGGCAAGTACGACCCCAACCCCCCCCCAAACAACGCCCAGCCTCCAAACACACAGTGTCTCTCAGAAACACACACATGGAGAGAGTACAGGTCCGGGCAGAGAGGTAATTTGATGCTAGGTTCTCTCCCGGGGCTCGCTGTTGTGGCGCGAGTGCCGGTGTCACTGGGTCAGAGCTGAAGTTTTCCACTGAAGCTTTCAGAGTCGATTAACAGGGAACGGTGGCCTGCTTGGCACGGTACGGTCACAGGCAGGAGTCGGCTCAAGTACAGGATTAAAAAGCCTCAGCACACGAGCACAAGCAGTACAGAAGGTACAACGAAGTCCAGGATCTTCAAATAATAAACTTCAGGAAACTTTTCAAAGCCATGCTGTGGCCATAAAAATAATTTTTACAAATGTATAGTCTAATCTTAACATTAGACTCACATGTTTTTCTACTTCCTTTAAAATCTAACATCATTTTGTTATCATGTTTGCTTGCGTACAGAGTTGCCACAAAGTACAGGGATGCCGGGGAAGATACGGGGGATCCATCTGTTTAGTCTGTCTTGTTATTCGAACCAAGGCTTTCATCTGGATTATACCGAGAAAATACTTTCTGATGTTCTTTCTTCGTGCATTTTCCTGATGCATATAAAGGTTTATTTGTTGTTAAAAGTAGCTTCTAACTGCTGCTAACTTTGATGTTAGCTTTCAGTAGCTAGTTCGTTTACTTAGCGCTGCAGTAAGTGGCCCTTATTAGCTGAGTCCCCCCCCCACCCTGTGCCTGAAAATCCAGCTGCACAGCTAACCAAGCTAACTGGGTAGGCAACAAAAAAACTCTGTAAATCCTTTTTTCCAGAAAATAAGATCCAGTTTTACCAAAATCAGTGAATAACATTCTGTCTTTGTACGGTAATCCATGAGGTCCAGCCTCATCAAGTTCATATTGCTCGAGCAGTCAGGGAACAGGGTGGGGGTGGTGTGCATGTCGCTGTCCGATCAGTTGGTCCTCCCCCTCGGCGAGCTTCCATAAGTTTGTCTAATCAAAAGAAAATAAGCCTGACTACAAACAAATAAGGATTTTCTTTTTACTGTGAGTCATGCGGTGGAATCCCACAATAGACCATGCAGATGTGGAAATGAACATAATAGGTCCTCTTTAAGAGAAAAACAAGCCACTGCTTCCAAAGTCCAGCGGTCTCGTCCGGTGTTTAGATGTGGTGAAACACTTGTGGTTTCGTATAACTTGGTTTACTTTCACACTTTTGACTATCACCCCTCTCTGTAACACTAAATCAAATGCTGAAACGCAAACAAGGCAACCATGAAAACTGTCATGTTACTTAAGGATAACTTACCATCTGCACTTATCAACATTTCAGGTGGGCTCATTTTCAGTCTTGCCTCATATATATAATATAAATGGCCGATATATGACCCAAATTGTAATAACTGAGAATTAGAAATGGTTAAATTTAACAAAAACAGCTCCCAGGCATCTTCCCATTAAACCACACAAACACAGAGGATAGCCAGCTGAGTACATTCTGCACTGGACCACAACTAAGAACCATAAACGAAGCAGATTAATATGTCCTGCCAGAATTATAACATTCAAGCATTAGAGGTAAAATACGTGACAAAATACACTATTAATATATGGTACGGTTAAGGGTATTTTACTGCTATATAAAGATGAAACCTAAAACCTGAAATGACCTCAATTTTTTTGTTTATTTTCATCTAAATGAAAGTTTTAAGAATGATAATAATAAAGTAGATTTGAATCCGTAGTTATCTGTCTCATGGTGTCAGTGCGTCGACTGCCTGAGTGACACAGACAGAGGATGAGATAACTTATTTCCCTTGAATAACTGTGTTCCTCTAATGGAGGAAAATTAACCGTAACCCTCAAACGCTGCTGCTCGCCTGGACTCTCCCTCATTTTTTTTTTTAAAACCAGAAAGTGTTGAAGGCTCTGTTAACATTTTTTTCCGACCTGGAAATTTTACTGACCCAGGAGTCCTGACTGAGCAGGTATTGGCACACCGCAGGCTGATTTCACAAGGTTTCGGGTGGATTTTTAATTTGTGGAAACATCAGACTGAACCTTTGGTCCAGCAACCACTGGGGAACATCGTCTCCAGCAATCTGCCCCAACCCTGTCATTAAGTGGTAATTCAAACAACTCATTTATTTCATCAGGAACTGCCCAGAAAACACCAGATCCTTGGAGTGTCTGCTCTTCAAGTGGGATTTTTCTTTCAGGGTTACACAACCTGCATCTCAGCTCAGAGTACTTTACTTACATACAAGCACGTTGTAAGGTGTCACATGACGAGATTTGGCCACGAATCTCTTGATTTAAAAAAGCACGACTGATCCAAAACATACCTGAGAGGAAGCCAGAACAGTTTTAACGGACTTCAGGAGCCAGTTGTCCCTGCCAGCAGTTTGGTTTCAAAGTGTTGAGTAGCTCACTGGAGATCCTGTATTTCACAGCAGATTGTCATTCATCTTATCTATATATTGCTGTTTACCTACTGTCAACACAGGTTTGTACTGTGAAATGTGACTATTAGATGAGGCAGCCTAAATTAAGCTTGTTGACAGGTTGACAGCTGGCAGCAGCTTCACTCCTGAGTCGGCTTCACTCCTGAGTCGGCTTCACCCCTGAGGTCAGTCCAGATAATGGCCAGATTACCTTTCTCAGGGTTTACATCTTACCAGGAGCACTTGTTTTTTTCAAAACCTGGCTGTTGAGCCCCTATTGACTCCTGCTGTCTGAACTTTACCCTACAAATTAAACAAATTACCAAAAAACAGTAATATTGGTGATTAATTCCAGTCTGTGTCACTTCTTTAGCCAGCCTTGGAGTATATTCTCGACGGTACAGACCTAAGAGGACTCCAGTTTTACCTTGGACAGTTTATTGATGTAGTTTAATAATTATTGTTCTTGGATGTGGTATCTGACGTTTATTTCTTGCAGTTTACTAACCACCCAAATCTGCTGTATCTGTACAAATGCTCCCAGTAAATCAACCAGCTGAACCTAAAGACAAGTTGATAATGCTGAATGTGATTTTGACCTGAGGAATTAAAACAAAATGAGAATGTTTTTACTGTCAAGAGATCCTGAGCTTCAGTTCACCCTGAATACTCAGTATCGTCTTTAAAACCACTTCTGAATCTCACTTTTATGTGCTGATGTTTTATTAATTTTTCCTGACACCCGTCTTTTTTTATGTGATGCTTTTATGTTTCTTGCTTTGCTTTTATGTTTCTTGCTTTGCTTACATGACTCTTTAATAAAGTCTCACTTCTTTTTTTTTCTTTTTTTGTTGATGCACTTGTGCTCCTACTCAAATCCAACAAGAATTCTTCAGAAACATCACAGCTTGCCCTCCCAAATACTCACATTTCATGCTTTTATTCTAGTCTTACAGGTAGTAAATGTTTTTAAAATGCATGTATTATTAACTGTAAGTTTCCACAGAACACCTAACATTAAAATGGTGTCTAATCTTTAATGTGTTTGTAGTTTTTTACTATTAAAAGAGCAGTTTATTTAAAATTAGGATATTTAACTATAATTTCTCCGTAATTTTGCTCTAGAAAAAGTTTAAATTCAGGACTTTTAACAAGTTTTTCATGTCATCGTGGTAGTTCTGCTCTCTGTGAAAGGATTGAAGCCGTTTTTCAGTCACTGTACAATACTAATTGGATTTATGTGTAACATTTAAGAAGTTATTCTCTTTAATGTTAATGTGAGGATGAATGCAGGGTGAATACAGAAAGGAGGGCCTTCACAATGGCGACCAGTTTAGCATCCAAATTGCAGCAATTGTACTTTTTCCTCCCAAGTTTCATTCAGCCAGAATTAAAGCTGCATCATAAACTAAACTTTCCAAAGCGCTGCATGGACGTGCATTAACTTCCAAGCTGATTAATCTTTGTGTTCACCTTTTGTGGCGATCGCAGCATGTCGCCGCATCTGTGAAACACCACAAATGTGAGGATATCCTTTTTAACAAGGAGAAAGGACAGCGCAGGTCTCTGGGAGTCTTTTGGGGTAATTTAACACAAACACAGCGAGGGAAACAGACTATTTCTGAAGGTAGTCATCCATCAAACACTGAGGAGAATGTCCAGTTGGTGGCTCCAGCAGGCTTAGAATAGCCTTTTGTTCAAACACCTTTAATAATTAAACACCTACTCAGCCCCTCAGGCTTCACAAGATTGAAGACTTTCGCAGGAGGAGGAAAAAAGAAAAACTCTCCTTCCCCTCCCTGCGCTGTTGTAACCTGGAGAGCTTGGCGGAGATGAGGTGCGCTGTATCACCTAATGCCTTTTCCTTGCGCCGAACAAACCCCCTCTGACTCCTTTAGTACACTCATAAAAGGAAATACTTGAAATACATCTGTCTCTCTGTGGCTCTACAACACACACATGTGGCTCTTTTCAATGCAGTTTTTATATTTCAAATGTACAGTTAGATCGGTGTGAGTTTCTGTGACACCGTCTCGATGAAAGCATGACAGTATGTGACCTTTTTGGTGTTGTAATAAAGGGTTTATCCAGCATGTACGCCTCATACTCTCCACCAGAGTCAGGCAGGTGAAACTGGTTTTAAGAGCTTTTCAACAAAAAGTGCAGGGAAAGGGAAAATCAGTTTATCAAAATGAAATATAATCTCAGGTTTGAGTGTGTGTGGCTAAGCTGGTGAGCAAACAATACAAACACAGGTGTAACAATTATGCTAAACATCGTTATAAAGCTTAGATAGGATAGGTTCGGAGCTTCTATGCCCACCCTGGAGCCTACAACAGCCAATAAGTGATTTTGTTTTTTCCAACCAAGCATTTGTTTTTGACTATTTTATATGCATGCATGGAGTGTTAATGAGGAAATAAAGATGAATAATGAGGTTTTAGGTCATAAAATTGCATTTTTTTTGGCAGGCGCTTTTCCATTTAATTGGAAAAACCTGTTTTTTTAAAAGGCAACACTTTCAGACTCATTGTGGACAGTTAAAAAAACAAATGATTATAATCAACGCAAAAGAGATCAGCTGATGTTACTCCACGCATTCTTCTTCCTTCTCAAAACCCGGTGCCTACATTTCCCACAATACAACGTATTTATCAGATTACATGCAGCTTCCTGTGGAGCCACAAAAGGCTTTATACTACTCCTCAAGACCTGTATAACTGGTGGAGTTACCCTTTGAAGATATGATTTAACCCAAAAAAGGAGTCAGTGTGAAGTCACGACTGGGAAAGAAAAATATAAAGTCTGGTAAAACATTAATAATACTTATTAATTAATAATAACATTGCTGCGTGAATGAGCTACAGCACTTTTAGTGCGTACTCGTCCACAAAAACAGAAAAACATCCCACTTTAAAGGCCCGGCACAACATCTCGCCCCACTCATACATTTAATGTTGTTTTTTTATTTTTTTTCCAGCGGCCTCTGTAACTCACTGAGTTTCTTGCATCACCTGAAAGCTGTTTGTGAGATCTTGTTCCATACTGTAAGATGAATCTCCATCCACCGCTCCGCTGGATGCTAACATTTCGTCACCTCGGCATCTCAACAAAGAAGGGACAGTTAATTACCAAAAATGGGCCGTCCCCGTGGCCTGAGGGGTTTAAGGTGCCATTAGACGTAACGTTCCTGGCTGTGTTGCATGTCGTTCCTCATCGCTGTACCCTCCCTTGTCCTGTCAGCCCCCTAATAAAGACACACATTGCACAAAAACAGAGGTCGAGACGAAACACAACAAAGAAAGAACACATTTATTTCAGAAAGCAACTGGCATGCTATCGCTGCCTCCTGGGATGTGTTGTTTTTCCCGAGCAAAATTCTCAGTAACCCTGTTTACAGACACCTATCACGCCACATGTATGGAAAGAATTAATCTGAAGGAGCGTTTGATTAAACATGCTGTAAGTTTGTGTATCAGCTGTGCTCTGTCCTGATCGGGTCACAAGCTTTTTTTTTTCTCTGAGAGTGTAGTATCGCTTCCTGCCACATTAAAACACTCACCCCATCCTGTTCCCGATCCCACGGGACCAAATAATGACTAATGCAAAAAAAAAAGGGGGGGGGGGCTGCAGATATGCTGAGAACAAGCACCTGAGAGAGAACAGCTGTCTTGTAAAAGGTCAGTCTCCCACTGTTCCTCGGGCTCTCTCTCTCTCCGTTTCCGGCCCTCTCGGATTCGAGTCCCATCTCCCCCCCTTATCCTTCCCACCCCCCCAACCCGCTCGACTCCAAAGTCACGTATTTAGGCTTTTTTTTCTCACACACATTGCTCTCGCTCCCTTTGCGCTGCACCTAGAGGATTCTTGGCAGAGCCTGACCACCTTGTAATCCCATGCAGAAGAAGAAGAAAAAAAAAGGAAAATGGAGTGGGTGGATAAATGTACTGCAGCCTGGTTTATAAAACTTCCCTGCGAGTGGATATATGGGTCTCTTGAGGTGTTTGTTTTTCCCGAGTGTAGTGTAGCTATCATTGTTACGCACATGTGGACCTTCCCTCCCTCCCTCCCTCCCTCCAACACGCACACACACTCACACACAAGCACTTCTAAACATTGACAAACAGTCTCGAAAAGGCGAAAAACAAACATAAATCGAATTGGTTACATTTGGGCTGTTTTTGGGGGAGAAATTTCTCATAACCCCGCTCGGCGAGAAGAGGCCGCCCGCAATTCTGCAGACAAACAAACAATGTTTGGAGTGATCACTTTCAATAAATGCCCTACTCACATATTTGAGTGCTAATATTTATCATGAAATCGGCGCGGCCGCCAGACCGACTAAACAAATAGCGAGCTCCCACGTCTCTTATACCAACATACATGCAAAAACCAACAGTAAACACCCACAGTGACACCGCCGCGCCACCGAAAGTAGCCTCAAACCCACACTGCTGTTGTGCAGCTGCAAGATTCAACTTTTATCTGATTAGCATGATAAATAAACAGCATATATTCTTTAATACCGGGCTGTGTGTTCAAGCTGAACTCCCCCGTTCTCCCAGGTTCAATGTTAGCGAGGTCATTTGGGGGCGTTCACCACTTCCTGTGGGCGGATCAAGTGGGCGCGGCGGGCGGTGAGCTCATTGCGGTTATCAAGGTGATGCAGGGGGTGGCAACAAAAGCAGTGGAGGGGGAATTCAATTCTATACACTTGGATTGTACAATATAGGCTATACATAGTATGTACCCAAAATGAAGTGGACACAATCTACAGCCATTTAACTGCTGCTTTAACCAGATCTTCCACATTTTGAACCTTGGCAGCGTCAGTGAGGTCCGATACTGATGTTGGTTGATCATCAGATCACAGATTTAGTTTAGCCTTTTGCTTTTCTCCCTTTTGGAGCGATTTTGATGTCTTTGTTTTGTGCCATAGAGTAGCCCTGTTTGATAGCCTATGTTTTTTCCTCCTTGTGAGTGATTTTTTGTTGTTACCTTTTCTAATTTAGTTTCGTGATTAGTCAGTTTGTAGTTTTCCGGTTTTCGTTGAGTTCCTACCATTGGTGTGGTTTTCTGTTCTGTTTTTGTTTTGTTTACTTTTTTTCTTTTTCTCTTGTGTCGAGCGTAGTCAGGTATAGGTTTCATAGCCTATTTGGTTGTCTCTCTGTCTTGAAGCCACTAATTTCAGAATTAAAGCCTGTTGAATTTAGAGTCCTCCTTTTAGTCCAGGCCTGACAGAGAGTAAGAGAGTGAAGAAGAGTCTCCAATGATCCAACACTACTTCTGTCTTTTTGTTGTTAGCTAACGTCAAAAATTACACGCCGTGTATTAAAAGTCGACAAAGTTTACTTTTTACTTTGCTCATGCCTCTTTTCTCCACAGGGGTCGCCAGAATCAAGAAACCAAAGTTTCTCGCAGCAGCTTTAAATAAAAAGAAGAGTTGTTTTTCCAAAGATGGACACTTTATTTTTGATTTTCTTGGGAGTGTCCCACCTAAAAATCAAGCAGAATTTCTCCACACTTGACATCTTTTGATACTCGAGTCCTGCTGAGAATCTGTATTTAGTATGGAATTGGGCCGCAGCAACAGTTGCAGCAAAAAATCAAGACTTTCGACCTTCGTCATGTTGGTTTAAGTTCCTTTGATGCTTTCAAGGAATTGACGGCAGTAACGATGAGTTCGAGAAGCTCTTTTTTCGATTCTTGCTTCAGTATCTGTTTCCTCGCATACTTCAGCAGTAGTCATCACGTGGATGCCATGTGACCTGCAAGTTATATCACGCAACATGCCATTAAAACTGTTTGCATTCAAACTTCTTCTGCAGCTTTGCACTAACTTTCACTCCACCAGCATGTGTGTGTAGATGGCCTGAATATCAAAAGCCTTGTAAGAGCTCCCGGGGGGGCTGAGAGCAGGTCTCAGAGCTCTAACTTGATGAGGGACTCTCCGCTGTGGCAACTTCTTCCCTCCTCCTTATCATCTGCATGCAGAAACGGGGCTGGATATGTGGACGGGGGGGTTGCGAGGTTGGTATCCCGCTGTGGGGGTTTGGGCACGGGGGCGCACCCACGAGGGATGACCGGGGTAAAACAACGGTCAGCACCCCAATCTGGGTCACAGCTTCTTAATTGTATTTTCAGGCATTTCTCAGAGTAATCAGGCCTCTGTCTTGAGCTCTTAGAGGAGTTTTGGCGGATGAAAAGACGGTGAAGTGAAATAAATCAGCATATAGAACAAGGAGGTAATGACGGCGGCGGACGGGAGGGGGGAGAGGCAGGGCGACAGGTCTCGGCGGGTATTTCAACCAACTGCTCGTCAAGACTGAGGCGGCGGCGGAGTGCGTGACAGCTCTGACAAGACTTAGCGGAGGTCCTTCAGCGTTTCTCTTTTGTTTGACAAGGGGAGGCGGGCGGGGAGGGCCGCTCGGCAGCTCCGAGACAGCCGAGGTCGCGGGAGCGGTTTCCAGTGGGTCGCATTAACGCCAACCTGCCTGTCACGACTCATGAAGTTTGCTGGTAGGAAGAAGAGAAGAGGGCAGATAAGAAGCCTGCTTCGAGCGGTTTACTGTAGGTGAAGCAAGGTGAGAGGTGAATTAGCTCTACATGTGCCCCAACATGTACTTAATCCTGCGAAAGATGTGGATCTCATTACCTTCTGCGGTGTAGTTCAGGACGGAGGTTCACGGGAGGAGATGGTGCCATCTTTTATCCATCCATCATCCTCTAAGCACATGGTAACTCATTCCTCTCCCTCGGATGTGACATTATAAGCTCTGGCAAAGGTGGCAGAGAGGAAAATACTGCCTGTTCAGTATCGGAGAAAAGAGCCACCTGTTGTTTTTAAGGAACAGTGAGTAAGGAGAGGAGAACACAGTGGATTTATACAGAGGAATAGAAAGTCTTTGCTCTATATTGACATATTTTGATGAGTAAATGATTTGAAAGTGTTGGAATTGATCCAGTAGATCACGTCAGTTGAAACGGGGGCTACAACGGCTGCAACTTAATCCTTAAAGTACGTCCACCGCACAGCTTTTGGTCAGTTTTATCTTGTTCTGTCAACTTGTGGATACTTTGTATGAATTTTGGGGGCTAATCCGCTAATTTCTTAGAATGACTAGTACGGCAAATCATTCAGGGAGATCTTAGGTTACTGACTTTATCAAGGAATTACTCCACTTGTTATCCCTTAGCTCACTTAGCTTACACTGCTAAAGCCCTGAAAATCCTCCTGGTGCCTCAGTTATTAAAATAGTTTGCCATGTACGTTAGTTTGATTAAACATCGGAGTAACACCCAAAATGCTTTCCCCAGTGACCTCACCAGGACTTGTGGATGTGTTCCTCCTGTTCCAGACATCCATGACTTCCAAACCATTTAAGTAAAAGTATGATAATCTCTTAGCATGATGATTGAAACTACATTGAGTCATATTATTCATTACACTGAACATCTAGTCTTGATCTAAAAGTTACATCATCCCTGTGAGGTCACTAAAATGTAAATTAAAACACTGAATCTGACGTCTCACATCGAGGAATATAAAGGTTTTTTCTTATTATTATTTAAGCAAACCCGACAAACTTCTTCCCCTTTTAAAAAAAAGGCATGCTTGGTTTGCTGTCGAGGAGCTGAACACACGCACACGTTCGGTCGTGTAGCAAACGGATATTCGCCCGCCGCTCTCATCCAAACCAGCTCACAGGTCTTTGTTTCATATGTTTTTCTCATTTTGCCTCCGTCGCTCGGCGAAAGATTTGTTTTCTCTCCATGGTCCCCGCTCGCTATTGTCTCCCAGCAGCCTTTCAACCCCGGCCTCACAAACGTATTCTCTAAACCAATTGTCAGTAATAAGAGTTCAGCAGATTCAGCCATGAATATGCATATTAATCTCTCGCCACGGCGCGCGGCTGCAACAGTCCACCAAAAAAAAAAGTTTTCATCCAATTATACTTCTAAATCAGCAATAATTACAACCCTATACATCATCTGCATATTTCAATTAATATTCAAATCTTGTATAGGGGTTTGCATGCAGATGTATAATATATTCAGGATTAGGTATATTACAATTAAATCTATCTCCATCCAGCCTCTACCTTGCTTCTCTTTAATAAGCCGTGTTCCCTGGTAATGTTCCTGAACTTATTATAATGCAATATGCTCGGGCATAAGAATCACACATCCTTAATATTATTTCTCGCAATTAAACATGGAGCCCCCGAAAAAAATACAGAGGGCCTCCTTCGTTAATTCGCACGGGCACTCACATATAATGCAAAGCAGCCGGGGAGTAAACAGGTCTCTGTCTGACTTCCACGCACGAGTCAGTCAAGTGTTGCAAATCTAATTTAAATATATGAATGTTTTTTTTTTCTTTTTGCTTTGTCCGTTTCCCCTCAACTTGACTCGGCCGCACCGGCGAATAGGAAATGATGCTGCTTAGTATTGTTGCCCGGCAGTCAGAGGGATGGCGAGAGAAAAAAAGGCGCTGTGAGACATTTGTCAATACGCTATCCGTCCAATTTATATGTTTCTATAGCCTCAAAGCTCAGGAGACTTCAATTAGACAAGTACCTGTATCCGCTGCTCTGGTCTACAGCTCCCAGGAGCCCTTGTGCTCTCATATTGAATCATGGGGAGACAGTTAATATTCCAGAGGAAGGGAGGATCTATAAAGTCGCCGCCATAAACTAGAGAGGGGCCTTTGTAACATCCAAATAATAGCAGTAAATAAAGAGCTTACACCTGTACAGCGAAGGCCAGGTCTGATAGGATGCACTCCGCCGGCCTGCAGACAGCCGTAAACGCCTCGAGTAAAGAACAGTGAGCGCTGTTAATGGATAGGTTTATTTTAAAGCACGCCATCCGCCATCAATCACCCAGAAGTATCGGTAGTGGAGAGGCAAGTTAGCTTAAAGTCCCCCCACTCTTCTCCTTACTCTTCTTCTTTCTCCTCTTTCTCCTTTCGCCAGGAGCCCGATAAAGATTGGGCGAAGAGGAGGTGGGGAAGAGACGCCGGGGAGGGCGGAGGTGGCGGCGGCGCCGGTGCACCGGATCCCTGAGAGAATAAAGCATCAAACCCACTCAGCAGCACCACTAACAATAATAAAAATGCCTCGGCTTAAAGGTGACATTCCCAATTTACGATTATTTGTGTCTATAAAGTGTATTCCTCGGCTCCTGACTCATTCGCGCCCCTCCCTTACAAGAACAATGCATTAAGGAGGGGGGGGTGCCGAGGGTAAATGGAAATTCTATCCATTTTATTAAACCGACAGGCCCCACTATACCTGAGACTTTCAATTTTGCCGGCGTGACCTCCAAGGAGACATTTCTGTCTCCTCCTCTGTCTACCTTCGCCTCATTCAATTCCCCTGTTTGCTCCGACCGGCCCCTTCCGAGCACCCGGGGGCCCGCGAAAGCCGTTATGGATGAGCACCGAGGCAATTCTGAAATAGAGAGAGGAGAGGAGCGTAGATCTCCGCTCCCCCCACTCCGAAAGATTTACTTCAAGGGTGCAAGATGGATGAAATCAGCCTTTGTATCTCTTTTAGTGATTGTTTTTCCTTCCGTTTCTTTTGGCCTGTTGTTTTTTTTGTGTGTGTAAAAGGGACGACGTTCAATAAGGGAACGGGATGTGTGATGGATTCAGGAGGCCGAGATCGTGCGGAGGTGGAGATGTGGTGTTAACCTGAGTAATGCTGTGATCAGGGCCAGCTGATACGACCCTGGTGTCTCTTCCAGACACCTTTACCGTCGTGGAGGGGGAATCAGAGCGACTCAACTCGTCTTCTGGGCGTCGTAGGTGCAGAGGAATACCGACAAATGGAAGACGGCAGCAGTTGTCATCTGGGGTGGATGTGGCGATAACGCAAACTGTAATAACTCGACTCAGGTCAACTCGCCTCCTCCTTGGTGACAGCTGCTTTACTCCATTTCAACTACAGTTGGTTTTCCCCTGCACTACAACACACATCGATAAAATACTGGTCTGGAGTGTTACTTTATTGTCGGCCCAGCTCTTGTGGATCCTTGACCAAGCTGATACCAAAAAAAACAAAACAAAAACAGGTACCAGGAACTATCTCGGCCCTCGACTTGTGATATTTCAATGCCAAGAAACTTGTAAACTGAGTCAAGAAAAAGTTTGCAGTTTTGAAAGAAGCCTTTGTGGCTTCATTCAGTGACATGCTTAATTGATAAAAAAAAAAGCTATCAGTATCTACCACGCTATCCATCATTCAATTTGTTATGGAAATAAAAATGCGACTGCAAATGGTTTCAAAACTCGATTGTTCTGCCCGTAATTCATCTCCCTGGCTAAGTTACAGAATCGGCGTCCAGAGGGATCAAAAGCGAAAAGCCCAAAACTTTCTTATCAGCGCGCCGATCAGCTGGAGGGAGAGAAGCGCCTCTGCTGCCGGAGGAGGGGGGGAAACCTCCCGGACCAGGAAACACACATCACTTGTGCTTTTGCTCTCCTTTCGCGGGGAGAGGTGATGGCACATAAAGTATTCTCGTTGAAGGATGGCGGGAGAGAGGAAGCAGCCTGAGACGCGGCCAAGTTTCTATTGAGTTATGGACATTTTCAGCAAAGAGCCTTCAAGAGCGGCACTCCTCAAAGTGACTGAGCTCACACTTAGCACGGACAATATAAATGGAATTGTCGACGTTAGTGTTTCCTCATTCATTTTTTTTTCTCCCTCCTCCTGTTAAATCTCTTCTTATTCTTTTTTTTTTTTTATGCCTCTGAGGCGTATGAAGAACGGCTGTAAAGCACATGTAGAGTATCAGATGTCTGCCGTGCGGCGAGGGCTCAGCGAATAAAGGTATAAATGAAATTGTACGCAGCTTATTTAAGCGTCTGTCACGACCGGAGCGCCGGGATCGTAAGAGCGTTTCAGTGACAAGCGTGACATGATGTAGCAGATGAATTATTAAAGAAAGTCACATCACATCAGAGGATTGGAGATAATAGTTGTTTGGCAGCTCGGACCCAAACTTTGTCCTATAATTCTCAAACGGGGGGGGATACTGTATGCGATGGAGGAGGACGGGGGATGTTGATTTGGACCCTGTAAGTCGCCAACCGCCGCATCGCTGATGGTGCTATCACCGTGGCTAATTGTATGTCTAAAACCCTCTTTTGGGATGAGCGGCGCGTCGGGGAATAGAGCGGGCTCTGGGTCTGACAGTGATGGTTCACGGGATGACAAACAAACGCCACAGAGGATCAATGTGAAAGAGGTCCATCTCGGAAAACACTGGAGAGACGGGAAACGACAAAACTGATCTTCCGTGACAAGTGGCCGTGTCTGCTCGGAGAATTCAGCGGGGGGTGCTGCTGCGTTTAGGGGATATCGTTTGCACTTCACGGGGATGATGGGAAGAGCTTTTACTCCGAAATAGAGCAACTATTTGAGTGGCCGTGGCTAACTTTTGACAAGACGTGGCACTTTATTTAGAGGATAAGAGGCTACAGTTCAGGGCCTGTGACAACACGTCATTGGCATATTTTAGAAATATGAAACAAAACTTGAAAACTTAAAGCACAAAAAAATGGAGGCTCACATTTCAATAAAGTTACACTACAAAAGAATATAATATCAAAGATTATCAAAGAATAACACGATTATGCAGCAGTCTCAGAGTTAAAAGAGCATGATGTGTTTGTTATCAATGCTTATTAAGGTACGCTGTGAATATTAAAAAGGTTTTGTGGTGCATATTTTTTTAAATTAAAATAAAAGACTACAAGAACAATAAAACAGCCAGTTCACAAAGTAGGGAAAAGCAATATTGTAAAGTAGTGTATCAGATGAAAACACACATTTAAGATGATATATACTGTATATATAAACGTGACATGAATAAAAAACAACTGTGCAAAGCTTCAATATTTGTCTTTCAGAAGACTTACCTGCCAGTCCCCTGATTTCACAGAGTTACAAATCACACGGGAGTCTCTCACTTTTTTGCGGGATTTGTGTTGTTGTACCTGGCAACCCAACCCAGAGGCAGAGTCTCAGGTGTGTCACTCCTCCCCCTAAGTTTGCCGCTGAAAATTTATGAAATAGATCCGGAGAAGAAGACATTTCACTCAACTTTTCATGTGATTGACATTTACGTCCTGTCTCACCTGCTCGACGTTTGTCCTCGTCTTCTTGTTGAATGTCTACCTGTCTTATACTCTCACGTCCTTCAGGTGTGTTTCAGAAGCACCTTTGTTTTCAGACGTCATCCATTAAAAACCCCGCTGAGATGCAGTGCAACTTAAATATGCTGAATATAAAACGCGTCACTTCAAAAACGTTCAGGACCAGCTCCCTCACTCTCACTGAGGCCCGGACAATCATGCATAAACCTGTTGGATGTGTTTTTGGAACTCCCACTTTTCTCTTTTTTTTCAGTTACAATTACTTAAACAAAGACTAATCACCGGACAAATGAGCGACTGTACCACCACGTCCAATTACCGGGGGAAAAAAATGGCCGCTTTGTGCCATTCCCTGATTACATCAATAAGATTCTCCTCGGTAGGGGCCATCATTACATCAGTTCAAGCAGTAATTTCACTCATTTATATGGATTTTATAATGTAATATTGCCGGCAAAGTCAACATTTAGATGTGCGGGGAGGGAAAAAAACAAAAAAAACAAATGCATGCATATGAAAGTAAAGAAAATATGAAGTTTCTCACAGAACCAAATTGGCAATCACCATCCTTCTACCCCTTGGTCATAATGAAATTGCGTTAGCAGTGGTAGAAATAAATGACATAATTCTTATGTACACACAATTAAAGGAGAAGGCTACAATCGCACATTCGGCTCAGAGTTAGTTTATGATAGCACAAAAGCAAAACCAAACCTATAAATAATGAATACGTCCATAATTATTCCATTGCAGATTTGCATAATTATTGTTTTTTTTTCTTCTTCTTCTCAGAAGCATCTGTTAACATTGCTTCTTTGTTTCAAAGCGAAGCCGCCATACCTTCCCTGCAAAAAGTGCACACATGAATGGGAATAAATTGCCATTATAAGGAAATGCTCTTCATTTATAATTGATAGGGCGGTCACAGTGACACAATGATATTGCTGCAAATGCACCACTATTGCTCTAAATGAGTATTCCCCTTGCATCGGTAATGCTCAGCAGCCGTGGATCCCAGACTGTATAATTTTTTTTTCCGCCGGAAAAGAAGAAAAGAAGCAGTTTGTGCTCGTCGCTGTAAGGTGAGACAAGATAATCAAACGTTTCCCCCCCATTTTCACAGCGTTTAACCTGCGAGATGGCCTCAATTAGACGATTGGTTAAATTGTTTTACAGCCGAGCATGAAAACAAACATAAGGTCTGAAAGAAATGTCGCATTTTATATTTTCCGTCGTATATTTTTCATTTCAAGACCCTTTTTTTATCAGATTCCACAAATTTTAGATGAAACAAACATGCAAAGCAGAAATAATTGTTGCACCTTTTAAGGAAAAGGTCTCCCCGACACTGAAACTGAGTCTCACCACACCCATGACGATGGAAGCAGCCGGAAACAACAAAAAAAAAACAACCAGAAAAACATAAAATGGCTCCGTACAGCTTGTCAGGTGTTTTTTACAGGTCTATAAAAGCTCAGAGATCCTAAAAGACATTATTTACAACCCTTTCATTGCCACAATCTTCACTAAAGCTGCTAAAAAGCTAAAAGTGTGACCGACGCTGTGCTTAAATAACGTCTTTTCAAATCAATGTGGTATCTCGGGAGGTTGTGATTATGCGGACGAGCTGTATGTTTGTTTTATTTCCGTTGTTTTTCTTTGTTTTAATGACTGAAGTTTCATTTTGGGTGAACTTGTCCTTTAAGAGGGAGCTTTGGCTGCTACTAACAGTTATTATAATCACTTTCCAGTCATGTGAACCGCAGAAAAGAACCAAGTCTTTACATTTCGCACACTGAAACCAGGGAATATTTGGCTTTTTTATGCCTGATAAATGACTCCTTGATTACTGTTGATTAATTTCCCGTTGATCAGCAGAAGCCACATCAGCGCTCCATTTTCCGAGAGTAAGTGTCACCCTGCTCCGGATCAAACCTCCTCATTAGTCTTCTGTACCTGCTATTTGACCAGTGTTTGTGTGAACGAGCCGACGTGGCCTCGCGGTCGACCCTCGAGCTGTGTATAACCAATGCAAACATTAACCAGGTGACTTATCATGGAAGTCTGTGGCTGACCTTTTAATGCGCCTGTCATTGATTGCATAGTGTGGTTCACTCTGTCCATCCCAAGGTGATAGATTATTCAATTAACTATTGACCTTTCCCGCAGACTCATTTGTCGATGGAAATGCTTTTATGACAGCAGTGCATTTAGAAACCAAAGGATGCTGAGTTTTGATTTTAGGATTTACAGTGCACGTTATGGTTTCCCTCCCCTCTCTCCGCCCCTCTTTCTCATGTTGACTTTTTGATTTACATTGTGGTATTATGAAGTTTGGCTCCGGCGTGGCCGACGGCCGTATGAAGAGACGCTTGGCAGGCCGGCATCGCCGGTAGGATTTATCCTACCTACCACTCCTTTACTCTGACATATTTCATGACCAATGCAGCTTGTTAATGTAGCCGTAAGCTATTTGTTGAACTTGAGAGATGTGCATTTGTATTTGTCGCTGCTCGGGAAATGCGTAGCCATGAATCAGCACCTCACGAGGTGCCCATTTGGCTCAGCTCCTGTTGTCTTCAGCTCAGTTGTCTGCTGTGGCAGAGATTTCTCACCAGTATCAGAAAACAGTCTCAGATGACGACATTCGGATTATTACTCTGCATCCATCTGGAGCTCCGCATTATGAGAAACCTGCAGTTAAGCAGTGCGAGAGTCGGCTATAGTGTGTGTCTTCTCAGAGCCAGAACCCACTGAGACGTTGTTTCCTTGTAGTGGGGAACAGAGTTCATCTTATCAGCAAAGTGACCGTTTTTGGATCAATCCGGCGAGTTCTGAGTAATGCGTTCAGTGCGATTACCAAACCATGCTGCCCAGTAAAGAGCCACCTGCTTTTTCAGAGGGATGTGGGCAATAAATCAGGCAACTTTCTGGGCACCAATCCAGCGCATCCAACACACCTTCCTGCTCAAAAAACCTGAAGTGAGAAACATGTCAGCCTGTAACGTGGCAGTCTGCTGCGTGTCTGTTACCACACCAACACGATCCACTCGTAATGAAAGTGTCTTCCAACTCAGTGTGACAGGTCAACGTATCCGCCAGCATTTACAGCAAACAAAATATAGACGAGAGATGATCCGAGCGTGAGGTTGCCATGGAATCACTGCGTCGTGTGTCGAGACATCTGCTGGGGTAATGTCGGCGTACAGCGCTGCCCAAAAAAGTTGTTCAATCGGCAACTAAACTTTGATCTGTTTCTGTCAAAAACTTATACCACTATTTCTTCTTTAAATGAGGTATTTAGGAGGCGGGTGTTTTTTTTTCCTTCAAATGAATCAATGAAGATGATACTGAAGCACAAAACTGTGAGTTTTCCATGTGCTAAATATGTGGTTGTGGGACGGTTTACAAAAGCAATGGAGTCCAAAACTTAAGGATACGATACCGCTTCAATGGTTCGTGATGTTGAGCTTCAAACTAGATCACTCTAACCCGTCTAGTGTCAGTTCTGGACCTGGATGGCAGGAATCAAACAGTCGTGGTTCAGTTAGGTTTAGGAAAAGATCATGCTTTGGGTTCAAATAACTACGTTCAGTCCCTAAACTTATCGTAACATAAGACACAAACGAGATGCAAGCCCTGGTCTCTGATTGGACAAACCATCTGTCTATCACCTGCCATCACAGCCCATCTGCCATCTTCGCACGATCAACAGTAGAACAGCACTATCATCAGCAAAGCCAGTTGGTACATCAAACTCTTTCTAACGAGATGCCTTAAGTGCAGCTCTTTACTGACACTATAGTAGCTATGCTAACCTCCGGAGGTGTCCGGAGGTCATTTCTCGATGGTCGTCACACCCAAACCACAATTGTAGCTGCTGTTGGTTCAACCTCTGTGTGTTCAGCCACAAGCCCGGCAAGATGGTTCTGCAAGATCACACGATCACACAACTCCAGCTACCTCACAAATAAATGGTAACCCTAACCCTAACCACTCTAAGACTACACCTTTTACAGGTTGACAAAAGGGTTTTGATCGGTTGAGAATTAGACGCTAACACATTGTAGGATTAAAAGGGTCAGGAAATGCTTTCCACAATCATGTGAAGCAGCCGTTCTCTGGCGTTGACAGACTCGATGGAAATATCTCTAAGTCCTCCCATTAGCTCTTCCTCCGGTGGAAGGTGTGCTAATCAAATAAGTGAAATCATCTGCTGTCGTGTTTAATTGAACTGAGCGGTCTGAGCTCTGGCTCCCAGGCGGCTAGACCCCACCCATCTGCCACGGCACGCAGGTCGAAGCAAACGGTGCGAGTTAGCAGCAGATCCTCCTCGCCTCAGGTTAAATATCCAGTCGTGACTTGATGCTGCGTGACACGTCTAGCCGGCGCCAGTTTAAGGACCCACCTCCTCCTCCTCCTCTGCCCGTACTCATTGTTGTTAAAGAGGATGTGACAAAGAGCGATATCGGTAGAATGAATATTTAATACCCCCTCCCCCTGACTTATTCATGTTCCTCGGGCGTATCTGCCCTGCTCTCTACCTGTCACATTCCCTCTCGCCCAAGAAGCATGGAGTCATCCTGGCCGGGTAATAACTTTACTTTCAGCCACGGAAGAAGTAGAGGAAAAGACATCTCGATCAAGCAATCCTTTTAGAAAATGATGTCGGCTTGCGGAGAGGTGATAGATATCTGTTATCCGGTACACCTCTTAAATATCATCCTCCCCTTTAACAGTTTTGACAGGAACTGCTTTCCCCCTTGTCAGAGCCAATTGGTTGAGGGATCGAGGGATTGAACATCTACGGGAGGACAGGAATACCGCAATTACCGACAAAGGAGGGAAGGGGGGGGTATCTGTTGGTGATGTTTGATGTGATTTATCCGACAGCGCCGGGAGTGCATTTAAACGGGGGGGGCCCTGCGACGCCGTGACATTGACAGAGTCGTGTTATCAATTGGACTCCTCGGAGCACGAGTGGCTGAGAAAGCTGCTGTCAGGATCTGAGTGACGGTTCATCATAACTACCTCATTCAAACTGCCCCCCCACCTCCTCCTCCTCCTTCTTCTTCTTCGTCCTGTTGTGAAAAAAGAGAGCAGAAGAAGAAGAAGAAGAAGGAAGAGATCTGAAGAGGGGGAGTCAGATAAATCACCTCAGCTTATGGAAAAATCAGGCCTCACTCGCTGGAGAGGAGTCTCCGTTTCGACGACTCCCACAATCTGAGAACCTGTAAAATCCCTCGCTTCATAGTAAATTACTCATTTCTGAACTTTAATGAGCACTTTTGCTTTTAATGCATCAAAATCTAATGGTGATTTCACACTGTAAAGCCCTCGCCGCTGACAGTTAGGAGCTGTTTTTGATGCTTAGCAGACAAAACGGCCCTCCATTACTTTTCTTTTTTTTTTTTTCTCAGAACATGTAGATGTTCAAATCTCACCGCACACCAGCTCTCTTGAAGTCTTCGTGCGTTTCTGGACTGATTGGGAGCATTTTTTGGAGCAAACCGTGCGTTTCTAGCTTCTTCTGGGTTTTCTAAACACCTCGAGGGAAGAAACCTTTTCTGTCGGAATGAAATTTAAAGAAGACTATTTTCATTTTTGGAGAGCCTAACCCATAAAAGAAAAATGTATGAAAGCACTTTCATTTCTTTGTTTTTCCCTCTGGACTTCCAGTAGTTTCTGTATGAATAAGGTTTGTACTCTGGACATTTGTTCTCAACCCTCCGTATGGGTAACTTAGTCCTGCAAGTTCTTACTTTTGCATCA
This sequence comes from Sparus aurata, assembly GCF_900880675.1. Classification (NCBI taxonomy): domain Eukaryota; kingdom Metazoa; phylum Chordata; class Actinopteri; order Spariformes; family Sparidae; genus Sparus; species Sparus aurata. Next base: position 17,611,489 of record NC_044210.1, read on the forward strand.
CATTTTGTTTTATTTTTGCTCCTCTTTCACTCCTAAACAGCCCGAATTACCAGAATATAAAGTTATATTACCAACTCTCCGGCCAAAGACAACATTGACGTTGGATGGCTCTGAGAAACCTCACTTCAGTGCGCGGTCGCTGCCGCAGGTTTTGTATGATATATGATTTCTATCTTCCTGTTTTTCCATCTCCTTCTTTTGTGTCCTGACACTGAGGTAGACCCTCAATTATCAACGCTTTAGTGCGAAAACATGAAGCCGGAGTCCAACGCAAACACTGAATGTTGGTCAGATTAGCAGAAAAACTGATCCAGTATCAAGTCCGATTTCATCGTCGAGCAGTGGAGAACCAACAAAGCAATAAACTGTGTGAGAACAAGACAAACGGCAGAATCTAGCAAAAACAAACCAGATACTGCGTGTAGTCCTGAGTCACCGTGCAGAACAACCGCACACATACAGTACAGTCGTCATCAGGCAACATCTGTGCGCTGGTCAATAATTCACAGATGTGAGACAGTGTTTCGGTGTAACTTCTGAAAACAAGGATAGGTTGCACTTATCCCGACCCGGAGTCATGAGAAGGGTTATGGAGCCTCGTTAACAATGCATGAGAGTCGCATTTTGAATCCACCGTTCATGCATTTTTTAGGGAAAAATACTTTGCGGAGAGAGAGAGAGCGAGAGAGGAGGGGCGGCTCACGGTGTTTTGTCTAAAAATAAACCCTATATATCTCTTTACTGTTGATGCGGCGTGGCCTCGTAAAACTGACACCGACGTGGGTGAGCTGGGAGCGAGCGGCAACTTTTGTGATGGACGCGATTATGAGCTTTGAGCTTCACCTCGGCTCATTCTGAAAAAACACGAGTATTTGTGCGTGCATATTTGTATTTCGAGCGTTTGACATCTGTAGATTAAAGAGCGCTGACCTTTTATCCTCTTTAGTGTTTGTTTAGTGATTATTGTAATGTTGCCAGCGCGGGAATTAGAGCTCACATGACTCCTGCGTGCACGCGGTCAGAGCATCTCTCATCAGCTAATGCATAAATGGAAATAACATTGTATGTTTTCCCAACTCCTGCACAGAAATTGTATGTATGTATGCATTCGTTCGCTTCTTGTACGGGCCCACACATACAGTCTATACATGCAGATTGCAAGAGAACGTAAATCAGTTGACGTGGAGGAGTTGTGCTGAATGGTATTATTGGCAGACTGTATCTATTCATTTAATTTATGGATGCAACAAAACGCCCACAGTTGAACAGTTTCCTCTTTGAAAGGGAAGTCAGCACAGTTTGTATTTCAAAGTACGACTTGTCCACATACCTAAACAATAGAATAGGTTGTACCAAACAAATATGCTGTTAAAGGGATATTCCGGTGTAAATTTAATCCATGGTCTCAATCACCGTGAAACTGTGTTGGACTCCCTCTCGAGAGATCAAGTTAGCAGACCACTAATTTACGGAGTTTTATCAACCTCAGAAACGACCGCACGACAACAATACACTGCAGTAAATGGATCCAAATATAAACCGCCACCAAAAAGCCACAAATAATGCTCAGAACTGCACCAAACTTCAGCAACAGTACAAATAGGGTCTCAGCACATAGTCCGGGGCATCTAACCTCCGCTAGCTTAGCTGGATTTCTATTGTGAAGCTAAAAACAGAATTCAACTCTCCTCCATCAGCTTCCGGGTCGGGGAAGTCCCGACGAGTCGATTACCGAGTGCGGTTAGAAATGCTCAATTCTGTTCTTTTCCCTGTCCGCTCTCGATAATAACTGTTATAAACTGGCAGGTAAGACACATATGAACTTTGATTGCTTTTCCATGGAGTCATAATCATACATTTTCATCCATAAGCCGCGGAACTCTACTGCACTCGGTAATCGACTCGTCGGGACTTCCCGTCAACAGGAAGCTGCTGCAGAAGAGTGGTAAATTTAGTCAGCTTTTCAGTAGAAATCCAGCTAAGCTAGCGGAGGTTAGATGCCCCGGACTATGTGCTGAGACCCTATTTGTACTGTTGCTGAAGTTTGGTGCTGTTCTGAGCATTATTTGTGGCTTTTTGGTGGCGGTTTATATTTGGATCCATTTACTGCAGTGTATCGTTGTCGTGCGGTCATTTCTGAGGTTGATAAAACTCCGTAAATTAGCGGTCTGCTAACTTGATCTCTCGAGAGGGAGTTCATGGTGATTTAGACCATCAATTAAATTTACACCGGAATATCCCTTTAACGTTGCGTTATGGAAGTGGTTCCGATGGGTTTCGGCATCAATCAAATCAATGTTGATCGAAAAGTGGCGTCCTGGCGCAATGTCCTTTGTTTGACCCATCCATCCCCAACCGTCTCCATACCATTAATCTATTATTAAGCTCTAGGTATGGCGCCATCATCCTCCCTTCCAGATCACTTGATTGAAGCTCAAAATGTTTTTTCCTCATAGCTTTTACCCGTCATCGCTGAGGAAAGGGATTTAAAATTCTGTTATGGCGACACAATGTAAAGTCCAAAGGGCAGTCGGGAGATCTACGGCAACACTACACATAATCAGTAGGTGGGATGACCAGGAAGTAAACGTAGATGCTATAAACTCTGTGTTTGCTCTGGGCGAGACATTTTGTATTTGTGTTTTTATCGTTCTGTTATAAATTTCTGCTCCGTGTGTCTGTTTTTAAACTAGTTCATCTGCCTTCCTCCTTTGCTCTCGTCATAATTAACACAGCCACTAGAGGTCACCACCAAACAATTAAACTAAAGGTGGAAAATAAAAATGATGTGGTGCCGAGCTTACCAAGCTACCTAGCTGCCACTAGCATAACACCCACACAAATCTGGATGAACTGTCAGTGGGTAGTAGTGAGTTGCATTGTGGGTAATGTAGGCGACAAGGAAGAAAAAGGATAAAAGATTTTTTAAAATTGTTTTAGGAAACTGTCCCCATGTGCATCAGTGTCCACTGCTGACTCATTAGCATGTGAGAAAATGTCCAGCAGCTCTGGAGTGAAACTGTAAGTAATAACGGGTCAGGGAGGTTCTGGTTTTAGGGGGGCCCCCTCTGACCTCTTGGGCTTGTGCCTGGCAGGCCCGCCTGGGAACCCATCCATACTGTAGCTGCAACGCAAATCATATATCACAGGAAAACCGTGGCAGCGAACATGCATTGAAGTGAGGTTCTGCAGAGCCGTCCAATGTCAACGTTGTGTTTGGCCCGAGAGTTGTTAATATAAGTGAACATGCTGATAATTCTGGCAGTTTAGAGTAGAAATGACACAAAATGTGAGGCGGGAGTAAGAACTCGTGAGCGTATATTACCTGTGAGGATGAAAAAAAAAAACGGTTTGTGAGTTTAAAATCACGCGGTTGGCTCATTTATTTAGATAAAGCACCATCAACATGGACCGAACAGCCCACCAGAGACACGTGGATGGATTTCTTTTTTATTCCATCGGGCCTGTCACCAGAAACAAAAATAGGATTCCTTTCACCAACAGAGGGTAGAGTTTCAGCTCCGAACACACCATTTGAGACAAATGTTGCAGGAAATGCAAGAATATCCAACCTTCGCCCGAAAAAAACCCTGTGATCTGCTTTTCCCAGACCTGAACGTGCTATTCCACCAGTTATTCAGATTTATTAAACAATACATCACGACTGTTTGACTTTGTGTCAACACTCCAAACTCCGTGGCGGTGCTCGAGCTGTTATGTTGCCGTTCCTGGTTTTAATCATTTTTGGACGGTTTCCACTTCCTGCCTGAAAAGTGAAACAGCTTAGGAATGTCATTCTTTGAAAAGAAAACAGAGAGGATCCACAGAGGAAGTCCTCCCACAGTCCTCTGGTCTCCATGCACTGCTAAACACACACACACACACACACACACACACACACCTCTACTCTGATGCACACACACACACACACTTATTCTCACACCCACACGTTAAAACTCTCCCACACAGTCAAACAGGCACACACCGACACACCCAGACTCTCCACACACACACACACACACACACACACACACACACACAGACTTTCTCACTTACAGACACACACTGATTCGCTCGCTCTTACGCACACACTCACACAGAGGGCTGCAGCAGGGCTTGCTGGGAAACATCAGACACCCAGGGAGGAAGGAGGACAGGCTTTTCCCACATTTAGACTCCGTGGATACTTCAGATGTCAGGCTAAAAATAGAGCCGATGTTAAACCAAAGCAACGCTGAATCAACTACAGCAACAAGCCGTCTGCTCGGCGGGGCCGCTCGTTTGACTAAAAGCGAGGGTGACCGCTCGAGTGTAGAAAATCTTACCTGCAGTGTTGCTTTTTATCATAATCTACAATTTAAACCTCTTACAGGACACAGGAGAGGTGAAGAAAATGAAATACAAACACAAGTGCAGGTTCTTCTTCATGCAAACTACATTTCCCATCAGCCACCTGGGGAGCACGTTAGCCTTGATCTCCCTTTTTTACTATAAATAGGTTCCGTGAAGGTCTCTCAATTTTCCCGCGATGGATGCAAACGCCCACGTCTTTATTTCTGTCGCTCTGGGTGTCTGCGTAAGTGGACGTGTTCGCCGCGGTCGTAAATCTCGGCTCGCGTACGTATCCGGGTGTCAAAATGTACGCCGACCGAACCCACGTCGCTATGTGAACACAGAAAAGCATCAATTAAGCAGTAAGAGTTTTTAATTTGTGATTTTAAGTTTGACTCGGTGACAGTTCGGCCTAAACACATAGAAGCTGGTACATAATTATAACCATCAGTTTACTCAAAATCAACACGGCTGAGTTTTTATATCTTCTTTGGATGTCTCCTATATCCACTTTGCATCAGATTTATCTTACTGTCGCTAATGACTTAATTTTTATATAAATGACTATAACTCTGTTAAAAAGTCTGTGTGCCGAATTTACAAAAACATCATGCTGAATCACGAGTCGTCGTGTTTGACAAATTGTTGGATGTCTACATTTACAGGCGGGCGAATAAATCTACAATTAACATATTTTTAAAGGACATCTGGTCTGCTCTCACCAAATCCCATTCAAAAATCTGTCATTTATCAGCTGATGTATATCTGCGGATAATCCACATTATGACGCCGTTGCTGAACTCTCTAAATAAGTGTTAGATTAACATTTTCAGTATGTACGTTTCTGATAAACGAATGCGACAAACAGACCAAACATGATGCTTTTAAGGCATTTCCTGCCTTCTCTTGTCCGCATTTGCTTCATCTGTTGCAGAATTTTTTCAATCTGCAATGTAATCTATTCCAGAATATTTTCCTCCTCCGATGATTTACATATGCCATGTGGTGTGAGCATCACCTTAAAGTATCGAGAGCACATGCGTCCTCATTGTCGTGTTTTGCGTCTTGCTGCTTGGTGAGATGCTGCTCTGCTGACAGGGTGCAGACACTGACTCATTCTTATTTTCACACTTTTTTTTTCTCTTCTCTTTCCTGAGCATCGAGTCTCGTTTTCCAGCAGAAACCCCCGGCCTTGTATTCATGTTATGTTTACGTGTTTCTCACTGGTGACCTGTTCGCCGCAACCTTTTGTGCAGCTGTGCAGGCTCCCGTCGTACATATTGCCTCGCTCCGGGGCGCGATGACAGGAAAGTTTTGTTAAACAGGAGAGCGGGCGTTTCATTTCAAAGCGCTGACCTTCCAGTCACAAGCCTGTCTCTGCAACTTTCTGCCACTTCCACCACCGCTGCCATTATGCAAAATAATCTCATTTCACATTTGCTCGCTTCTCCGACGAGCGCTGATTGTCCGACCCGCTCACCGTCTCCACATTAAAACCCGTCTGGCCTTTTTACATGTTCTCCCTGTTGCCTAGCTCGGTCCTGCTCCTGGCACCCAGTCCTTTTTAATCTGGTTCAAGTCTGCGTCGTCCCATGAGGGCGATAAGTCCCGCTAAAATACATGCATGGCAACCAGATATTCACAAACAAAGCTGATCGCACGCAGCAATGGACAGGGACGATTAAAAGGCGCAGGAGGAGCGTGAACGGGGACGCCGCCGCATTCGAGCAATAACGTCAACGCGGTCCGCGGCGATCCAGAGCAGCAGAGAGAGGCTGTAGACTCTCATCAGCGTCATCATTTAGAGACGCGTCTGGACGTCGGTGGGGAAGTGATCCGGATCTTCTTGTGGTCGCGTAACTTCTCCAAACCGCTGACTGATCTGCTGTGGTGATGTCAGGTTCAAGTGCTGTTAGTATCCACAGCGAGACGACAACAGGCAGCGTCCTCGTGGCCTGACGAGTTGACGGTTTCTTTATATGCAGCAACTGGAAGTTTCCAATTTGAATCGATTAGATTAGTGAATGAGGGTAGATTTATGCGTTTGGCACGTAAACTAGAACGTAAACTGAGCGTCTCTTCTGCGTTTTGGTGTCATTCATGGCGTTTCATGCACACAGCACAAGGATGGAGACTTCATGGCGTGTTGGCGTTGTAACTGAAATGTGCCTCAGGTTTAATTGAGATGGAAATTAGAAGCGATATCCAGCTCTTTTTGACGTCTTATTTGTGACCTAATAATTGCAGAGATGGAGATTCTATAATGAGGCAAACATTCCTGATTACATTGCCGTACAGATTTTGGTGAAAAGTTTTTGTGTCCGTCCCCCGGTGTACCAAAATTGGTGAATTTTCGGGGTTGGTCACGAAAGGTTTTGACAACCAAGCTAAAGCATTATTTTATTGATACGTCGACTGAACAAAACTGTTATTTAAAAGCCAGTTTGTTGATAATTATGTGTTAGCTTGACTCTAGTCCTAACTACCTGTTTAATTATAGGCAGAAATTTGTTGAAATTTGATTTATTTCTCAGTAAAAACTCAAAATCAAAAGTACATGCATAATAAAAGACACAATTGCCTTGAAAGAAGCTGTTTTGTCGAGATTTTGCACGCTTGTTTTGAGACAAATTTCACTCATTGTCAGGTAAGTTGTGTACTTATTACACCTCCAAATTCTTTTGTGTTTTCTACAAATCTAAAAAGAAAGCAGATCTACATTTTTCTCCTCTCTTTTCTTTTCCTGCAGCCACTTTCCCTGATTGTTTCTGGTAGGAACCACCTTCCTGCTCTCCCTCCTCCGTCCTGATGCGAGGTGATGCCGCGCTCGTGTATTTGCTTATTCAGTGTGCAAAAACCCTCTAAATCAGATTTATGTAGTTGCGGACGTCACCTCGCTGCACCGAGCAAAGAGACACCAGAGCGCATTAAGACTTGCCCAGGGGGGGAAGACGCGCTGCCCTCACGGGTCACTGAGGATTATCGTAGGAATGATCATTTACGTTTTATTCTATTCCGGGTCTAAATATATTAACACGCCGGTTACAATAATGGCTTCATACTTCCTGTTTTGCCTTCAGTCATAGATATGAAGAAAAACTCTGCAGGGATTAGAGAGAAAAAAAACATTTAAATAATGTGCACTGGTGTAAATTCTGTCTGAATTATCATCCAGTCACCAAGAACATTATTTAGATTGGATGGCAAAAAAGTTCTACACTTTAAAGTACCGCGCGTCCCAAATCACTCACGGCGACAGTCTGTTATTCCTCTTTTAATTTGCGATTCCACAAACATAATCACCACCTTTCCATCCTCGTGTGTCAGGGGCCTGAATTGATGGTGTGACAGTACAATCTGAAATCGAAAGCGAAGATGCCGCTGCTCTTAAAAAACAGATGATAAATTTAGCCTCCCATATGGCGCCGGCATCTGGCGTTGCGCGAGCGTTGGAGTACGCGGCGGCCCGACTCAGCGGAGAGGCCTGCTGCACGGTGACGCGAGCGTGCCTCTGTGTTTTTTTGAAATGCCAAAGATTATCTGCGGCTCCGTGTAGAGATATGTACCTCATTGATGTAACGTTTTACAGATGGTGTAGTAGCTGCCGCGCCGAGACGCAGGCGGGGAGAGAGAGCGCGAGAGAGCAAAGCGCCGTAATCTCCTGATGTGTGATGACAGGTAGTCTCAAAGCAAAGCCTTTTACACGCCGTACCTGCAGCGCCGCTCGGTTTGATGGGAGATCAGTGGGCTGTCGACTCCGCTAACAGCCGGGCCGCGCTACGAATCCATCGAAAAAGGCACGGGAGACGAACGCACACCTCACACGCCGGCACATGAAAGCGTGTTGGAGTACACGGAAGCACAAAAAGAATACAACAGATTCAGGTGCGTAAAGCCTGCAAATGCAATTATAGCGCACGCGGATTTTCTGAATCTGAACAGGAACAAATCCTGGTGAATCTCTTATCAAATCCACTTTGCTTTCGCCTCAGAGACGACTCCACGGCACCTCTCAGAGCTCCTCTCTGCAGGATTCAGCCTCCTTTGTGTTTGTGTCCGCGCTGGAGATTCACGTCAATCATCGGGGTCGTACGACTTCTGCAGAGGGTTGAAATCAATCGACTGCAGTTTTGATTGATCTGGTATTCAGATTGGGTTGTTTCTGGATCTACAAAGACAAAGGTGTCAGGGATAAGTATAGGCTGCAGAAGCTTGCAGGGGAGCCGAGAACACAGCTCCCAAATGTCAACAAGGTATGAAACAAACTGCTTGATTGATGATTACTGCACCTGAACACATCGCGGTGACTACAGCCGTTCTGCAGAAACCGGCGGACCCTTTATTTTCCATTTCAGCCTCATTCCAACGTTGCTACAGCCACGGACGCCAACCGATGGCCCCGTCATTGGCCTGGTGTGTCCCTGGACTTCCACGACTGATCGGTTTGACATTTTCTTTCTGGATTCTGGAGTGTTGATTGACGTCAGTCGAAACTCTGGATTGGGAATCACCTTTACACCTTTTCACCTGTAGGACACGAGAGAGGAGACACGACTCCATCACCGAACCGTTACAGGAACATACAGTGTGCCTCCGTGCTAACACGAGTACAAACAGATGCACGCATTCAAACCGACATCTGCATGAGCTTCTCTATCAGCCTCTCTTATACACATGCTAACCATTCTGTGCCTGCACACACACACACACACACACACACACACTCAGTCACGCACAAAAACACCGGTATCACTCCTTCAGTGCTCTGAATGATTTTCGCTCTCAGCTGAGCCACATCACAGGCGAGGAAGGAGTGCGCCCCTCCATCAAAGAGCTCTTTAAATGAAATCATGTCCTCTGATGATTCAAAGCAAATATTTCCCTGGCACACTCCTGCTGAATGTGCTCCTCTGAAGAGCCGGGCCTTCAAGTGAGCGAGGACGCTCTGCCTTTACGCTGCGAGCGGCGCTCGGCGGGGGCGACGTGCCGGTCGGCGGGGGCGAGGGGGGTCGTAAACGGTGTCAAAATGAAAGTGGAACTCGGCTCCTCGCGAGCAAATTTTCCCAGAGTGTGCTGTGACGTGAATGTGGACCACACAGAAGTTTTTCCCGCACGATGTGATTGTGACTTCAGACGTGCAGAACGACGTGAAGACAAAAGAAGCCGCTCAGATTTTTGCTTGTTTGCAGCAGTGACGTGTGTCCGGTCGCGTCGTCTGGAAGCAGGTGTAAGACATCGCTAACGCTTCATATTAATCTCCTCGTATTAAACGTTAGCTAACAGGTAGTAACGCTGTCATGAGTCCTTATAAATGTGTATTAAAGTGTTAATAAGACTATAAAGGTGTTGGCGTATTACTGTCAAACACATTATCGTTATAAGACATTTATAATAAACTTAAAATGCTTAAGAACGTGAATAAAAGGCTTTGTTGTGTGTAACTAACATATTAAATCATTGTTAAGTCATTTTTTAGCTTTGTTAAGATTTAAAGAGATACTTTAAAGCGCATTTACTGGCAATTAAAGCAGCATTATGTAGAAATTGGTGTTTTTTGTCTCTTGCTTACACTCTAACGGAAGTTACATACTGCAGAAACAAGTGATAGAGACACTGAAGCTGTTATTATGAGGTAGAAAAGTTGCATAATGTTGCTTTAACAATGCACTAATTATCAATTAACTGTGCCTAACTATACAGTTGCATCTACATTGTGCAAGATGATCTTTTCTTTGTTCTGTTATTCCTTGAAATACACATTTTTGTGTTGTTTTCTAAGGTGTACGGTCATGACGGACGATTCAGGAAGTCACCAATTAAAACCATACGTGCTGAATTATTGATCTTTCCTCTGGTTGGTCGGCCCCGTTCAGGTAATTTAACCCAGAGAAGGTAACAAGGATTACAGAGTTTGTGTCGCTACGTGTGAGTTACGACTTATTTTTAACACGCATGAGAGTTTAACGATGACGACGTCTATCCTGTCTGAACTCCCTCAGCACTCTGAACTCGTCTCCCCGCGATACAGATGTCGCTTTTATTCACTGTGACCACGTTTGTGTCGTTAAAGACGAGAGAATCAGATACATATTCATCTCTTTGCACTAACTTCAGATATTTCTGCGCTGCTGTGTGTTTTTAAAAAAATGCAGAAGACAGCATCATACATAACACCAGATAGAACTTTATAAATTTCACCATCAACTTATTTCACAGCAGATTTTTTTTTTTTGATTCCCTCCCCGCGTCGACAGCACAAACCCCGAGTGTCACATCATTTCCATCAGCTGAGTCTGTTGTGACACTTCTCGTTCCCAATTTGCGACACAAAAAAAACCCGTCGCGGCGCTGCCTCTCCATCAGCGCGGCAACCTGCTAATAATTTCATTTTCTGCTTGGATATGTCCAAATTGAATTAATCCAGTGTCGAGGTGCGGCATCCACCTTACACCTCCCGCTTTTCAAGGACACGTTTCTTTTTTCTTTTCCCCTTTTGAGCAACAGATTGTAAAAATCTGTTGACAGCCCTGACAGGCTCGCTAAGAAAGCAGATTTCATTATCGGAGTCATCGCCCGGTCCTTAAAGGTTATTCACTCCCCTTCTCGGAGACGCAGCCTCGTCCGCGGAGTGACATGTTAATGGTTAATGCTGCACGCCATACCGTGAAGAAGAGGGGAGTCTGACGGGGGGGAGGAGGAGGAGGCGCAAAAGATGCAGTGTGAAATAATTCCGGACATGTTTGGGAAATCTTGCCGCCTAATGACACCAGCAGGAGAGAGGAGTGGACGGACGGATCGGACGGCGGCTGTCAGACGTGTCACTCAGGCCTTTATGTGGCCCTGCGATTGGATTTTCCTTTTAAAACCTCCCCCCACACAATGTGTGTCACCGCGTTGCTTTCTTACCAGAGGAGGCGTCGAAAGGGAAAGAGAACAAACTAAGGCGCATCCTGAGATGTTCTTTCTTTTCTACGTACGAGTCGCCCTTCGAGACAAGACGGAGGGCTTCGCTCGGCGCCCTGTTGGGGCAGTTTCTCCAACTTTCACATGAGAAAAAGTGCGAGGACGCTCAACTTCCCCGTAATAAATGAACGCCTCACATCCACTTTAGAGGAACATCCTTTTCTCATTATATCGCAATAAATTCAGCTGGATGTGGCCTATATTTAGTGCGCTCCTGATCTCGGCCCAGAGATATGCGCCTCCTAACTCATGATTCCTCCCTCATCTTCGTTTTGGCACCGCGCCGCATTCGCCCCTAAGACAAATCTTTTCCTAAGTGAAAATGAAAATTCGTCTTCTCCCGAAAATCGAGGGGATGTTGGCCCACGCTGCAGATAAGCTTAGGTGGAAGAATGGACGGTTTGACTCACAAAAACAGCATCCAGGGGGGATTTCTGGGCGACGGCAGTTGCAATTAGACGTTGCCGAGATGTGAGCGGCGAGGGACGGGTGTTGAAAGTCAGAATCACAGAGCCGTGTTTAGTCGTGGATGTTAGAAGCCCAGCTGAAGGAGCTCAGCCTCCCTCGGCCTTCTCAGGAAGCTGGTGACATCCTCGTCCTCCTCCGTGAGAGGTCACTGCGACCTGACTCCGTCCTCGCCGTCATCCGGGTCGTTACGTCCGACTGTCGACGCGCACGAGTCCGCCAGGTGTTTGGTTTCCTGTTCGGTCACCAACCAAACCTCTAAATCCAGTCTCACTTATTCTTTTATTTCACTTCTGGGCGACTTTACTTGATTATTCCCATTTTCTGCCACTTTATACTTCCACTTTTCTACAGTTTGCAGGAGAATTTTGTACTTTTGACTCCACAACATTAATTTGATTACTTATGTTACCAGTTGCTCTGCAGATTACAAGCTGCAAAGTTACCATAAGTTCAAATAAATGTTCTTTTGATACTATAAGTATGGGTGACATTTACTTTTACCAAATATATAAACATAATATATTTACTTACTCTACTAGAATAACTTCTGGATATTTTCTACAACTGATAACTTGTTTTACTTCTAAACAAATCAATACTTTTTGATTTCTCCCTCCTGCCTCTCAGCCCTGAAGCAATCAGTTTATACTAAACACATACTGTACAAAGAGTTTAATTTGAATTAAAGCATTTAATTCTATGTTTTTATTACATTTTATGTTGTTTTATTTCTCCATAATTTGCTTTCATGGCACCTACGTTTTTAATTTGATTCCATATTTGGTTTATTTTTGCTCATTTCAGCGTCTCTTCTACCAAAAAAAAGAATTAATAAATAAATAAACAAGTGCAAGAGGAATAAAACACCCACAATACAGAGAAAAACTCTGCAAAATCATGTAGAAATCCAACAAAGATTTATCTTTAATTGTATAAAAGATGTATAAAACTGTACATGAGCAGCATTCAAAGTCATTTTCCCCAAAAATCCACATCTGTGCACATCTGCTTTAATATTAAATAACTCCTACACTAACACAGATTTGACCACAGACTCAATAGTGTTTTATCCAATTTAAAAATATAAATAATATATTCCTTTCTGCCGGGACCCCCTGGAGCCCCCTCACGTGCCTTTAGTGGGCACCCGGACCTCACTTTGAGAACCACTTCTCCAGTGTGGTATGAGTGTAAATAAACAGTGCTGCTATTGGTTCTGGTAGAAAGTGACCGGGCTTAAACCCAGTAAATCAAAAACAGAATGGTTGTTGTTTTTTTAACCTAATTTGAAGCTGCGAGGGAACTTTGCTTCTCTGTCAGTGTCAGCTCTGGATTCATGTTGTTGAGAAAATTCCTCCGAACGCACTGAAGCTTTCCCCGAGTTGTAACACTTTCCAGGCTGGAAAACTCCTCTCCAGCCTCCTCCCCGACCGTTACGGGCCTAATGAACTTCTTTTATGGCGTTAGGAACTCTTTAAATCAGGGTGAGGCGGGATTCACTGCACGTTTTACACACTGACGTCGGCGCAGTAAAGGTCGCTTAATCACCTCCGACGTATCGGCGGTGACCGGCGTCGCTCGCTGGCAAATATTTGATTTTGATTAAAACGCCAATATTGGCGGCGAGGAGAGAGGAGAGGAGAGCGATGTCCCCGCTGAGACGCACGAAAACAATCCTCACATATGCAGCTCGGACCAAAACAATATTTGGTTCCCACAGCATTTTATTCATCCTGTTATACATCAGAAAGTTGTCATCAACATTTCCTAGATATAAATCAGTGCCAGGATCAGAGAGGAGAGGAGGAGGAGAGGCTTAGAAGCCGAGCGCTCTTAAATCTAACAAAATCTAACACTTGAATCGTGGTCGTTCTGGCAGCCCGGGGGCACGGCGGCGGGCTCCAGGCGTCAAGGCGCCACCTCAAATTCTCTGCTGTGGTCGGGTACAGTCTCTCCCCCACATGGCACTCATTTCTGGCTGCAGAGCTCCAGCGTGAGAGCCTTTCCAGCGGTAAGGAGATGCCTGAACAATTACGTTGGTAATTAGGGAGGGTGGATCTCCGCTCTGGCACGGCCTGGAAGCGAGCGAGGGCCCGCGCCAGTGATCAAATGACGTACATTTTGCGGCGCTGCGAGGACGGAGGGGCCCCGCCGCGGATGAGATGAATAATTTACAGCCGGGGCAGAGTTTGTGTTAACTGCAGCACACTTCTGTAGAATTGCTGGGGAAAAAAAAAAAAAGAAAGAAATAAAAAAAAAAGGCAGACCAAACACTACTTGAAAGGACGGGTAGAAGAAAAGAATAGCTCGGCGCCAAAGATCATCAAAAAAGCCGAGATAGAAGTGACACGACTCACACCCACTCCCATTGTGGGGTTCAAAAAGATTTTTGTCTCCGCTCGGCTTTTTTTTTTTATTTGTTTCTTATTTGGGGGAGGCGAAATCTCGTCATTAAAGCAATTTCTTTTCCGCGGCTTTTTTGGCTGAAGCGTCGGCGTCGAGGCGGAGAAAAAAAGCGTTTGGTGATAAGCTCGCTTTAATGACTGATTGCGTCTTTTATTGTGCACATTTCATTACGAGCTCGCAGTTGCTGCGCCGAGGGGTCGAGAACCGTGACGTGGCGACCTCCAGACCGCCGGACCGCCTCCCATTCTGCAGAAGACGCTAAATTCTGCTGACCTCCACATCCGACGGGTTTAAAACACTTCCTGTTTCCCACACCTCCCTCTCCTCTCGCCGTTCCTGTTCCCTCTGAGGCATCAAATATCTGCAAAGTTTTCATCGAGGTGATTTTATTTTTTTTCCCCCCCGGATAATTTAATGCATCACGAGCGAGAGGGGAGCGACGCGACGTGATGTTAAATATAATGAAATTCTCTCGTGTTTGCCTGAAGATTACGTTTTTTTAAGGAAGTCCCTTTGTTCCAATTGGCGTCTAATCCGCCTGTAATTCACACAGTGAAACAAAATCCCTCCTAACTCTCTGCAGCTTTTGTGTTTATTTCTCCTCCTGCCACTTCCACTCACTTTTCATGTCGGCGTTGGCCTGTAATGGAGCTGATGCGGCGGCTCGCCCCTCGCGTCGCTCTCCGGCTCTCTGGACACAGGGTGTCAGCTAAACGCCGCCAAAATGTGAATGCAGAGTGAAACTATTCCGCTCCCTTTTTTTTTTTCTTTCACCCCTCGTCTCTCTGATCCCCTTTCACAACTTGGGAGACGAGCAACTTTGATCTTGACCCATTTCCTCCTAACAGCTTCTTTGTGAGCGGCTCCGTGCCGCCGCGGCGAGACGTGTCACCGCGCCGACATTTACAGCCATCTCAGAAATTCACTGGACAATGCGATGTGCGTTGCGTGACCGCGGGAAAAAGCCGCGGACGGCCCAATTATTTTTGGCCCTCGCTCGCGGGTTTCACCTCAAATAAACAAGGCGTGGACGCCAAGCTCACATTAGAGCGATGTTTCCTTTGTCAGACCTCAGATTTATCTGCTTTAGCTGACAGAGGACGAGCTGATTTCTTTGATAACACGAACGTCTCGTTGGCCGCGGATGTTAAACCCGGCACTCGCTTACGTTCGCCCGCCGAATTCAGATATTTTCACATTTCTATGACCTATAAAAACCGGCGATACGCCGGAATAACACCTGCGATACGCCACCTGTGACCCGCAGCGTGTCACCCGTTATACTCCTCAGATTCCTCTTTGAGCAGATGAAGAGGGAATTGTGGCCTATTTCTTTGGAGAATAACCTCTTTATTTGCAATTAATCCACACTCCTCTGAGCTCCGCGTTCAATTTAGTCGAAGAAGACATAGAAGGCTGGAGTTACTTAACCTCCGGGCCTTTAGAAGAAAAAAAAAAGAAGAAGAAGAAGAGCCACAGACACATGAACTCAACCTAGATTTCTTCAGACTGACATCGCAGAGAGCAATTCCTGCAAGTTTGAAGTAATAACGTGGCACAATTAAGCCGTTTACGCGATCCCGCGAAACGTGATGTCTTCTCTAATGAATCTGTTGATCAGACACAAACCTGGAAGCCGCGTTCGCGATCGAAACGTCGACGCGGATTCAATCTCGCTTTAATGCAAGCGCGCGTGTGAGTGTGAGCGCACCTTGTAAAACGCCAGGAGAAAAAAAAAAAAAAAAAAAGGTGAGAATTTCCCGCGAGTTGCCGCGTTTACCTTCGAGTGGCAGGAACGTCGATCAGGCAGCCAGTCGACGGGATTCGTATCACACCTCCTGTACAGGTTAGAGCTGATACAGGAGTCTGACAGGAACGCCTGACTGATAACAGAGACTGTCAAGCATGAAATATGATTTTAAATGTAAAGTTGAAGTAGATTAAGTAGATTAAAGCAAAAGAAACAATGAAACACAGAGTTCAGAGGGTTTTCTTGTTGCTCCACAGCTGCAGCGTTTGTGTGCAAGTTCCAGTTTGTGCATGAAACTAAAAATCTCCTTTGCACTGTTGTTCACTAATTAATACATTTAGATCCTAAACTGATTGGAAAATATGTTATTTACACCCTTTTTAAATTGTAAATCTTCACTGTAGCTGCTGAGCTAAAAGAGTTAGCATTCATTTTGTCTGAAACAGGCCTCACGAGCTTTACGGCACCATGAGGGCGTAAAAAATGGCTTCCCAATTTTTTGATTACATCAGAGGAGGCGTACAGAGCCATTTTATGTTTTACTTGCTTTTTAGGTTTTGGAACAATCGTCCAGATACTTCAGCTGCTCAGCAGAACGCTGCAACGAGTGAAACTTCACCTGTCTTACCATCAGCATGGACGGAGGAGATCACCACTGAATTTATTTTAATTTTTAGACATGTTCCTTTAAGTTTGGTCTGAATTAACCTCCCTCAGATACAGAATCAGACAAAGTGCTTTATTTACACATCAGTGGACGATTAGACCTTCAGGTTCTGAGCTCAAATCATCAGACAAAAAAAAAAGACAAAAGGTAATTAAACAGAAATGCTCACGTTGATTCTGATTTAATTCAGATGAACGTAGAGTTCTCAGAGACATTTAGCAGATGTATTTCACACCGAGTGAGGGTTAAACAGCAGTATGACAGTGTTAGACGTCAACATTATCCAACAGTTATAATCTCATGATAACGTTAACTGTAATACGGAGCTCATGTTGGGCAATAATAATAGATTTGTTTCGGAAAAACTAGTTTCAGCGGAGGGCGTTCCTCTCGGTCCTGTGTGATGTGATCATCCCAGAAGTCTGAGCGCCTCCTCGCCTGTGTGCGTCAATGGATGTGTGTGTGTGTGTGTGTGTGTGTTGGTGTATTGGAAGAACGCCTCCCCCTGGAGATATTCATATTCCTGAGAGAGTGCGGTAGACTGAAGGGTGGTGATGACAGTTTAAACAATCCGGGCAGTTCTCCAAATTGATTAACATCAGTCTAGTGTGTGTGTGTGTGTGTGTGTGTGTGTGTAATATAAACAGCTACTGAAGTAATAAACCACCAATTGTACTTCAGTGCAGCGATAATTACAATAACCTATAAATTAACTTTAATTGACTTGGTGTTGCTTAAAGAACCGGCGTCTGATTGGACGCAGCCTGGTGGAAACCTGCCGGACGGAGAGAGAGAAGAAGAAGAAGAAGAAGAAGTTGCACAGCTCCGGGCGGAAAACAAAACACTTATCATTTTTTTTTTGTGTTTTTTTTTTTTTTGCTTTCCAGAAAACAAACACACTGTTTTCATATAATCTGTGAGGGACCAGTGTGCTGCTTTTGGCATGTAATCACAAAAAATGAAATCATGTGCATTTCCAGCCCCCGAAAGATAAACGAGGACGTTTTTTTGTTTTTTTTTGCTTCCTCTCGGATTTCTTGAAGGAACCTCGAATATGCATCTCACTACGCCACATTTTCTGCTGCCCTCCCCTCTTTTTCTGTTCTTTTTCTTTTCTTTTTTTTTTTTTGAGTACCTCCGAAATCCCCACTAAAATATTCAGGAGCATCCTCCAGCCGCCATATTTTCACTTTTATTGTGCGTGATATAAAGAGGAGCAATTATTTGATTTCAGAGTTATGAAAACATGTATGTTATGAGAAAACAAGCAAGTTAGGCTTTAATTGGTGCCATTTTTCACGGCGCTGGCGAGGTACTTACCTCTTTGGCACCTTTTTCCTCCTCGTAAAATTGCACATTCATATTCCTGAATGGAGATGGAAATTTCATTTTGCTTTATTCTGCCATAATTGGGATGCATGGTGTGTACCTGCAAACTGGAAGACATTCCATAAACATCCCCGACTCATTTATTCAATTCTAATGCAACTATATTGCCCTCAGTAATAGCTCTCATAATGTGGAAAAATCCTTTCAATTAAAGGCAGTAAATCCTAAAGTTAATACAGTTTCCTCTGGGCTGGCCTTCTCTGCAGACTTTAGAAGACGTAGTGCATGTAAAAACAGAGTGTGCCGTGGGATTTGGTTCATCTGCTGCCAATGAGAAGACATAAACACACGCTTCTCCTGGTAAATATCATATTTCACGTAATTGTTTGGTCTTTTTTTCGGTGAGAGAAAATCATCTTCTTCTGTTCTCAGCCCGCGTCTTTATCGTTAAAAAGTGGGTGGGCGGCGACTTGGTTTACTTTTTCTCCCAAAAGCAAAAAAAAAAAAAACGTGACCCAATCAGAATCGAGAATCGCACTCAAAACACCAAATTTGGCAATAAAAACCAAACGTGGTTTCCAAGTGGGGGAATTAATCGTCGAGTCAAATTAGGGACAAGACTCATTTGTCTGTGGTGGCGCAGCAAACTCTTTCTCAACACTGCATTGAACCGTCATGGCAACAATTTGGGGGAAAGTGCTGCGGGATCTATGAATCAAACTTTATTGATGCTTTGAAGGCGCTAATAACACACTAGTGTTGATGAGATGCTCAATTTATTGACCTTGGAATTCAGATAAATACATTCTTCAGGCACCACAATGAATCCATTTCACGCTCTTGAAGTTTTATCATTTGTGTACGGCCCCTTGAAAGCCTCCACTATTTCATTCAGCATCAAATGAATCACAGCGCTACATGTATGAGAACTGTTGTCATAACAGGACTAAATATTTACCCGAGACAAAACTCAAGTTTAATTGACTTTTAATTACAAATAATTAATCTGATGTGGGACGACGAAAAATATTTTACCCTCCTGAATACGTCCTCCTGACATTTCTTTTAGAGCGTTTCCCCGTTAAGTCTGTCTACAAAGGAAGTCATTTAATTACCTCCACCAAGGAGTTTGTGTGCTGATCTGTTGGTCAATTGTTTGGTTGGTTGATTGGTTGTTGGTTATATTGGTTGGTTGTTGGTTGTATTGATTGGTTGTTGGTCAATTTTTTGGTTGGTTGTTGGTTGTATTGGTTGGTTGGTTGGTTGGTTGTTGGTAGTATTGGTTGTTGTTGGTCAATTTTTTGGTTGGTTGTTGGTTGTATTGGTTGGTTGGTTGGTTGGTTGTTGGTAGTATTGGTTTGTTGTTGGTAATATTAGTTGTTGGTTGGTTGTATTGGTTGTATTGATTGGTTGGTGGTTGGGTGTTGGTTGTATTGATTGGTTGTTGGTTGGTTGTTGGTTTGTTGTTGGTTATATTGGTTGTTGGTTGGTTGATTGTATTGGTTGGTTGTTGGTTGTATTGATTAGTTGTTGGTTCTATTGGTTGTTGTTGGTCAATTGTTTGGTTGGTTGTTGGTTATATTGGTTGTTGGTTGGTTGGTTGGTTGTTGGTTGTATTGATTGGTTGTTGGTTGGTTGTTGGTTTGTTGTTGGTTATATTGGTTGTTGGTTGGTTGGTTGGTTGTATTGGTTGGTTGTTGGTTGAAGTGGCTGGTTGTTGGTCAATTGTTTGGTTGGTTGTTGATAGTTTTGGTTGGTTGGGTGTTGGTTGTATTGATTGGTTGTTGGTTGGGTGTTGGATGGTATTGGTTTGTTGTTGGTTATATTGGTTGTTGGTAGTTTTGGTTGTATTGGTTGGTTGTTGGTTGAAGTGGCTGGTTGTTGGTCAATTGTTTGGTTGGTAATGTTGGTTGTTGGTTGTGTTGGTTGTTGGTTGTATTGGTTAGTTGGTTGGTTGTTGGTCAATTGTTTGGTCGGTTGTTTTGGTTGTATTGTCAGCAGAAACCACAGAAACTACTGACCAGAATTCCTCAAAACTCAGATGTTGAACTGGATGACTTTGCATGGGTGTTTCCTGACTTATTGGTTAAATTCTCGGGCATTGATCTTGATGAGGCATCTTTAGGGGGCTTTTATAAGCGATTACATAAAAAGCAGTCTTTTGAGCATTGGCAGAGGTATGCGCTCTACTGAATGCCATTCTAGTGTTATACTTAACCACATGTGAACATGAAAAATGCCTTGAACTCGGTCGTTAGAGGGCTAAATTGAGTCTGCATGTCATCACAAATCTCTTTCCTCTGGATGCCTTACAGACTCTATCTATAAGTCTGTTTTGTCAATGCTATTTCTTCTCAGTAAAGACTCCGAGCCCAGAATAGCTCCACATATCTGTGTGTCAGCTGGAGGAGCCAAGTCATCATGTATATTCTGCTGGTAATGGTTTTAAACTCAGTTTTAGTACAAACTGAAGGTTGTAAGGAGTATAAAACCTCTCCCCGATATATACCGTGTGTGTTAGATTTCTGACTAACTTTGGAGAAAGCGCTTGCTGAGCGGTGCACACTGTACGCCTTAAGAGGAATGAGTATGCACGCTGATGTATTTCCATGGAGAATTCCCCCGGGAAGGTTTTCATTCTTGCGGGGAACCCCGAACATTCCCGAGGGATTTGTTGTGTGAAATGCGGCCCGCTTCGTCCTCATGTTCCCTCTGGACTCCTGCGTCTCCAATCCAGGAAGTCGGTTTTGCACACAGATGAAGGAGATGCTGCGTGTTTGCATGTGTTTAGGCACACACACACATATGCAACCAATCATTATAGCACATACATGCTGTATGGAGAGCGCACACACATGCAGACATTCACATGAAAACACACATGCGCAGGGAATACAGATGTCTTGGTAACACTTTTTGGAAGGGTGCTTTTATCATGTTAGTTAATAGGTAATTGTAAATAATAGCATGATAAATACATGTTGGACACTTACAAGAAATCTTAAAGTGTATTTATGCTTTAGAACATTATGTAGATGATTCTAAGTTAGTTATGATTGTTCTTTTCTTGTTCTTTTTTCCGAGCCAGACCACAACAACCAATGCGAGAAGCTTTCAGGAGCAGCTGCCAACGATGGTACACATTTTACCATTAAGGCTATCGTTAGCTAGCTCACACTGAATCTTAAAATCTCACCTCCAATTACTGCTGAACAACAGAAAATACTTGTTTTGTTCTAACTGCGACACACTACAGCAAGTTGTTGCATCACGTTGATCTCCATATTGTTTATGTCTGCTTCCCCATGAGATCACGTGAGAGGGATCACATGTGAGCGCAGCTTCTGTCTGCAGAGACATGAAGCCAGAGTGCTGAAGCCACGCCCCCTGCTGCTGCACAGAGCGGTATTTGCTGTCTATAAGGTATGTATTAATATTGACTATATCGAATGTCCAAATTGGACCAAATTTGACACTGCACTTTCACGAGCCCTCCACAACAAACCTACCAAGTGTGAACTGGATAAGGTGAATGGTTCTCGAGATATGTGAGTAACAGACAGACAGACAGAGATTTACTGCTTTATAATCAGTTGAATCCGTCTCTTATTATGCATTCATTCACAGTCAGTTACTCTTTTGTTTGGCTATCAGATCTGAAGTGAGAGCAATCCCTTATTAATGTTAATAAATTCCATATTATGTATTTAAAAACTTTTTTTTGGGATGGAATTGAACCCATTTTAACAAGTTTCTTATAGGTGCTTATCAATCTCTTACAATCAATAATAGACATGCTTTTATTATGTTAATATATGTTTGTTTGTATCGCATGAAGGGACTAGAAACTTTCTTTTCATTATGTAACCCTGTCTGAAATAAATTACCTTCATACCTTGATTTTTAACACTTACATAGTCTTGTGAAGGACGTAAAGTGGCCTAATGCTTAATAACTAATGCTTACATTACAAGAACCTTAACCTAAATGGATTCAATGAATTCCTGTCATATTGTGTGAGTCGGTTTCGACTTTACCGAGCCTCTAAAAACACCAATTAAATCAACGCCCAGCTCTCCTTCCACTTTGGCATCTTTTTTTACCTTCACACTTTATCTGCTCGGCTGCTGCCAAGAAATATCAAATGTGTCTCTCAGGTAAAGATCCACTTAAAAATGTTGGTATCCATCTCGGTCACGTGGTTATTCGCTGTTGGCAGTGATTGGAAAACATAAAAAAAAAATCTGCCGTATATGTGCGCAGGGATAGAAACTAATCTGCTGTTGTAAAACTTCTATTTGTTTTTGAGGTGTGCGACGGCTGCGTGTCGCAGAAATCGCCGAAACCCCCCCGTGAGTGGCAAAGTAAACCATTTAGGGTAAAATATCTCTGCGCTCCTTCCTTTGATTAGCGACTCTTTGAAATGGTATAATGCTGTGATTATGTGAAAGGCTCCGCGAGCATGTGGTCGGAGCTGAATATTTTCTCTGGGACACGGGGGGAAATGAAGAAAATGGGAGAGAGAATGAGAGGGAGATAAAGTCGGGGAAGGAGAAGGAGGAGGACTATTACAAGAAGAGAGCGAGCCCTCTTTGTACAGACATCGCGACGCCAGATGGCTTCTTCTAATAAATATTCAACCTTAACTCAGTTCCCATGTAACTTCTCTTTTCTCCCTGCCTCTCTCGCTTTTTTGTGCGGCTGCCAGCACACCCACACGTTTCTGGGCCAGCGAAATGATTACAGTAAAGCAAACAAAAAGAAAAAAAAAAGAGGAGGGGAGGCTGGGGGTGTTTGACAGAGGAAACGGGCCGACAGGGTCCTGTATACAGAGAGATAGGGTCGTAGTGTGTGCTGAAAGCTGGCGATTCCTTTTTTTTTGTCCTTTCTTTTTTGGGTGGGGGGGCTATGTTGAAGTGAGGGAAGGTAGGAGGAGGTGGTGGTGGTGGTGGAGGGGGGGAGTCCTCTGTGGTTGGAGTCGGTGTGATTGTTGGAGACGGAGCAGAGAAGGAGTCTGTTCTCAGGCCGGGTTGTTGACCTAGCGGGGAGAAGCTTTTCCAGCGTCGTCTGAAGTGAAGTGGCCCTCGCTCCACGCTCCGGAGAGAAAAATGTTGCGCCCGCGTTTCTTTTATTTATTTTTTTTTTTGGTCGTGCGATAAGAGCGAGCGTTGAATTCTTTCGAGGGCCGATGAAAACAAAAAATGGCGTCACCGTCACGTTTGATTTCTGAGTCCATATTTTAGGTGTACAAGCTCGACAGAAACTCCTGAGAAAGGCCGACTGTTATTTTTACATTTTCTTTAATATATCAACTGTTAGTAAAACCGTCAGTTCGTCTGTACTTTGTAATTACGACCAAAACAAACCTTTCGATACGTCAAGCGTGTCTGTGTACGCAGCAAACTGTCGGGGATCATGTTCATCATTTATTCATCGTGTTGGGATGCAGTCAGACTGAACGTTTGTTTCTTCTTTGGCTGCAAACCACATTTTTTTTTTTTGATAAATAACAAATATACTATTTGTTTTAAATGATTTTTAAACCTTTTTCTAAAGACGCTCAGAGTTGCAGTGATTAATCGATTAGTTGCCAACTTTTAAATTAATCTGCACATATTTTGATATTCTAATAATTAGTTTGACTCATTATTTAATGAAAGAAAGTCAAAATGCTCCTTTTCCAGACTCTTAAATGTTAATATTTCCATGTTTCTTTCGTCGTCTATGACAGTAAACCAAATATAATTAGGTTTGTGGACAAAACATGACGAGTGAGGACGTGGCGTTGGGCATTTTTCACCAAAAAGCGAATTAATTAATCTGAAAAACAACTGACAGATTGATCAACAATGAAAACAATCATAACTTGTAGCCCTGATTTGATTTAATAATCATTAGATGCGTTTTTATTGAGTTTTTTCTCTATTTTAACTTTGTTTCAGTTCATTTTATTGTCACAGAATTCAACTTTATTGTCATTAAACTGACACTCAGGTCTCTCAGACAGGAAACAACATCCAATATATGCAATAGATCAACAATGCAGATCAATAATGGTTAACAGGTTGCTAACAGGGATCAGAACAAACTAAAACTGTAAGACTTTCTGCAGTAAAACTCTTCAGACTGAGACAAATCAATCAGGTAGTAGTATCATCCAGGTGATCTCCTCCAGTTGATCCAGCTGTATCCCACAATCCTTCACTCCTGACCCGGCCCGGACCCCCCCCCCCCCGACAGCACCGCCACCCTCTCTTTGTCTGTCCTCGCCCGCGGAAAGCGAGGAGGAAACCTGCGTCAGCGAAGGCAAATAATGTGGAATTAGAGAAGAAATTCTTCAGGCCTCTCTCCGCCTAGCAACAAGGCCTCATCACCATCTGTTCACCTCAACCGGCCTCGCCGCCGCCACCGCCGCCGCCTTCCCCGCGTCTTCCATCACCTGCGAGGAGAAGGGCTAGCGCCTGACAACTGTCTTAATTTTATTTTTTGTCGACACAAGATAAACTGTCCTTATTAAAAACCCCCAGCGTGCACCTCCCTCCCTCCCTCCGCCATCACCGCCACCATCACCCTCCGTCACCCCCATTTTTTATAGGAATATTCATCGTGCAATATTGCGAGATTAGTCTGCGGAGAATTTGACAAATAAGGCCGGCTTTCGCGGGAAAATATTTTGGCACGTTTTTCTTGATGTGAAAATGATTGCATTAAGGAGACACACCGTTTTTTTTTTTTTTTTTTTCCGTCTTCTTCTTCTTCACGTCTTCGCGGATGGCGGCATTAGTGAGACGAGTGAACGTGTTGCTCGGGGAAGAAAAAAAAAACAGCGGGTATGATTTCTCTTTTTGGTGATAGACACGTTGAAATGTGCATCATTAGCTTCTCCGCCGCATAACGACCTTGTAATCACTTCAAAAAAATGGCAATCCGGCTCTTGAGGTGTGCCGCCACGGTGCCACCGTTCGCTCCCCGCCCTTAATTCTCCTCAACAAGAATCATTACTTAATCTCCGCCAGCAAACAGCTCTCTCTCCCGACAATGTCAGCTCGCATTGAGGCTGTAATCACTAGACCAAGGCCACCGTGGCTGCCGCCGCCTCGTCCCCGCGGTGCTATCATGGGAAAAGGCAAAACCGGGGCTTATCTCTGACAGGAGAGGAAGAGGGGGACTTTACCGAGAGCTTTTGTCTCACATCCTCATTGTGTTCGCTCCCCACCCCTCCATCTACCTGCAACCAAACCAAACAGGTTGGTCCGGCGGCGTGGAGCGAGGGGGAGGGAGGTGGGGAGGAGGGAGGGGGGTGTCTGGATAAACTCCACGCGGACAAAGAGGAAGCGGGGGGAAAAAACATTTGAGGCCAGATAATGCCCGCGCTGAGCCCCATTAGGATTGAGGTATTATCCCCTGGTTGACTTTGGCTATGAGAAAATGTGCCCCCTCCTCCTCCTCCTCCTCCTCCTCCTCCCTTGCTTTGCTGTTTCCCACTCATAACAGACCTGTTGGCCGTCGAGGTTTATCAAGCTCACAAATCTAAACAGGACAGGGGCCCTGACCGGGAGAGGGCCTTGTACACAGGAAGGGCCCTAATTCTCTCTGGATTAGAGAGCAAGTTGCAATTTAGACAGCTGCTTGCTTGTAAAACCCCCCCGTTCGCCGTGTCGATGCCGCCTCTTCATAACGTGGAATAACACTTAGAAGTGCTTTAATTTCCACTACTGCTTCAGTAACGTCCTCTGCTTTCACTTCAGTTTGTGCATCAAATGATTAATCCTTTCGGTACTCGACATGTAGAAATACCCGTTTTATACAGAACAATGAAAAAACCCACTAACACCCACTTACATCTGGCTTTAGTCCACTGTTGGGGAAAAAGGTGCAATCTGCATTCTTCTCCGCAGTAGTCACGGTGTTTGTTGGCGCCGTCTCCGTCAGCCGTGATGTAAACATGACACCCGGGTTGTACTGTGGCAGCGTTTTACTTATCAGACTTATCAAATTAGTCAATGTGTGGGAAACACTGGATGATACTGAGATCTACAGTCACCTGAGAACAATTCAGCCAAAGGTCAACTGAGCTGCAGGAATATGAGCGAGACACTGTTAGTAGAGGTTATAAAAATATAACTTAGTTCAACATTTATAACACGTGCAGCCCCACGTTTCTTTTTCAAATCATAGGAACACTTGGAAGAATGTTTTATGTATCGATTCCTTTGTTTTTTGTTCATTTTTTGTCAAATATGTTTCTATTTTCTTACAATTTACAGCATCATAGTTTTGTTGTACTGTGCAAAAGACATTGTCGAGCTCTCCCTACTGCTGTTGTGGTGACACATACAGTATAATCAGACATTTATGGACATGCATTTTGCATATTAAGAGGAAAATGACATTCATATGCAAGTTCAGGTTAACAGATTCAGATAAAAAGAAGAAATATAAACTTGTATGCTTCTAAAAACCGAATTAAATCAAGAAGAAGTTCTTAAAAATGTACATAAAAAGTCAATTGTTCTGGATCTTTTTCCTAGCGTCGACTCACATTAGCACACGCTAATGTCTTAGTGATGCTAACTAAGTCCTTACAGTCATTAGCGAGCAGCCCGGTGTTTAAAGAGGCCTCCCGAGCTGGAAGGTCATGAGTGTGACGGTCCTCCAGCTGAAGGATCCTTCACCACGACTCTGAACCGTCGTCGTCTCCGGCACGGAAGAAGACAATCTGCCTTTGTCCGCGTGTCTGTGCCGAGTTTGTGACAAAGTAAACCAGGTGTACAGAGGGAACGGCTCGTAAATAGAAAACATACAGCAGCACATGTGATTCTGCTCCCACAGCTGATGGTTTATAATCTAATGTAGTGTTTGTCAGGGAAAATGTGAACGATATCAGCTGAGGTGCACTTTGTGGGGGTTTTTTGTTCCCAGTGTTGACGGTGGGAACAGGCGGGTAAACACGCTTTCCATCCAAGACAAATGAAAGGATGCAGATGTATTCATGTAATAAACATGCACACACGTGCTGCAGGAACCCTCGCTGGTGACTTCAGGTTGAGTCTTTGTATTAATCTCCCCCTTTGATGCGAACGAGCCGCGGTTGTATCAACCTGAATGATTAACCTCACGTGTTGCAGAGGATTGCAGCAGTCACTTTGTAATCGCGGAGGCAGGACCAAACACAGAATGCAGATGTCTTTAAGGAGGGGGAACCCCACCTTAATGTCAAGGTAAGCAGGCTTTGACGGCTGAATTAATTCTTAATCTGTTGGCACGCCGCTGCCAGCACGGACCGAGATGTGCCGGGCGGGCGGGGTTTACTTCCTTCCACTTCTGAGAGATTTCCTGAAGGCATGCAAAACACACTCAGGACTTCTGTTGCTGATCCAAATCAGTTTTTTTTTCCTCTCTCCCCCTCTCTCAGACATTATGCCTCACAGCTACGTACGGGCGACTTCTTTCAATTGATTAATTCTGCAGTAAATTGGTCGTAATGTGTGACTATCTCAAGGAGCGTATTGCACGGGGGAAAAAAAAGGCTGCCAACCGCAGTAGAATGGACACAAGTTTAGGCAGAAAGTTGATTAAAAGGGAAAGCTAATTTTTTTTTTTTACTCGGCTCTCGTGTATTTTTACGCCGGCCGGGCTACTTCTACCGGTCGTGTCGCTCACGTTCTGTTGCTGTTAGCCAGTTTTTAAAATGTCCTCATACATCAACAACAAACTCGACTGTTTGTAAGTAAGTGGTGGAAAGTTGCACAAGTAACAGATATTATAATAGCAATCTGTAATTTGATGTTGTGATGTCTATATATTGTGTTGCAGAGATATCTACTGGAGTTAGCATGCTAACTAGCTCCCCCAGGGCTAGCAGTGTAAACAACACTATCTCTTCTTCTTTTACTTGAGTATTTCCATGAGATGGTACCTCAGATTTCTTCTGTCCACATGTATTTGACTTTCTTTTTTGGTTAATTTACATACAAAGATTGTACACGTTCATCAAATAACGAGCTAGCAACCAGCTGCAACCGTTAAATGACGGGTTTAACATCATAATAATGCATATTTTATTCATCTTTAATAAGTTCTAATAATATCTGGCTAATGATTGATCTGGCTTTTCATGAGAACATGACACTCGAGTACTTTAGTTGAAGTTTAAGACACTGCTGCAAACATTAGCATGTTAAGCGAGCACAAACACGTCGTTTTCATTAAAGTTGGGCAAATGGAAATCAAACAGAAATCGTTTCCGGCTGTTGTTGTGCCTTCTTCTCTTCTTCTTCTTCTTCTTCTTCTTGAGTGACTGGATCTCAAATGTATCTTCAAACCTGTATTTACACCGGTCCACTTGCGATCGGATCACCTTTTTTGATACGAGGTCTGAACAGGGCCTACATCAACACGGGGTTTCTTGCTCTAGTTTCTATTTGTAGAAAATAAAGCAAATGCAACATGATATAACAGCAAATGCGGCCAATCATCTTTAAAATGCTCCTCAGTCATGGCGCCCTGCGAGAGACACAAACAACTGTAGTCATGCACTTCATATTTTGCTGTTTCTGATGCTATTATTCACAGCAAAAATCCGTAATTACATCCACTAAACCCGTTTATCTGCACCACAATGTCGAGGTTGGCATTTCCGCCGCAGAATAATATCAGTGACGTCTGTGTCTGTGTCCTCTGCGCTGCAGAATAACCTTAGAATGAACCATCATGCATTGCAGAGGTCATGCTTAATGCTACGTGGTTAGCGGTAGCTTGTTAGCGGCCTGATCCAGTTAGAGCTGCGACAAAGCTGCACACATTTCCCGAAGAAGAGGAATTACAACCATAATCGTTCTTGTCATTTGCACAGCAATTTTACTCCTGAATGCCTCGTTTTAGGGAGGAATTAATAATAAAAAAAAAAAAAAAAAACGGCATGAGCTTCAGGTGCCGCGGAGTTCACCCTTTTTCCCACTCATCCTTGCCTGCAGCCCCGCGACGCTCTCTCCCTCTCTCTCTCGGTTTTCTTATTATCAGTTAATAATTCTTTCTCATTCAAGCAAATTAGAGAAACTTGACTGTGTTAGAGCGAGTCCAGCATGGAGCTGCAGGCAGAGAGGAGGCTAAATGGCAGAAATTCCCCCCAGAGCAAGGAGCGCATGAAGCACAACATTGTGTCCACCACAAAAGCCGCTCTGTAGTTTTGATCCCCTCTAATTTAATTAGCCCAAGAGGTAGTGCATTAATTTGCCAGGAATTCTTCTGATGCAGAAAGCCGCCCCCGGTGCATGGAGGGAGAGCCGAGGAAGAAGAAACCTCCTTATTGCTTTTGTGCAGCCGGAGAAGGAGGACATTTGCTACCATCTTACGTGCCATGGTGCGAGAGCTTAGACGGGATTGATCTCTATCAGCGTTTGTGTGTAATTCCGGGGGACTTTTTCTGTCATTACAAAGCAAAGCTCATCATAGTTTAATGTTATTCCTTCTCTAAGTCGGTTCAGTCTTCCTCTGTCCTTTGGCTACAAATACTGAGGTCTCCGGCTTTTACAGGGAATTACAGATCAACTGCATCTTATAGTACAAAACCGTTCCATCGTCTCTTTAAAAAGACATGCAGCCTTCTCGTTCTATTCTCTGTCCTACAAATACAGAATATGTTAGCAGTGGCTATCTGGTTCCCCGACAATTAATTTTTCTATGTTGTTATTTTAGTTTTTTTGGACATTTGCAGTTTTGCAGTGTTTCATCAGAAACCAGCTGCACGGGACAGTTATTGGGTTCTTTATTATTTAGCTTTTAAATTCAGTTTCTCAAGGGGCAATTTGTAAGATACAAATCCACTGAAGTCCACCGAATCCTGTAGTTTCATCTTGGAGATTTATGCAAGCAGCGAGTTTGCCACTTTAAGTAAACAAAAGAAACTCAGTGTCAAGAAAGTCATTCTTTTTTCACCTATTTCCATTTCTGAACAGAAAAATACAGTCATACAGCTTCCGATGTCAAGTTTCTCTCTGTCACTGAATGTTGATGAGCTTAATTTCCTCAATAAATATTAATAAATCCTCAATCCACATAGTGAGGTATTAAAATATTCTCCCTCTCTCCTGTGCTGCTTTACTTTTCTCACGTCTCTGTCAGGTCCTCTGTAAATCGCCTCCTTACTTTATCGCCAGACTTCAAACTTTCGTCTGTTGGTCTCAGAAGCTGTGTTCATTCCCAGTTTGGTGTCCTGTCGCTTCCTGTGGGAGGCAACTGAGGACACATCCATTAGCTGACCAGCTAACTGAGCTACTTACTAGCAGCAGCTAGCCACTATAGCTAAAGGTAGCTACGACAAGAGTACAGTCATAGTCATAGTTCATCTGTTGAACTAGTTTCTGGCCATTTCTTCCAACTTATACCTTTTAAAAGATGAAAATTAAAGCTCCTGAAACTTGCAGTTACTGTGAATCTACTTAAAAATTAGAATGATGAATGGAGTGACAACTTTGAAGAGATTACTCACACACTTTATCTTCTATCAACGAGCAGTGAGTTGACTATTGAAGGACCCTTTTCTACATTAAATGATCATCACAAAAAAAATTACCTCGTTACTAAAATCTAAGATCATTCTCCCTCGAGAGGAAACCTTTCATTAAGGTTAACAATCTTTATTCACAAGGAAAAACTCAAAAACACGATTTAATTATCACTCAGTGTTCTTGATAAGTGAAGATCGGGGCTATTTGATAATAGAACGTCTTTTTGGAGCTCCTTTTGATAATCTTTCATCTCGAGACACTCGCTTGTGTGATTATACTAAATTGAAGAGGCCTACACCATAATCATTAAAGAATCACTTCTCATTTTGTAATTAGAGGACTTCCAGTGGTCCACTAACAGATAACAGCTTGTCTCTTAACACACTGATTCGCATTAAATCTGTGCATTATCTGTTTGTCTCGAAGTACATCTAACAGCTGTACTGCCACGTCCTTGACACAAAGTGGGGCATCGATCCGGCAAAAGATGAAGAGCAGGTTTGAAATCACTCGTTATGTGTCCTCTTGGAACAGGTGACGTGTTGTAGAGAGTTCAACCCTTTTCAACTTTGACCTGTGAAGTTGCACAGTCAGCCAGTCGAAACAAAGCAGGTTTTATCCAATATAATATGGGTTTGGGTCGTCCACTAAGTGAGAGGTCGATGGTTTGATCCCTAAATCCCCTGGCTGCATGTTAAAGTACTCTTGAGAAAAATGGTGAACCCAAAATTGATCCCGTTGAGCAGCATTTGCAAAAGCCATTTTCTTTTATATCCATACAGCTATCACATATTTCCTTGTCCTGTACCATCGCCAAGTGTCCGTCTCCTAGTGGTCAAAAACTCAACAGGACACCTTTAACGTACGTATATCTGATCTACCAATGGGTTGTTTATCTTTGAGGTTCTTCCTATCCTGCTGATAGGGCTCGGTTCTATCCTACCCTAACCCCATCGTGTCCATCGTCACGCTCTACTTACTGCTGCCGACGTGACATAAGTTCATCAGCATCACCGAAAATCTAAATTGCAGTCAAGAACGAACGACTCACCTGAAACTTTCCACTCTATCCCACGTGAAGGTACGCAGCTACTTTGCCAGAAAGGCGCAACACGTAGACCTTCTAGCGATCCACTTTGAGACTTCATCCATAATTCAGGGATAATCTCAACCCTCGGCTCAGAACCCAGGTTAAACAGCGAGCGCTGCATTTGTTTTGCCGCGAGCAACGTTGTTTTCCCCGCTCCCCGAGGCAGAACATCGCTGCTCTGAAGTGTCCCCTTTTTGTCTGCCCTGCGTCCTAAGGTACATTTTCACCGCGGCGAGGTAAAAGCATGGGTGAGATGTTTCATACTCGCGGTACAAGTGCACCGCGCGGGGAGCTCGGCGGGATGAATAATTCACCGGGGCATGTTTGAACAGGTACGGAAATAATCCAACAGCAAAGTGAGAGTGGATACACACCCTCCTCCTCCGTCTCCGTCTAGAAGAACCCGATGGGTTCAGAACAACTTGGAAGTGCAGAGAGGTCTCTAAACATATCAACCCAGGCCGGGATGAAATATTAAAGGTTATTGGTTAGCGTGAGAGCGTGCTCCTTGAATGTCTCCTGTGCTGAGACAAGCAGGTAAACTTAACTTCCCTCTCAGAGTAGACGGGTCGAGATATCTGACACTGGTAAATATTACATGGAAGTGTGTGCTATCCAAGGGCCAGGTAAGCTGATTTCACACTGCCGCGGTCTCCTTTGGTTTTAAGCCACATCAATCTTCTTCACCTCTATTTGATCAGGGATGATTTCCTGTGTGTACTTTGTCTTTTTGAGTACATCAGATTTATAGCATCCACACGGAGACGCTGTAAATCCACACGGGGCTGCGCACTCTCCCGCTGGTGGCCGCTGACAAGCTTTGTAGCAGCGAGTTTGGGAGTAAGAATAATGGACGTGGACTCGCAGGAAGCGGTCGAGGTCAGGCGTGTGCGATAAAACAACTTTGGTAATAGTTTTGAACAGATACTCCAACACATGATATGATTAGAGTCGAGCTTTGACGTCCTGAATGAGCAATCTGGTTTACAAGACAGACAACAGGGTCTAGAAAATACAACAGTATAATGAAAACAGCATCAAAATAATTACACATAATACGTTGATGATTCACAGCTGTCGTATTCTACCGACACGCCCAACAATCAAAATTAAGCACAAGAATGGCAAAAAAAAGGGGGATTTTCTAGGTATTCATGGTATTTTAGAGTTTGTTACTTCCTGGAAAATGCAGGTATTGCAAAGTATTTTGGGGAGGCCAACCACGTGTTGTGGCTTTACAAATATCCAGGATTTATCGCTTACAAATGTTGAAACGCAGTCTTGAACAGTGGTCACGCCGCCGCCATGACACGTATTATACGAACTTCTGAGTGACACCTCTGACAGTTTTTGAAGAGTTTGAAGTTGTCAGTGGTTTGCAGAAACGCCAACAACAAAACTGTGATGCTTTTAAAAGTTTAAAACTTCGTAGGGTTCTTCCTGATATGCAAAGCGTCGATCAGATACAGGAAGTGGATAAAACAAAGAATACCAAAGACATCCCCAACTAGTCAACATCAGAATAACCCAACACTTGGGTCCAGTCCCGGCTAGTTCTGCTGCACATGTCTGTCGAAATAAACCGTAGCAGGACCCGTAATTTAAAATGCATTCAAATACTTAAGTCACAAGAAGATTGCATCATAAATTGGCCCTGCTGTGCGCCTAATAGTGTAAGATACACTCGCTGTTTGTATCATGTGTTATTGCTTTTCATTATCGCCATGAGAACAGAAGGTCTTTGTGTGCTCTTATGCAAGAAACTGTCACCGGACAGCACATGGCATCACCTTTTGCAGTCTGTGACATCAACGCGGAGCCTTCTTTTTACCTTCCACGGCTGAAGAACACAAACTCGGCGTATCATATCTCCGCACGGTGACTAACAGCGAACATGGAGACAGAGACTAAACTCACTCACCCACTTTAACCTCTTTGTTTTTGGCCCTGAGCATCGCGGCAGACCCCAGGAAAGGACGGAAAGGAGGGGCGGGCGAGGTGGGGGTGTAGAGGCAGCAGCCTCGCGGTGGCCGCGGGCTGGAGGGGTGAGCGAGGGGGGGAGGAGGGTGAGGGGATAATTAAGCGAGCACGGTGACAGCTGCAGCAGGTCCCGAGCAAAAGGCCTGAGCTCCACTGAGCTGAATTAATGGCATCAGTGGAGCCCGGCAGCGCCGCCACCGCCGCTAACATTTGATCATTAATTATTAGCCTTTTGACAGAGCCGGGCCTCGTAACCCCTCACCTGCCCGTCAGCGAGGCCTCACCTGGGCTGCACACATCCCCCACACAGACGACACATGCACGCACATTCAGGGTTTTTTTAAATCAGATGTGATTAATTTGGACGAACATCCATCAAACATTTAGATTTTGACTGCAGCCCGACTCCACTCGGTGACCTACATCCTCTTTTTCTCTAACACCAAAAATAAAACTCCAGACTTCATCGTCTTTCTTCCACGCTGCCGCCACACGAGGACAAAAAAAAAAAAGAGAGATTTTCAGTGCCAGTTTGTCACTTCCTGACACATTCCCCATCCTGTCAGATGCTTGCTGGGATTTCACATGCTGGTGTAATTACACAAATTAGATAATTGTCACAGATGAAGGGGATGCAATCGTCACTCGACAATACATACCTAGGAGAGGTGACACTGACGCCTCCTGCGATCCATTTCTGCTCAAATCAAAGTGCCTCTCTGACCTCGGCTGCAGAATCAACCCGAGAAATCAATACGAGTCTGCTTCTTTGAACACTTGATGCAGTTATTTGACGAGTAAGGCGCTCAGGGTTTATTTATTTGGAGTTTTAGGATGGTAGCCGCAATATTTCGGCCATTTCACAGAGTTTTCCAGAGAATTAGGGTCAGATCATCACATCTAAGTGTATAAATGCTCTTAAAGTGGCTTTTTCAGCCTGAAAGAAAAGGTTCTTCTGGGTTTTTTGGGTAAAATGTTATAAAAACCAACACTTATAAACAGTGAATTAAACTTTATTTCATTGCAAGTTGATTAAAATGCTTTTTAGATCATTTATCAAGCAGTTGCAGTTCATTAATGATGTTTATTATCAAGTGTTTCTGTTTTTTTGTCCTTCACAATGATTAAATTAAAAGAGTAATCATCAGTCTCAGCCTCTCAGCACCTTTTTTCTCA
Source organism: Sparus aurata (assembly GCF_900880675.1). Taxonomy (NCBI): domain Eukaryota; kingdom Metazoa; phylum Chordata; class Actinopteri; order Spariformes; family Sparidae; genus Sparus; species Sparus aurata. The sequence continues at coordinate 17,646,159 of NC_044210.1, forward strand.
AACATCACCACCGCTGCTGCAGAGGCCGAATCCTATCAGCGCTCATCTCCGAGCCCGAGGGCCAGAAAGAGGAGAAGCGTTTTGACTGCCTGGTTTACACTCGACAGACGAGCTCGCCCCTCCACTACGTGAGAGGTCTGTTTCATCATTCCCAGAGGTCCACCCCCCCCCCCCTCCACATGCATCCTCTCCTTCCTCCGTACCTAGTTCAGATCTGAACGTAGGCATGGTGCGCGGCGGATGAGGTAACACCAGGCAATCTCGACATGGTGCCGCTTACATCAACCCGCCGGTTCAGATGAGCTGCCAGACCATCGCTGCTAATCAGAATTTCTGCTCTTATAATTGACCTCCCCCCCCCCCCCAAACGATTGAATAAAAATTAAATAAAATTAAAATAGAAGACGGCGGGGCCTGGCGCGCTCACAAAGCTTGCAATTAACGCTAATCGGGGACAGGCCGTCCGCTGATTTAGGTGAGGGCGTCTCGAGTCTGGAGAAGACGGGAGTGTGCCAGGCGGGCCTGTTAGGGAGCAGCTCAGAGGGGCCCTCATAAAGATTGAAGCCCTGGCATGTTGCGGTGGTTTTGATTGCACTCCACCAGAGTGAGAGCTCCGGCTCGGAAGGAAATCTACATGTCACAACCTCAGCGAGAGAAGACACAGGTAGTCCGAAGCACGGCCGCCCGCCGCATCAAAGTCCCGTTACGTTATTGGATTACGTGGAGCTGTGTGGGACTTTGTGCTTCACGGCTACACCCTTGATTAGAGGTTTCCCCCCCCCCTCTCTTGTTTTTCCCTCCTTGAAGGGAAACTCCGCTGATTTTACCCATGAAGTTCAGTTTTAACGTCGTAAACAATCATCTGAACTTTTCGGAGGGGAGCTTCCGTAGTTAAAAGGAATTAACCTCGTTAGTGTCATCAGACTGCAGACGGTTCTGCATCACAAGCCGGAGAGGTGGGCAAGGAAATCAGAGCGACGCCGGGAGACAGGAAGCGTTGAATTTAGGGAGAGGAGCTTGACTCGTGCGCGAGATAAAAGTCAAAACATCTCAGCCACTTCCTCTTTAAGAGGCTTTAAAGTTGTTGCAATGAATTTATTGAAGCTGTAGGATGTTTACAGGGGATGAAACACAGGATTCATGTTCGCGGTGACCCCGTAGTGTCCATAAAATAAATTAGAACAGAGATCCTTTGTTTTTTTATCCATGTTTTAAATGCATGTCGGTTATATTTAATGCTCTAAAGGGGATTTTCCTACCTCGTTAAGATATCGGCGCTTGAGGATGTCGACCGTATTTCTAACATATTGGGAATGAGACTCTAAAAATCAACTTTTTTATGAAGAAAGTTGCATTGTGGGTAATGTAGGCACCAGGTTTTTTAAAAAGAAGACGAATGCATGGAATCAAAACAGGTGATATCTCTGATTCTGCTCTGTCCACCTCGACCGTTTTGCTATTAAACCGTCCATAACGGAGTCTACATTACCCACAATGCAACTCGGCCACTGAGTGACATCACTGGAGGCAGTTTATCAGATTACATACGGCTTCATCTGGAGTCAAAAAGGGCTTCATACTAGTTTATTTACCTTTAAAGACACTTTAATGTGTGGAATCGCTTAAGTTACTCAAATTGAAACACAAATTGCTTGTTGTAATAGAAGAAAACCTGTAATTCAGCCTTTAATATGCAGATAATGTCGCAGTAACCTATATGTGAAGATGATGTAGGTCACGCCGAGGCAGCGTTGACGACGACCCCGGCCCTCAGGTTGAGAACCTCGTCTCCACTTAACGCGCTCATCTACCTTGAGCTATATTTACCCCGATCACAAAGGGACTCTCTTAAGACTCCACTTCCACTCCTCTCTATTGAGTCTCCTCTCACAAACGCCCTCGCCATGCACAATGAGACCAGAGAGCATTCAGTGTAACGAATGGGGGAGATGTGTGCACGGTGTAATGGCCCGCGGGCCCTAATTGCGCCGATTGATTCGAGTTGCCGAGTTCGACCATAGAATTTTTATCTGAGGGAGCCATCTTGAAGGAGAGGCCAATGATGACATTTATTTTTCACAGTTAACATCTTTACTCCCTCCCTCCCTCCTCCACCTCTCCTCCACACACACACACACACACACACACGTTAGCATTAGCGATGGAGATCACAAGATGTGCTGACTGTATGTATGCGCCGTGCATGTGCGTAGACCTCCTTTCAAAGCACTTTAGATGCTATTCAATTGATACGGCCGTTAATGCGTGGAAGGGGGGAACCATTCCGGCGTGACTCTTGATGTGTCTGCATTTCGCCGCCACGTCTTTTCTTTTCTCCCCCCTCTCTCTTTCTATAGAGCTTCTATAGAAGGCTTTCTTTCTCCCTCTGTTCCGCGGCATTAGTAATTATCACGAGGATGCCTCCTAGCCTCGAAAAAAAACCCAAAACAAAACGTCTTCACTCGTCGGAGAACAGAGACGTCAATTTAGGCCTCCGCTCTCGCCCTGTTAGCGCGGCGTTTTGAATTAAAAACATCCCTCACAGGTCGCCTCTTTGAGCGCAGCCGTGCAGCAGCAGCAGGTTCGTGGAAAACTTCAATTATTTTCCATTAACGGGGATACAATTGATCTAAACATGTGGTGAATGGGCCAATAGCTGCACCTTAAAAGGAGGCGGTTTAAAGCGAGTGAAGTTGCACAGGCTGAGCCCCCTATGGATCGGCCCTCTGGATCTATACAATCTAGAGGCCCTCCTGCCTCCACCTGATTGAATACCACGCGGAGGGCCTGTGGAGAGACTCCAGCAACCGTATGCCATTGTCCAGATGCTCACCTACAGTCACCAAGTGGGGGTAAAAGACGGTGCAGGAGGGGGGCGGTGGCACGACGGAGGGCAGACGAGCCGTTTTTTTTTGAACGAGTGCCAGTTCAGATCTCCGGAGGGGGAGTTTGGCAAAGTGGATGTTGACGCTCAGACAAAAGAACTCACGAGGCTTCGGAGGTAGTCAGAAATCCTGACTTCAGTGAACCACACGCAGGGTTCTTACATGCAGTTTACAGTAAACGAGGTCAGAAGAGATGATTATTCTCACTCTGGATTGGTTTGTTGATCATCGGTCGGATATTTTGGTGAAAAATGTCCCAAGATGACGACGTTTTGTCCACGACCCACAGATATCCAGTTTACTGTCACAGAGGAGGAAAGAAACCTGAAAATAGTCACAATAGAGATGCAAATATCACTAATTTGTGGACATTTTTCATCCAGAAATGACTCAAAAATTGATTATCATAAAAGTACAACTAATCTATTAATTGTTGCAGCTTTTAATCAAATACTTTTTGGCTCGAATAACATCAGAAAACTGTGAAAAAACTCTCAAGATATTCAGTTTACTGTCACAAAATTCACATTTGAAAGGCGAAAATCTTCAGAATTTGAACATTTTTTAAAAGAAAAATACTCAAAAATGTTGATGTTGAACAACCGATTGTCCAAACCAGTGGCGATTAATTTAATAGTTGACAACTAATCATATATTTAGCTCAGACAGTCTGAAGTTGAGAGGTGCATATTAGCAGCAAATTGGGCACCAGAGTCTCTCTTAAAATAAGTAAAAATCTCATATTCATTAGGACTGATTTCTCCCAAACTGACTTTCTAAAATGTATTTCCTTTTAAAATCCAATCCAAAAAATATACAAAGTTTGAAGTGGAAAGCATCCAGAGCAAATACAGTATATTCATATTAAAACAAATGTATCGGGGAATCACTTTTTTCCTCCCAAGAACATAAAGCTGTTATGTTCAAAAAATCCACCCGGGTGCGATTCGAAACGCCAACGTTCAGAAGTATTGAACACTGCGGCTCCCGTCGTGAAATCTGTCGATGTTTTAAGTGAGAAGCAAGAATCTCCTCGACATGACTAAAGGTTAAAAAGACACTAAAGACAGAAGCACTAATCCCCGAGCACACACACACACACACACACACACTCCTGAAAACACAAAGTAAGTGCCTGTGTTTAGCGTGAAGTAGCACAAATCAAGTCAAACATCGACCCTCCAGATGTCATTTCGCAAGAAAAAATAAACCTTTTTTTTTGCAGCGAGTGTGGGATAATTTCCTGGTGAAAGGCTCCGACGTGTAAACATATTCATGAAACACCTGATCTTAGACTCTTTTCATGTCACCTATGTCTGAGAGCGCCCGTGTGCTGATGTGTACTTTTGAAAAATATGAAAGGGAGGAGAAATCAGACATCAAAAAACAGGGGGGATGAAAGGAAGCGGCGTCTAAAGTTGACTATGACAATCGCTAATCGCTGGGAAAGAGGTGTTGTTGTTGTGGAAACAGGTTTACACCGACACCTTGCCAGAGGTACAGAGGAGCAGAACGCTCAGCCGTGTAATTCCACCGCTCGCCGAATTCCTGGTCATCCTGCCTTCAAAAACGCAAACATCGACGCGTCTCCAATCGCGTTAAGTCGTGAAGCCATCGGTGTTGCTTTTAAAAAAGGGGGCCACAACTGGGAGAAAAAAAAAAAGCTCCTCGGCACAAAGGCTCGTTTTTTTTTTTTCAGCGTCTCGTTCATCGCCCCGGAGCTGTTTGCCAATCCAGCTCTGAATGCACCCTTCACTGGCTTGAGCACCTTGAGGTGTGCTCATCTCTAATCATTATTTGATGACAGGAATCTGCAGGCAAAAAAAAAAAAAAAGAAAAAAACAGGAGACACACAGTTCCTTAGCAACGGGCGCCGGTAGTCCAAACAATTTCATTAAAGCGTGGCACCTCTTAGCAGGTGGGTGAGTGTTAGAGGAGATAAACATTCATGAGCAGATTGGCTGTGGTATTTGCCAACATCACAATTGATGATATCAATTTGTTTGCGAAGCAGCTCAAATATTGTAAGTGGATTAAGCAAAGGTGTCGCGGATGGTGAAGGAGTGTATCAGGATGTCTTTTTCCCATTTTAATTGACGGCGAGCAAAATGTTGAATTCTGTTTTTTTGTTTTTTGAGGAGAATTAGAATTACTTCAATCCCCAAGCAGAACAAATCCACACCGTGTACATTATTGATACTGTGCAATACAAGAAGAGCAGGATGAATGCGGGGTAATTTATCTTTATTTTTGTGCACGCAAATTAACTCTACGTGTCATTAAACTGTGTCGCAGACATGTTAGCGTACACTGAATGGATGTGAAAGATGCCATACCATCATGTTAGGAAACATCATGGTTGGGCTTAAAAAACCTGGTTTGGTTGCCATAAAAACAACTGGAGATGTCCCAGTTCGGCTGGTACAAACACAGCTAAAAATGTGCCAACATCTCGTCAAAAGTATCTGACTCTGTCACCACAAACCCGGCTAGAAATGTCCTGACACCATGTCAAAAGTGTCTGATTCGGTCTCCACAAACTCGGCTAGAAATGTCCTGACTTCTCATTGAAAGTATATGATTCTGTCACCATAAACACTGCTAGAAAATGTCCTAACATCGCGTCAAAAGAATCCGATTCTGTCACCACAAACACGGCTAGAAATGTCCTGACATCTCGTCAAAAGTATCTGATTCTATATCCACAAACTTGGCTAGAAATGTCCTGAAACCTCGTCAAAAATATCCCAATTTGTAGCCACGAACACGGCAGAACATTTCCTGACATCATGTCAAAAGTGTCTGATTCGGTCCCCACAAACTCGGCTAGAAATGTCCTGACTTCTCATTGAAAGTATATGATTCTGTCACCATAAACACTGATAGGAGAAGTCCTAACATCGCGTCAAAAGTATCCGATTCTGTTGCCACTAACGCGGCTAGAAATGTCCTGACTTCTCATTGAAAGTATATGATTCTGTCACCATAAACACTGCTAGAAAATGTCCTAACATTGTGTCAAAAGTATCCGATTCTGTCGCCACTAACACGGCTAGAAATGTCCTGACTTCTCATCTGAAGTGTCTGATTCTGTATCCACAAACACAGCTAGAAATGTCTTGACATCTCGTCAAAAGTATCCAATTCTGTCATTACAAACACGGCTAAAAATGTCCTGACTTCTCATCCAAAGTATCTGATTCTATATCCACAAACACGGCTAGAAAATGTCCTGACATCTCGTCAAAAGTGTCCGACTTCCCCTGACAAATGGTCACTTTGAGTGGTTTGACGCTTGTGGTAACGCCACCACCATCCTCTCCACCTGTGGACGTGACAATCTGCTACCAAACAAATGATGTGAACGTGAAATGCCACGCATGCTACAAATGTCAACCTTGGACATTATTGTGGTTGTGATTATATCCTGGGGACTGGTCTCAGTTTAGGTGGTATGGATGACGACATGGAGTAGTCAGACCTTGAAGAGGGATGAATTGTGGTGAAACAGCGCTTGGTGACACCACTCTCTTTGTATATTTATGTATTCTTTGACAGGATAAGACAAGGTAAGACAGGATAATCCTTTGTTGATCCCGCAGATGGGAAATTCAGGTGCTGCAGCAGCAGACAGACAGAAAACACAGCACAGCTCTTAAAACATTAAACAATTCCAAGTATACAAAATAGAATAGTCACAGGTAGGTGTTCCTGTCCGTCACTCACAGAATGTCTAACCTGCCGAGGTGCCCTGGCTGATGAACTGGCTGCATCCTGAACCTGTTGAAACAAGGTACACTTTAACAGACACACCTGAGGGATTTCTCAAAAATACACACCAATCATTAACTTCGTCTAGCCGCAAAGGGACATCTCATCCAACCTTTATCCGTTCTCTCTCCCTGAACAGGTGAGATCGACCTCGACCTCACGTTGACGAAGGTAACCGATCTTTGACTTTGTCCCGGCGGCTAACAGGTAATGTGCAATCATTGACAGAAAACCTGTTTTTGGAGCAGTCAGGTGTCAAGAGCTCTAACTTTGTTTGTCCAGGGGAAAAAATGATGACACCTCAAAGTCACAGGGTTTATAAATCAGCTTATAGATGGACGAAAAGTCAGATCTGAAGGGTTTGCGATGATTATTTGATATTTCTGAGCCTTTAAAAGCATTATCACCGTCCTGAAGGGTTTATTCATGGAAGGGTTGCATCAAATAAGATGTGAGGGGAGGGTACTTAGCATGATTTTTGTACTTCCACTCAGAAAAGATCAAATCCTTCCCTCATACTGTACCTCTGTAGCCTTCAAAGACCTCATTTTCTTCTTCCCCCACACCAAAGAGACGGCCTGTTAGAGATAAACTTGTCATTCGTCGTGTTAAAGGCAAACACCACTTGATTTAGGCACTTTTTTTATATTCATTATCACTTTGATCAAGGACAGTCCAATCAAGAGCTCCAGACAAGAACAGCTCTTTTGAATCCAGAGAGCGCCGCGGCTCTAATTTATGGCTCCATAGTGTACATACGTAGCCCCGAGGTACGACGCTGACCATGAATAAGATGAAAGGGGCTTGTGAGCGCAGGACGTGTGATATGAAGCTCTTTACATATCGAATGTGCTTCGTGTCATCGTCACAAGATCAAGCGAGAGCCTGATGTCTGGATATTTATTCTAGTCGCCCTCGGGTCTCGGCTCAGTGTCGGTTCAGTTAAGGTGCAGGACAAAGAGCGCGTCTTTGTTTTTTAAGTGACGAGCAACAGTGAATGATTCCTCAGACACATTATCCCGTCTGAGGGCACTTTATGGTCGAGGTGCCTCATAGGTGGAGGTAACTTTGCGTAATCTGACGGCTGTGAGGACTTGTTGTCCTGAGAAAGTCTCAAAAACCTGACATGATGCCGTCTTCATCCCCCCTTTTTTGATTTTAGTGAAATATCGTTTTATTGACACATTTCTCCAGTTTGAGGTTTCATCTTTTTGCTTAATGTAACAAACTGTTTTCACTCTAAAGTGTGTATTGTTTATGAGATGATATGATCGGCGTCCTTCGCAATCAGACAGCTGCTTCGCTCCCCCTCAGCTTGTCATCGCTGCATTCTTTTGATGATCGATGGGATGTAAGATTGTTTATTTAGCCCTACAAGTAGGAGAGTTTTCTCGACCCAACACGCCTCCAGTTCCTGTAGATTAGCGTCCAATCACCAAATTTGGGAATATGCATTTTTAAGTGGGGGGAATACTATTCTCCACTGTGGCGTCCAAATCAGCCAATCCTAACAACAACACACATATTTAGTCAGGCTTCAGTCATCAGTGTTGACTTTACAGTTATATAAATGTGAGCCATCAGTTTCCTTTCATGGTTTAAATATGTGCGACGTGAGGCTCCGGCGGAGAGCGACAGCTGCAAGGTTTTGTGCCTCTTTTTGCTTTGTTTAGTTGAAGATATTTACACATTTTGTGCGTCATCAAAACCATCATCCCTGCAGTTCTTTACATAGTCGGCGCCTTCTTTAGCACCTAATCTTGAGGATGAGGTACCTGAAATTGTGTTTAAATAGATTTCAGTAAACAGGAGTAAGGGGGGCTTCAGGGGGCCCCTTCTGCCCTCGGGCCCTGTAGCAGGTTGGTAAGGCCCTGTAGAAGAAACTGAATGAAGTTTGTATGTTTTTATATACTCTCAGGTCAAATATTTAGTAGAAATATCGCAGCAGGGGCCTCCACGTGCCTTTGTGAAGCCATCACCTGCGAGCCTGCCCGCGGTGCGTTCACTGTACTTGGTTAATAATGAATCGATCCGGCTCTGCGGGGCAGTAAATTTGAAAAAGCTGCCCGTACGAGCGGAGTAGGTATACTTAATCTAAATCTTTATACCGCAGCGCAGAGTGACCTGCGGCTCCGCGGTGCGTTAGCGTATTAATTTATGGCCGCCGTCTCCGGCGAAGAGTGACACAAATGAACTGGCGTTGCTTCCTGCTTCGTGACCCCCTCCTCCCTCCCTCCCTCCATCCCTCCCTCCACTGTCATCTTTTGACACCTCCCAAAGATGACATGGAAATACATGTGTCGGCAAGCCTGACAATGAGGAGCCGTAAAGCAATAAAAGCCCCCCCCAAAAAAAAGCCAGAGACCTCAGAGTGTTTGTCACTGTCATGTCTATTGATTGATGACAAAGAAAACGATTGAGAGGTCCTCGACAGAGAGGGGCAGGAGGAGGCAGACGGAGGGAATTTCATTTGTTGCGTCAAATATTCAGAAAGGAGACGTGCGCGGGCATTTTAGCCTCCCATTTCTCTTATTGTATTACGTTAATCAAAGGGCTTCCGGGACGCTCATCCGAACCGACTGTCACCGCCGCGTCCTGCGAGCGGAGTGAGTTGGTGGGGAAAAAAACACAAAAACATCCTTCAGAGATGTCTCTTTCCTGACAGTGGTATCAATTGCCTTGTCTTAAATGATCGCGGCCACTGCATTACTTGGAAATTAACAGCTACGAATTTATGTGAGTGCCTTCCCCTCTCCTTCGCTTCCTGCCGCGGCCGAGTCGCGGAAAACAAATAATTGAATTGGTACAAGTACATAAAGCATCCCAGCGGCTAATGTAACAGGCCTAACCGAGTTAACGCAGGCAAGGCCACAGACAAGAGTGGGGTTATAAAAAATAGAAAAAAGGGCCATGCAGATCTGAACCTTTTCTTCCTCTTTTTTTTTTTTACCAGCCATGTTTTTCTCTCCCCCCTCCTCCCTCCCTCCTCTCTCATCACCTTCCCTCCGTGTCACTCTTCATTTCTTCCCTCCCCTCTTTAATTGGAAGTCTCCGCCTCGGTTGTGTATCACCTAAAGATGCCGGGGAAACCTAAGCTGTCACAAAGTGTGCTTATTAAAATGGACGGGGGAGAGGGGGGGGAGATAAAAGCCTAAACTCCCCCCTTTATTTTCTGTCTTTTTTTTTTTTTTATCACAAAGCGGCGGTGACTGTCTGAGTGCATCTGTCGTGGCTGAACGAGACACTCCGACCCCGGAGCCGTGTTTACAAAAGACAAAACAGGGTGAATTGTCCCTTTTATAATCGGACCCCCGGATCACTTAATGCACCATGTAGCATAAATGTACAAGAATTTGTCTGGGAGGCAGCGGGACAAAGACGTACTGACAGTGTTTACAGCAGCACATGATGCCAGGACGGATACATTTAAAAACTGCCAATAGCAAACTTTGTCCTGATATCCAGCGCTGATATCTAGGAAAAAAAAAACAAAACAATTGTTCTGTTTTCTAACTAAAGTAAAGTGTAAGATATTTCCCCCCCGAGGAGGAAACAATCCAGCGAGACTCTTTAAGGTTAGCAGCAGTTTTTGTGATTTAGCGCCGATAACGGAGCTGCGGCGTATAAATCATTAGAAATAAAGCCTCCGTGTATCTCAGATGTATTTGACATCATCCATCACTAACCTGACTATGATGGAAAGGCGTTTTATGAGCTGAGCATTACGCAGTCGTATCGCTGCCGGTTGTTTTTTTCTATCTTCTGTCCGACTTAAAACATGTTTTTAACCTTTTGTTTGTGGGATACTTCACTGATCACATATTCACACGTTAGCCGCTCGGCACAATCTGATCTGTTGGAGCAGTCAGAGGTCAGAGGCTCAAAAGCATCTCGGTGGTTGTCTAAGGGAGGGGCAAGTGTTTCTAATTGGCTTTACCACCTTAAATTCATCCGGTTTGGACAAAGAGAGCCAAACTTTGTCTTTGTTTTTGGCTCCAGGAGCAGCATTCTGGGCGAGTTAGAGGAAAAGTTCACCCAGAAAATGAAAAGTTAGTATCTCATCGCCTTCACGCCGATTGAAAATCAGTCCACAAAACATTTCTGGAGCTCTACAGTGTGGAGTACAACATACAAAACCAAAAAAATCAATAAAACGGCGTCCTACAGCTTGTTCAGCGTCTCCAGAAACCCTGAAAACGTTAATTGATTTGGAAAAAGTGTTATTTACGTGCACAAGGTTGCAAGATCGAGCTTGTGCACCCACTTCAGACTTTTAGCTTAGCAAGCTAAAGTGACAAAGGTCTGCCGGTCCGACAGTCAGACCTGCTGGAAACTGAGCGCTTCGTCTCCGAGTCACGCCTGGACGTGACTCATCAGATTCTCGCCGTGTCTCCGAAAATCGGTGCGGATTATTTCAAGATCCCTCACATGGTTTTCACTTCTCTAAGTATAATAAATAGCAGTCTGGAGGATCATTGCGGTTCACGTCAGTCGTCCTGAGGCTCTTTTCTACCGTGACAAAGACAATCCAAACTGTAAATGCTGCTGTTGTCCCGTTCATCTGCACAGAGAAACTATTGCATTCGATCACATCCGAGGCGTATTGTCGGACTCCTCGTACGTGCAGCCTTAAAGTCATTAATCCGTCTGAACATTCTCAAAATCAGTCACAGCTCCGCGATTGAATTACGAACGGTCCGAGTCTCGACTCCACGTCCGACCTCTCGCACATCAAAGCTAATGGGGAGAGGTTACGTCGGATGTTTTCTGCCGCCGATCAGCTTCGGAAACATTCTTCCGAACGCGCTGAGAAAACCTTTACGCCGCACATCTCGTGCATAATCGAGAATCAATACTTCACGCCGCCGCGTCCCTGCGCAGCAGTGTGGTGACCCATTTGGAGAAAAACCTCGAGTCTTCGTCAAATTGGAGTTCCCCCGAATGCCATTCTTCTTCCACTTAACCGACTGCTGTAAATGTTCGGCTCCTGAACAGCTTTCTGTTTGTTGTTGATATATATTTTTTTCCTCCCTTTTTTTTTTCTTGCTTCTGCCGTGTATTTTGCTGAAGCTTTAGACTCTCATTAAATCAACTGAGGAACTGCAAGCCTCTACAAACATCAAATCTATAAATTGCACGGACGGTCTTAACGCTAGGTCTCAGACAGCGCTGCCCCCCTTTGATGAAAACTTCTGGGACAAAAACAGAAAAATAACTAGAGATTCTGAGGCAAGAAGAGAAAGTCTTGTTTTGACACTAAGATTAATTTACAAGTTTTCCCTCACTGGCAAAAAAAAAAAGATGGTGTGTGTGTGTGTGTGTGTGTGTGTGTGTGAGGGGGGTGAATAGAGACAGAGCAGAGAGAGATGAGAGGAGCTTTTGATATTTATTAGGCCTGGACCTCACCAAAGACCTCTCCCAGGACTGCCGATGTGACAATTAAGCCAGGTTGTGCTTTGACACTGTTTCCATAGGCAAGTGGCCAAAGTATATCTCCAGTCAAAATATCCATGCCAGCTAACAAGCTTGTTCCCTCTCCACAGAGCCGAGAAGAAAGGGGAGGCTGCAGCCTTGAGACACGAACAAAAGCAGAAAAAAGAAAGAGAGAAGGAGGACGAAGGGGAGGGGGGGTTGGGTGTTGGAGGAGAGGGGTATGAAACTAAAATAAATAAATAAATAAATAAAAAGAAGAATCCTCCTCCTCCATCACCTCCCTCCTCCTCCTCCTCCCAGAAGAAGCCGCTGGAGTTTGCTGAAGAAAACGGCGTCGGCGACGTGGACGTGATCAAGGTGTTGTGTTGCAGCTCGCGCCTCAAAAAACTGTCCAACGCCGTCAACGTCCGTCCCCCCACCTCCTCCACCTCCTCCTCCACATCCACATCCACCTCCACCCGACACAATGCGCAGCCAGATAGCAGCCAGGCCCCTGGGTACGCTCGCACTCGCTTTTGTTCCGCCTTAATGACCCTGCCTTGATTCCATCCATAATGCTCGCAGCTCTCGCTACACCTTGCCTATTTAGCCCACAGTCATGTCAGCTCGCTTCTCCCATTGCTCAATCTTCGCCCTCATTTCACTTCTTTTTTTTTTGTGTGTGTTGTGTGTGTCGGTGTGTGTGTGTGTGTGTGTGTGTGTGTGCCGGAGAATGCTCTTGTCTTAGAGGAGCTCTCCGCCACACAATGGCCATCTAAACTCATTAAGAAAATTCCGTAAAGAGCCATTAACAAACGGGTTCTCTTTGGCCAGAGATATCAGGTCTAATTAGGTGACCGTTCTTGACAGGGTTGCAAAAACAAAAGGCGCGCTCGCATTTGAAAAGGTTCAGGTCCCGCGAAGGGCCTCACGTTTTTTTTTTGTTTTGTTTTGTTTTTTTTTTTCCTTTCCCTCCTCCCTCTTCTTCGTCTCCCCCCACCGTAGCCGACTAATGACTGTGGGTTTAACAACAAAAAAGAAGGGGAAAAAAAAAAGAAAATACCTCTCTTCCCTGGGAAGGCGACGGGGAAAAGGTTCGCCATCCGCCAGACAAAAGCCTTTCCACGTCGGGACCTTTTTCCCCCTCGCCAGGTGATTCGCTGTCCTCATTTACGAGACAATGAAGCCACAGTCAGACTTATTGTAAACACTTTGCATGGGCTGCTAAATGGACTGCCATGCCAAGCCAGCAACTGCTCACCCCTCCTCCCCCCACCACTCCTCCCTCCCTCCCTCCCTCGCCTGTCCTCTTCTCCCAGCTTCAAGTGCAGTGTAGGCCGCCGCTGTTTTTGTTGTACAGGAATTTGTTGTGGTGACACTGAAGCAGAAACGGCGTTAGATAAGTGCACCCCGGCCCTCGCATGGAGAGCAGATCATGCAACCAGCGGCGCGTGATACGCCGGCGAGGCCGACGGTGGGAAGCAGGAATATCTTTTTTCTGTTTCTCTGACGTTCAGTTTGCTCACAGGAAACAGAGAAAGAGTTTGTTTTTGTTCAGTCTGAATATGTGAGTTTTCCCAAGAAAGGTTTCTACTTCCTGGTGTCATTGGTGAACTCCATCTGTGACGCGTTGTTGGAGATCCCGCTGATTTTAATTTGCAGGAACTTCCTTACTCTGCCTCTGATTGGCTCGCGCCAAACGTTTTAATTTCACAAAAGCCTCGACAGGAAACTACATGACGTTTTTCGACAGGATAGGTCCACGGCAACGGTCACCAACCACCTATTCTTTGTTAGATTTACCTACAACCAGGGCATGTGAGCGGAGCGGGGAGCGGAGCGTGCAAAATATAGTCGGAGCGCAGAGCGGGTTTTAATCCAAAGGCCAGAGCGTTGGTTCCATTTCGCTCCAGTTTCGATACCACAGAGGTCATTCGTTGAGAGATAAAGTTTGTAAAATGTGGAGTGTGGAGCGATTTCACCGGAATTTCAGGTGAGCGGAGAGCGGTCTTTGAGCAAAGGAGCGAACACCCACGTAAGCGGGGAGCGGAAATTCTCGCCGCTCAGCTCCGCTCACATGCTCTGCCTACGACGGCCTGGATGTCACGTTTCAAAGCCACTTTTACTGACGTGCTCTTCAGCAAGGCCAACAGAGTGTGTTTATACCGTACAGACTGGAGTTAAACATGTATAAGTTGAATAAAAGTGGAGCTACCCTGGATAAATGCCCACAGAAGGGTATTGACGTGTTTTTATCCGCTCCATCATGTTGTGAGGGATCATTGTCCTTTGCTAGGCGGTTGACAACCAGTGGAATGAGGGTTGAATGGGAGGAATCAAATAAAACTCCTGTAGACCTTCACGTCTCATTATATACCACCAGAGAGCTGTTACCTGTGTGTGGTCAGCCCGACCCGCCTCATTTAGCTGCCGGTCTCCAAACGAGCCCGGACGTGGAGCGCGCCCTCCCTCCTCTCTTTCTCTTTCGTTGGACGCATCCGGATCTATTTACGGTCGGGACCTTTTGCAGCCGGAGTAATTCACTCATTCGCGATTGAATGAAAAGATCTTTCACCTTAATGTGTTAACGTTCCGGTGACGGACGACGCTGACCTTTCTGCTGTTTTTATATCGTATGTGTCCGCGTGAAATATATCGCCCGTGTTTTTCAGTCAGCGGCATAAATAAGACGCAAAAAACTTGGACGTGGTGTTTTATTCACCCGGACATTAACGGCTGTTTGTTTTTGCGATGATATACTGTACGCACCGCGGGGAGGAGAAAAGAAAAAGGGCCGGTATCTTTCACCGTGTTTGGGTGTTTCTCAAGGAAAACAGCGCGAGGAGAGCTGCTCTGACGGTCGACCACTCTGAGGAATTACATTTCATTACAAGCTCTCCTGTTTCACACCAAACTGGTTTCAGATACACATCTTTCCTACGTTTTTTTTTTTAAAGCTCGGCTTTAATCCAGACGAGAAGAATGTTCCCATGTTTACGGCTCCGTCCAAAACTTTGACCACATTTGGACGCACGCACAAGCAACACAACGGTAACATGATTAAGGAAATGGCCCGTGGAAAAAAAAAAAAAAAACGCTGATTATCCCCAATGCCCTTTTTTTTTTTGTTCTTATCTTAAGTAACGCTACAATCACACCTCCTGTTTGTTTTCTTTGGTCCAAACCAGAGTGGAAAAATGTAATTAGGAGTTTTTCGTTCACACTGCCCAATAACAAGCCCCGACCACGAGATGTAAATAAAAAGTCGTGTAGGTTCGAGACTCTCGGCCAGCGGGGAAGGTGGAGCTGCCTCTGTCTCCTTTTACCCATAATCCCTGTGAGCTGTTTCCTGTAGTCAGTCTGGATTACACTTCCAGCTTCTAACAAACCACATCACAGTTTCTCTACGCAGGGGGAACGGAGACTTCTGCAGCCATCATGGTGCCATTTTCAACCAAGCGAGAAAAAAAACACAACAAAAAAAAAACACAGAGGAGTTTAAAAGCACGCTCGGAAAATTAAACTCCACAGAAAGTCGCAGGAGTTTTATGCATAATGTAACACAGTCAGAGTAAAGAAACAAAACCCCAGATACTACATATCCCATGATGCAATTCATCAGTGTTTTTTTCATTAGATTTTCCCTGCCTGGTATTTTTGCGCATTCATGGAATAAAAGTCACAAAATCAGAGCAACAACTTGAAAAATGTTGATGTCATATGCAACTTTTGGAGCCAGCAATGCAGTTTAGCGTCCACTTTTCGACTTGTGTTTAAATATATGGTATTAGCTTGTCTGCTAAAGCAACATTTCAGTGCTTTTTGGGAATGTTGTGCTGCAGCAACCAAGTCTGGGACAGCTTCTTTGCAGCGACCATGTTCTTTCTTACTCCCAAACTGTCTTCACGTGAGGAAATCACGATTAAGTGGCTGAAGTTTGGCTAACGCTAACGACAACAGAGGCCCAGTTATCTCCAGCTTCTCTAGCGGGCATGCTAACGTTAGCAGAGCTCAAACGCAGTACGCTCTCTGCGTCATAAACATCCGTCACATTCAGATTTTTGCCTCCTGTGCTTGCCGTAGTTGTTTAAACACAACAAATCTACAAAAAAAAGACACTTTCTTTTAAGTTTCATCAGTATTTTGTCACATGAGGCATCGACCTTCACAGAAGGTCGCAGGAGTTTGTGCATAATGTAACACAGTCAGAGTAAAGAAACAAAACCCCAGATACTACATGTCCCATGATGCAATTCACCAGCGTCTTTTCATTAATGGTGTAAAAGTGAGGAAATCAGAACAACAACTTGAGAACTTTTGACGTCATATGCAACTTTTGGAGCCAGCAATGCAGTTTAGCGTCCACTTTGCGACTTGTGTTTGAATATATGGTATTAGCTTGTCTGCTAAAGCAACATTTCAGTTATTTTTGGGAATGTAGTGGTACACCACAACTTCTTTGTAGCATCCATGTTCTTTCTTACTTCCAAACTGTCTTCACGTGAGGAAATCAAGATGAAGTGGCTGAATTTTGGCTAACGCTAACGTCAACAGAAACCCAGTTATCTCCAGCAACACTTTATCCAACCAGGATTCTTTAGCGGGCATGCTAACGTTAGCAGAGCTCAAACACAGTACGCTCTCTGCGTCATAAACATCCGCCACATTCAGATTTTGGCCTCCTGTGCTTGCCGTAGTTGTTCAAACACAACAAATCTACAAAAAAAAAAAAAAAAAAAGAGACTTTCTTTTAAGTTTCATCAGTATTTTGTCACACGAGGCGTCGGTGATTTTAAACGGGGAGGTTTTTATCTTTGAAAAATAATCCACCTCACATGAGGATTATACAAATTGGCTTACTTCATTAACCAACAAACAAATGATTCAGCTGCCTGTGACTTCTGGAGCCCTCTAATAAAATAAGTCACAGTCTCTAATCCCAGTGTGTGGCTGGATTATTCACATATTTTCATACAGCAGTTGGACTCCAGCCTCCATTGTGCTACTTTCCCTGAGAGCAGGTGCAGTAAAACTTTAATAAAGACAGAAAGCGGAGTCTCTGGAGACCCATGCGATGATGATTCACAGATTCACCCGTCCTGGGAGTGACTGACAGCCGCACTCGCAGCGCTAACCGGCAGCAGGAGCGTCTCTCTGGCACGTCCTCCGGTCGGCTGACAGGTGCCAGGTGAAAACCTCCCCAGCTGTCTCGTGGGTATTTCCTCTCTCCGAGCGCTCGCCGGTCAGAAATCTCTGGTCTGTCTCCGATGTCCCGGCGCCGCATTCCTCGCCGCCACAGGAGCCGCGTGCTCGTCTGCCCACCTTAGCAGGGAAAAGGTTAATGACCAACAGGTGCTGGTTTATGTGCTGCTGGCTCAGCTGTTTACCTTCACGGCAAATGTGTTGCAGGAACAGAGCTTTGTCACGCTGGGATTTGTGTCCTTCCTGCACCATGTGGGCAACTGACGACATGCTGTATATGTTTCAGAGTCCAGGAAGCGGTTTTCTTGCATGTTGCGGTTTAATTTAGTTTAATTTAGTCGTCTTAAAAGCACATTTGTCCTTTAAATCCAACCTTGATTCTAATTCTGATCCAAGATTTGCTGTTGCCTGCTGCACAGAGACTTTAATCTGAAGTAAATCTTATTTTGGTTGAATTAAGCATGATGAAAACAATGTAAAGACGCATAATTTATGCTCGAGGTGGGCAATAAAGTCGGCCTCTGTGCTCTTATTTTGAAAGAATTCTGATTTAAAACCTGTGGCACCAGTTTAGACGTTTTAGCAGCGCCACAAAACTGAACTGTAACAAGAAATGTAAAATGTCGTTGTTTAGGTGAACCTGCGGCCGACGTGCAGTCGTGTGTGTGGCATAACCCACCCACCCACACACACACACACACACACACACACAAACACCTTTCCTCCAGCATTTATAACTCTCCTGGACTCCCGAAACTCTGTTTGCAATTTAAGGCCGCAAATTAGAAGCGTAAGTCATCTGTTTCCCATAATCCTCCTGTCAGACCAGGAGCTGGCTGGCCCCCCACATACACACCGGAGCCTGAGCGGCGTGCACACACACACACACACACACACACACAACACACAGACACACACACACACACACGGATTTACATGGATGTTCGTGCAGATGCATGGCGCACAAAATCACACACAGACTCTTCTTTTTGAGTCCGAGTGTCTCTTTGTGTCGAGTGTGCTGATGCAAATAGTTGCAGAAAAATCACGCTGTATTAAAAAAAAAAAGTGAAAACACAATCTTCACCAGACATTGTCATGGAAGGATTAACCTATCGGGAGGCCCGGGGATGAAACGTTTGGAAAGTAGTGGAGCACATTAATCCACCAGGAGCCGGCCACCGCTCCGATGAACGCCGGCGCACCACCTGAGACAAAATTCCTGAAACTAGATTCAAAACTAGACAACCTGCCTTCATGTTTCATACTTAAAATAAACAGGGCAGAGATTCTAGTAGAGCAGGATTATTGAGAATGCTGCTGAAGTTACATGACGGTTTTTGGAGATTGCAGATGGTAGATGAAGCACGGCCGAGACAGACGGAGAGAACACCACACACGAGACGTGAATCCACTTTATTAACCGCGTTTGTACTTTACTTTCTTTTCCGTGTTCGACTCGTGTTCTTTAAAGAGCTGCGAGAGAGCAAAACATCTGTTTTAATGAGCGCGATTCAAGTCGGCCCGCGCCTGTTCTCTCGATAAAAACGCCAAAAGAAAGAAAGGAAAAAAAAAGATTTCATTTCCAGCTGCAGGGAAAAAGAAGAAGAAGAAGAAGAAGAAGAAAAAAGAGAGCAGGTTCATCACGGATTCATCTGTCCTGGTGTTTGCCCGGTGACATAACGTCAGATAGCCGCCGAGGGTAAACACTCGTGATTCTTAATACACTGAACGACTCTTTAAACTGTCAGGCTTCCAGTTGAACGTATTACAGCGACCCGCAGTAATCTGCAGAGGTTAATACTGTGTGTTTATCTGGACCTCGCCGCAGTGTGTGAATCTGACGAGTGTGTGCAGCTCCGTGTGCGTGTGTGCGTGTGTTTCTGGGTGTTAAGTGAGCGTCTTTTGTTTTTCTTGCGCGCTCTCATGTGCATACCTTAGTGCATGTGTAACAGCAGCTCCGCATAAATGTGTGTGTGTGAGAAACGCCGGCAAAGGTGACGTGTCCTACATGTTCACTGACAGCTTTATAGGCTCTGCGGCTCGGCGAGGGGAACAAGATTATGGGAAAGGAAACACACACACACACACACACACACACACATGCGCGGTGACACACTGGAGCTGGCTATTGTCCCAGATGCTATAGTCAGGTGAGGTCCAAGGTTCAGCGCTCGTATTATTAACAGGGACAAGCTGGCGCCCAGTAAACACACCTACGACCCGCTCAAGTGGAAAGCTGAATTGTTGAGGGGTCGGGAGGGGTCAAACGGGTCGCGTCCGCCGCTGTAATTATCTGAGTGGACAGCCGGCTGAACCGCGGGGTCCTGAGAGCCGGACAGAAACGTGTTTGGAATCCAGTTTTCGTGCTCCGTTTGAGAGTGACTCGACACCAGGCGTGTGTGCTGCCGGAGACTTTATCTCCCGCCCTCCCGGTTTGGTTCGTTTTTCCCCGGGTTCATTCGGACCGGATTACGTCAGCGAGACGCTCGAAGGAACGTGTGAGAGTCTGAGCTTGTGTTTTTGGTGTGAAGCGAAAGATTTTAAGATCGCAGATTTGGCCTCTCGCAAAAAAAAAAGTAGCTGACTTTGCTTCACCTCTGACTCGTGCAAAGATACACGTCTCTGCAGATACTTTCAGAGGACGGAGACTAAAGGTTATCCACAGGGAAGCTAACACGCACAACTCCGTACGTCGTACGTTAGCTGAATCCGGATGGTGTATGTACGGCGATGTGTTCGTTGTCACCATGTCGAGACTAGGAGGGTGTAAGACTGGTGATGTAAGGCGCTGACAGACCGGCCGAAAGACTAGAATAACAAAGTGTATGTTGATTACAGTGAATTGTGGGTAATTTAATCAGTGAAATGACCCCAAATGGACTCTGTGGAAGTCTGCAGAAAGTCCACTTGAGGCCCTTTGGTTTCGGATTAATTGTGCGTTTGGACGGCCGTCAGCACTCGCAGATTTACCGCAAAGTCTTCAAGATTTTTTCTACTCGAGAACAAAACAGCCAGGTAACGTTCTCTAAATGACATCCGTGCACGTTCACTTTCCTGTTCCAGCCATCAGACTAACCAGGATTGGCGGTTGTTTCTGTTATTTTCCTCCAGAACGTCTCCTTTCTTTTTGTTTTGCTTCTCGTCTCGGTACGATTATAAAGTTCAGTCGTAAAGCTTCGAAGTTTAAGCGAGTTGAAACATCAGCTCGAATCTTTGGCTGCGTTCGCACCACCGAGAGCCTCTTTAACCTGACTTCTTAGGCAGTCACGCTGTCTCTGAAATCAACTTTGCGTGGAGTACGATCCAATTGGAAAGTGTCACGAGATAACATTTGTTTTGAATCAGCTCTTCTTACTAAAGAGTCACCGACGATATCCAGGTGGTTATGGCCGAAACTGAAACTTCACAGCGACCATGAACCAAAGAAAGGGGCCTAATACTTGAACGACTACTTCTTCGTGGTTTCTCAGCTGGTATGAACACCAAAGAAGAAGAGCACACACTTGTTCTATGACCCTCTGAGTTCCTTCTGTCGCTTTCTTGTAATTAAATAGACAAATAGGGTTAGCGGGCAGTTTAACTTTAAACTAATTCACTTTGCAAGAGTGCTGGTTAAATGCATTGACTGTAAATTTAATATGCAGATGTTTGAGGAGGGGAAAAAAAAAAGAAGGTTCTGTGCATTTTTTTTTTTTTTTCTTCCAGTCGGTCAGGTCCACTTTGACAGTTCTGTAAGTGGGAATAACCACATGCTTCCCATTTTCTGCTCGGCATCCAAAGAGACCAAGAGGGATCGTGTGCACATCCAAGATTTTTCTGACCAGGTGTCCTCCATACAAATGGGAAGACAATTAAACGGACACGGAGTGGATCTGTGGTCCTCGGCGGACCATTTAGGAGCATTTGGGGGCTCAGCTGTTCATCCGGCAAACATACCACAGGAAGAGAACAGGTTCACTGTAAATCTCAAGTCCCAGATCTGCAGATGTAAATGTAAGTTGATCCGGGGGATGAAAAGTAAAAAGCCCCACATTATCTGACTAACAACATCCTCGCCATCAGCACGGTAACTCCAGACCGAGCACTGTGGAACCATTACCGTAGGACTTGGACATCAGTGATATCTGTCACAGATTGGACATAATGGCTTTAGACCCTGTCTCGTGGAGATCTACATCTCACCGCTGTTAACCCCATAAGAAACAAGAAAAGCATTTGACTGCAGCAGTTGGAACTCCTAATTAGGTTGAAGTAGGTCTCTTTGAACCGACGGTGTAACAGAAAAAGCGAAATGTGAAACATTTTCGGCCTCATTATAAGTTATCTAAAAGGCAAGGGCTCGTGATAATGAGGGCCATCCAGTGGGATGCGATGCGGTGGGAAGAGAGTGCCTAATTGTGTCAAATGGCTGGAAGTATTTCACTTTGAATTATGGGAGAAAAAAAAGGGGGGAAAATAAACTGGAGACGCACAACACGGACACAGTATGCAGCATTAGTGTCAGGAAATAAATGAGGTACTATAGAAACTATAAGTGTGTGCATTTATTCAGCGCTGGGTGATATAAAGGCTGTTGTGTGTCTCACACTTTGTCAAAGTCGCACCTCGATGTAAGGTCGCTATATTGGCAAACAGCGAACATCTAATTTAGTGGGTCCACAAGCAAAATGAGGTGTCAGTGCTCTCAACTGGAAAACACCAACTTTCCTCAGATATTATTTCTCTTTGTCTTGGTTTCACACTAAATTTCATCACAAATCCTTCCTGAAAATAACAGTTAGCTGGAAAAAAAAATGATGCAAATCTCCCTCGGAGGAACAAAACAACAGAATTATGAAATCGAAATGTTTTCTCCAGAGAGATTTTAGCTTTCTGTCTCTATCTTTTACCTTTATTCTTTTATTTTCTTGAGCTTCCATTTTTTATTTTCTGTTGGTCAGGGTTAGGAAAACATTTGGTTTGTCACTACAAACACGGCTGGAAAACTTTAAACGTGGTTTCTTGTAACACAGTCTCGAACAGCGGTCACTGGCTTGGTAGAAAAAACAAGCAAGGGCGTTTTTTTCGCTGCCACCCAACATTTCTGCAACATGTTGGCCGTAAGAAAGCCATAAGGACAAATCAATATGTTTTTATGAAGTGTTTTGTGTGCACAGGGTTTGCCGTCCTCGTACAACACAGAATCATGCACCTAAAAGTGTGACGCAAGCAGGTAATATGTTTTTAAAGCTTTCATATCCTTTGAGAGGCATCGATTGTGAGTTCTTGTTGGTTTGTCGCTACAAACACGGCTGGAAAACGTCCAACATCTGGTGACAAATGTCAGCTTGTTTCTTGTAACGCAGTCTCGAACAGCGGTCACTGGCTTGGTAGAAATAAACAAGCAAGGGCGTTTTTTCGCTGCCGCCCAACATTTCTGCAACATGTTGGCCGTAAGAAAGCCATAAGGAAAAATCAATATGTTTTTATGAAGTGTTTTGTGTGTTTTGCCGTCCTCGTACAACACAGAATCATGCAAACTTGAATCCTGATTGCTCAACAAGCAGCAGTCTGATACCTACATGGAGGCAAATATGGCTCCTCATTGGCAGTAATGGTAGCAGGCTGCACCGGCGAACCATGCCTTTGAACAGTAATTCCAAATCAAGACGAGAGGTTAAGAGGCTGGTGGTGAAGGAGGGGGGGTCCTCATTGGTGAGATGAGAGAGGAGACGTCGCTCTGACAAAGGATGAATGCCTCGTTCTCAGTGGCTGACAGCCACAATAGAGCAATCATCACCAATCTGCCTTGTCGGCCGATACGCCGCACAATGCGCCTCTTGAAAAGGCTCATTTCAGCGACAGGAGTTAAAGTGCTTCACACAGGTGACAATCGATCGGGCCGCGCCATCTGCATTTCAAAGCTTCCCCCCGTCTCGTCAACGCGAGTGTGGACGCCCGGCTCTCAGAGTCCTTTGAGATCGCAGGTTCTGATGAAGATGGCGAAGCTGGAGACGGACCTCTTTTTCCTTATTTATTTAGTTTTGTTTTACCGATTTGAACCTGAGTCTTTACATAAAATAGTATCCAAGTATTGATATTTATGACAACCTGAGTAGGCACCTAAAAGCGTGACGCAAGCAGGTAATATGATGGATAATATAAACTGGATTGGTCCTTGATTGTGCTCTTCCAATTTTGAACTACTTGGTTTTTTGAAGCTTTCAAATCCTTTGAGAGACATAGATTGTGAGTTATGGGACAATAACGGTAACTGTGTTCAAATTAACAATATCTGATGCTGTTAACTGGGTTTTTGTTGTTTTTTTTTTTCTTTATTCCCCCTTTTGTGGCTGGGAAACATAAAAAACCTACCTCACATCATCTTTGACAGACCACAGACCTTTAGTATAACTTTGTTTTACGTGAAAAAAACAATTTTCTTAAAATATAACTGCTTCACTGCTCTTTTACTGCTTTTTTAGACTGTCATATTGTCCGATACCAAACTTCAAGGGATGTACAATATCTGTGCATCCCTAGAAATATAATATCTTTGAAGTTTGATCACTTTTTTTAGGTTTTAGGCATCATCATGCAGCTGTTGTTCCAATCAATCAATTACAACTCACCTGCATCTGAAAGTTTAAGAGGTACGTGTTGTGCATTTGCTCCTGTTTGAACCCACAGTTTCAATAAAAGACTACTTTATTATAATGCATGTTCCTACACGAGTAACTCCCCTCAAGTCTGCTTTTGTGTACATTTGGAGTGAGTTATGTCATCACACAGGCAGGGACCAGAACTCCCCGTTCTCCTGTCGACGCGAGGAAAAGTTTTCCACAACACTGAAGAGTTTGATCGCTGATCAGAGCAGAAGTGGGAGGTGCTGAAGACGAAACACATCACTGGACTTGACATGTCTTGAGACACAGTTCACTCCAGGACTCCTCTGGTCAAATCATTAATCATTCATTGTAATTGATCAACCTCTCTGATATTTTGGCTCAATTTGCGCGATCAAGCAGTGAAGTTCTCTTTAATCTTTGTTTTTTTCGTCTTCTTATTTTTGACTTTCAGCCTCTCTGATGAGGCTATTCAACCTTTTTTTAAATTTTTTTTTGGAGTACCTCACATGCTGAATTGTTCAGAGCTCAGTGAGTGATCTGTGTCTCCAACGCTGTGAATTCCCTTAAGTTTGACATGTATCCAGCCTTATGTAAATATTCATTAAATCTACTTTCTTTATTGGGAGCCATGTTGCTCATGGAATATATTTTTTTGGACAAGCTATCAGCCCGTATAGCCTGTGTTAAATCTAAGGGAGCTTTCCGCGGCCAACCCAAACACATTTGGTCATGGCTTTGAAAAACATTACCTCTTACAGATATATAGTATTCCAGACCAGTGGGGAATACGGGTAAACATTAAACTGTATAGCTCTGAGAAGAGTGCAGGCGTGCCAGCGATGCTCTGGTGGAATTACCCCTGTATCCAAGCGATGGTCCTTGGAGGGTTTGGGATGTCGAGCTCCGCTTGCTCTCTCAGGCGCGGCGGCGCAGGTACTCGTCATGAAATCCGAGCCATCGGATTGTTAGCGCGGCGGTTTAATCCGCATGACGTACGGCGTGCTGTCATTAAAATTCCAGTTTTATGTCATTTTGTGGTTATTTTGGGAGGAATCCACATGACGCAGCCCAGAAAACCCTTATGGGTGGAGCCGGTTTTTTTTGTTTTTTGTGGACAACCATACAAATATGCATGGCTCGCTTTCTGCATTCCAGTTCATCCCAAAGGTGTTGGATGGGGTTGGAGGGCAGGGCTGCGTGCACGCCAATCAAATTCTTGCATATCAGGTTGGGGAAAAGAACAGTCTTTATGGAGCTGGAAGAAGCCTCATTTATGCATCCTTTACATACGGAAATAGATACGTTGTCAGCGTCAGTAGCGTCCGACAACGACACATATGGTGATGGTGGAGGAGGTACAGCGGGTCATCCAGTAATTGTAAGGTCGCTGGTTCTGTTCAACAAGGTTTTCCTAAAACTAACCAAGAAGATTTAGTGTCTAAACCTAACCAAACTGGGACAATATGATGTAGACCCGGTATACGTGTTGCTGTTACGTTGCAGCAGTCATTTAGTTTTGGATACGGTAATACGAGGATGTGTTTGGATGGAGAATGGATGTTCGTCTTGCTTTAACTATTGGTTTTTCGGCCTTTTCCCTTTCTTTATCATAAGAACCGACAAAGAGTGACAGGAAATGGATTGATAGAGGTGGGCTGACATGCTGGATGGAGCCACAATAGAGCTCAACAGTGAGGTTCCGGAAGTGAAAATGCCATTCATATTCTGCATATAGATTTTGATTATTGGCCATAATGTCGTAACCATCCAAAGTAGACTCACCACGAGTTATCAGATTGTCAAACGATGATATATGATCCTGTAGAAGTCACAAGTCCGTATGATATCAATCTTGTTTTGAGAAAAACATGTTTTATTCGCCATGTCATGGATAAGTACTACACTACCCACAATCCTATAGTGTAACAGCGACGTCTCTGATTGGTGGAGCTTGCTGTTACCATGGAAATGTTTACCAAACCCGCAAATTTCATGTTAGCTAGTTACTGCTAACACTGAACTCTACGATCGTTTACCACAGAGCGACCATGATTTCACTTTCAGACCTACTGCGTTCATTTAGTTATGAGGAGAGTTTATTAAGGGTTCACCTGAACATGAAATTTGCGGGTTCGGTAAACATTTCCATGGTAACAGCGAGCTCCACCAATCAGAGACGTCGCTGTTACATTCGCAATGGTTTATGGGATGAGTAGTTCCTTTACTCTTAAGATAATTATGTACACAGTCTTGTACGTTTTTTCTCTGTTTTCCAACATTTTGTTTGCGCCAAATTAAATGTTTTATGGTCACGATTCATCTGCTAGCTGATTGGCCTAAAACTCTTTATATAGGGATTTTATGAAACGTCAATGGAGTAAATGAATGGCAAATTCACTTCCGGAACCAGAGCCGTTAAAAAAGTGGGCGGTCACTGTTGAGCTCTATTGAACTCTGGGTATCTGCAGTGAGGTCACACCTGTTTGAACAGTGGTTGCAGGTCTATCAGTTGAGCTACCACGATGAAAAAAAAAAAGAGCGTTCTCCAAACTGGTGCCACAGAATTGGAAGCACAGTGTTTGCTAAAATACTGCATGGTGTCCGCTCACTTTTGGCCACACTTTTGGTGCGTCTTATTCCACCGCTAGAAGTTTCAGTGAGCTAAATTGCCTGTCTCCGTCAATAAAGTGGAAATAAATCAGAAACTTATGAGACATCACCTCCACTTTAAAAATCCCAGGGAAAAACAAAACATCACATGTTGGCCGGCAGCGATACGTTGGGACTTGTCCAACCGGGAAAAAAAAAAAGACGCCCAACAACCGTGTAAACATTCAGTCATACAGCAAACCTGACAGCAATAAAAATAGTTTCTCTTGCGTCCGTGAGCCAGCGCACTTCGGTGTGAGAGCAAACACATGCATGAAAAGAAAAAAAAAAAAAGACAGGAAAAGAAAGTCATGCTCTTTTCGGTCCCCTGTCCGCTCTCCACCTGCAGCTCACAGCGGTGACATCATGGATTACCTCACCATGAGAACATGTCCACCAGGGACGTGGCCTACATGCCGACGCTGGACTCCGTCCCAGGTCGCCCTGGATGGATGCGGCTTGTCGCATCTCTATCCATCCTGCGGGATACTTCCCCGCGCCGTGGACATAAATCAGACGGAGTAAGTGGACTCGGTAACTGACCGTCATAAACTGCTCTCACATACTTAAACAAACAGGCAGGATACGCCATCCTCCTGTGCTCTGTTAAGTCGCAGCCAGGAGAGCTTTTTACGGTCCTCTTGTAAATGTAGTGAACTGCTGTTTTCAATTAAAGTCGGCTCAGAGGTGAGTTTCAACCCTCGGTGCATAAACCAACCTTAATAAGTTTTCAACGAGTCGTATCTCTCGAGTTGTGAAGAAATGCGCGCTGTGAGGTGACGGCACTGAGGTCGGCCACACATGAACGCGTCCAGCTGCGAGAGGAGGTGAAGGCTCCATGTTAGCTTAGGGAGGATGTACTCCTGCACATGTGAATGAACTCACAAACAGGCAGCTCTGGACCCAGGACGCTCTGATTATCAGGGCTTCAGCAGACAAACACACAACAGGCCACAGCTCCAGACTCCCTTAAGAAAGCGTGTAATTTTAATGAGACGGTGAGTGAGGAGAAACTTAACCAACTCTGTGAATTGGCAACGACAAATTCTTTATTGTTTGTACCTTCTTGTAGATTCAGCATTAAATGCAAAACATATTTACACTCAATTCATGAAAGGAGACAGAATTTTAAGGCTACTTCTTTGGAGAAAGTCCCAAGATTCCCTTTAAAAATCTCTTAATTTTGACAGTTGTTGATGTGGAGATACTTTATAAATGTTGTGCAACAAAATCTTTGACAAATTCTGAATTATTTTGGCCTTCTTGTTGATTCGGCAAATGCTAAACATGAAAATATTCTTTCTTTTTACGTAAAAACATCATAACTGTCTCAGGGATGAATGTGTTGCGAGGGAAAATGTGAGAATAAAAATGTAGATATATACATTTTAGGTATACATTTCAGATATTTGAGCCAAAGCCTGTTTAAAAAAGGTACGTTTTAAGTTCACACACTCCGTTTCATGCTCTCTTTCACTCCTGGGGTGTCAGCAGTTTCTAACCTAACCTCTGATTCCGCTACGCTTTGCCTACTTTCCATGTCAGTTCTGACCCGCTGACGAGGGGATCGGGAGCAGGGAGGAGAAACACCCCTGAGCTCGGCGGTGCAGAGTTTCTCTGCAGCCTGTCACTGATTCACATGACCTCAGAGTGACTGTTGCAGCAGGGAGTTGTCTTTTGACAGAGCTGGCGTCCGTGAAAAGTTGAAGCCGCTTCGAAAATGTCGCGCGCTCCTCGAACACGGCGGCTCGGCGTGCAGAGGTGGGTCTGAACTGATTTGGCCGGCCTCCACCTGCTGAACATAAAAGGGATTTAAACACAGTGACATATGCTTCCTTGTCCTGCTCCGGGCTCAACTCTGGTCCAAACATTTCAGCTTCAGCTCTCTTCCTGGACTTTTATGCTTTTCCCTGTGGATCAGGACAGATGTGACCTGACACACATGTACATAAACAATCCGTCCAACAAAAAAAAAAAAAGAAAGACAAACCCTGAACATACAGTTCAGGCACATTTATAGACTCGTAAGCAAGCGTGGATGTTGTGTGAGTCTTTGCAGCCGTGACTGTAGCAAAGATATAATAATTAAAACAGTCATAAGTCAAGATTTTCTTTGAATCTTTAACATGTTTTGTTGATTACTAAACATTTTAATAGTGTTTTCTGCAATTTTTTATTTTATTATTTATATCTATTATATGGCAAAGTACGTTTCTGCAAAACCACAAATGACTTGAAACTTTACGTTGATATTAATTGATATTTGTGTCTTATCAGCGGTTGTAAATCCTCCTCTGGTTGAAAAAAAAGACCCAATTCAGCGTTCAGAGAATGCAACCTTTTGTCCTAAAAAACAGTTTTAGTCAGCTTTGTTCCTGATTTCCATGTTTTAGTAAAATAAGATAAATTAGAAGCTGGTTTGGACAGTTTTTACTCTCATCAGACACCACAGGATGGACTCAGAAATACACGATTGTGTGTTTAAAAACTAGCTTTTTTAAGGCTTCAGAGAAGCTGACATGTCGGCGGTACGCGGTTTCCACCTGACAGCGAGGGTGTGTTCACCTTTGATAAGCAAACAGGCATCAACAGACACAGTCCGCCTGGTTTTGACTGCATTCATCACCCTGAAAGCGTGTCTGCACCATCCTGCAGTCAGCTTTCACCTCTGCAGCCCGAGTCAAGACTGATGTTATTACCTTATCAAAGGTGGAGGTGTCTGCGGCTCCGGGGGGAAACCAAAGAGAGACCAGGAGAGAGGCGGTGGGAGGGGTGGACGTTTTCCCTTTGACTGGCTGGCAGCCGACGGGACACCAGGCGTATTTATCCCTCGCCGCCGGCTTATCAGCGGGGCCTGTAAATCTACCTGACAGCTCTTTACAGGTGCCGTTAATCCCGCTGATTCAATTCATTTTGCTAACTGCTCGGATGCGGCCTCTCTCCGCGGGGAAGATCAAACCCCTCGCTCCATTCTCGCCGAGTTAGTTTGTGTTGTCCTCGTGATGGAAAGCCAAATCCACTCTCTCTAACGCGGAGATGAAAGGTGTAATGCAGCCGCCGTGGCAGTCAGATTATTCCTCCCCGAACGTGTTTGTGCTTCTTTATTTGCTGCACACTGGGCCTCGCTTTTTCTCGCCGTTATTTACAGACGAGAGATTTGCTGTGCAGGTATGCAGTTTTTCAGGGGGGGAGCGCTGCTACACGATCACATTTATTTGTACCTCGGAGCGGCTGTGTTAAAAAAAAAAACTCCAATCCTGTTTTTTGACACCGCTTTAAAGGTGCTGCTGCCGAGAGGAGGCTGGGTGTGTTTGAGCAAAGGTTTCTGTGGTTTTTTTGAGAGTTTTTCTAAACTGATAATCACGAAGATATTCAGCGTAATTAAATCTATCCATTTTGGCTGTTTTGGTCGTGGGTTTCAAACACTATCTGTGCAAAAACATCTCAAAGCAAATGTCGTGTCAGCAGGGGCGGTTCTAGGGGGGGGCAACAGGGGCCAGTGCCCCCGTGACTCTGAGTCTGGACCCCCTGTGGCCCCCCCTACAGGACTCTGCATTAATAACACAATGACAGATTTCTTGCAATGATTATGTTTTGAAGGGAAAGGCAGACATAAAGTGTCTCAGCAGTTTACTACCCAGTCAAAAATGCTGAAATTGTAAACACTGTTTTGTCTGAATGAGGGATTTATCTTTTTTTCTCAGGTTGTATGTGCCCCCTAACAAAAAAGCCGGCCCCAACCTGGCCCCCCTATTAAAACTGGTCTAGAACCGCCACTGCGTGTCAGAGTGGAGGCCCCAAGACAAAATCTTCTGGGTCTGTGGTCCAGTATCTGTCAGATTAGGGCTCCTTTACACGAAGAAGTTTGAAACTGATGGACGTAGACTGATCAACATGAAAAAGAGGAACAGCTGAAGTGAATAACTTGTGTCCTGGCGGTCATTTAGATGCCTCTTGACTTGCACTACCCGCCCAAACACCGTTACAGGTCAAGAACACCCACCTCATGGCAATGGCACTCCCCAATGGCATCCACATTGCAAAAACTGCTAATGAATGGCCTGAGAAACATGACGAGGAGCTCAGGGAGTTCACCTGGCTTCCAAATTCCCAATCAGATCCAGCAGTCGTGGTACGCAATGGAACAAGTCCAATCCATGGATTCCCCCGAAACAAATTCAAGCTGAACTTGAGCCTGCCACAGTTGTTGCAAGAGCCTCAACCCAGAATCATTTCTAATGTTTTGTCCTGGGACCCAACTGGGTTCAGATCGGGTATGCGTGCTCTACCTCGCAACCCAGACGATCTACTCCAGTTCAGTGGCTCCTAAGAGGCCTTTCTGCTACTACAGGGATTGTTTTCACAAATCTGCTATTTCTTTGTTTCCTTTCACTATCAGTGATCTGTCAGACGGTGCACTGCAGTGTCTCAGCCCGTGTTCACACCGTGTAACAGAACAGAACATCCAGGAGTCACTGCGACCAGACAAACAGACGTTACGGAGGAGCCGGTTCTGAACTTTTCACCTTGCAGGTTTCTACCTCGTGGCTTCCTCGCTGCCGGATCTCTGCGACCACCGAGGTCGCCGTCAAACTGTGCTGTCATTGCAAAAACAGACCAAAAGGACATTTAGTGATAATCTGACAGTTGACTGATCGCCAAAGCAGAATTTCCCTTCATGCGTCTCACTTGAAGAAAAGGACAGAAGTCGTGCGGAGATGCAGAACAGCTGCCTCGCAGCTTTCTTTGGTCAAGGACGCCTCGGTAGAAAAGGAAAAGAAGACGCAGAGATGTCGCTCCTTCGCTTCACCTCAGGTTTTGCTGAGCTCAGTGGTTCTGAGCAGAGCCGTCCACGATCACACAGCCCTCAGTTTCACACCGAGGTAATAACCTTTGTCTGCCCATCGTACCGCGTTCTCACTTCCTTCCTAAATGCAGCTCCAAGCTTCCACTCCGCGGTTCTCCAAGGCCCTCTTTTTTTTCCCCTCATCTTGAGAAGGCCACTGGCGAGGAAAAACAAGAGTAGATTGGATCTTGGCAGGTTTGCGTGTTTAAACGGAGCGGTCACCTCCGCCCGGCTTCCTGCTGCAAACATTAAGCACCAACCTTATCGTTTCCTCGCGGTGATTAGGCCGCTTCCTGGTGACTGCATCACAGGTTCAAGTTCATTTATGTTCTCCGGGCTCCAGACCAGCGTTTTCTCAACCTTTTGGGTGAGTCATCCCGTGATGCCTTCTTTGAAGATCACCATGATTACCTTTAAGAGTAAACAAGACTTTAATTGGCTCTTTCCTTCCAACAATTAGTAATCTGCTGCATCTGTAAAGCCAGGAGTACGTGGACCTACGGTTTGGACTTTTGTCAGATGCAGATGTTGTGATATGTGAACGTTATTCACATTTGATTGTGTAATTTCTGCAGCTGATTTTCGTTCGGGAGGGAAGTCCAATCCAACGCTGGGATTTCAACCAGCAGCCCCCACGTGCGTCCAACCCCCTCGTCTGCCGCCGCCGCCGCCTCAGCGAGCGTGTTTTCCTGTGCTGTCTCCACCGTCTCTGATGGGACGTCCTCTCGCCGGCTCAGAGCTGCGAGGGGCGTTTATCTCTGACCCGCAGGTTCGGCCCCGCTGTCTCAGCTGCCAAAACAGTCCCATTCAACATTGTGCTGAGTTCATCAATGCTGCGCTGACACACACACACACACACTATCACACATGGGCACACACACACACACTCTCAGGGAAATGCATGCACACAGATGCACGCTGCAAAAAATGCTCACCGTGAGATTATTGTTTTTTAGGATCATTTCAGTGGCATTTTGAGCACGAATGTGACATCATCTGTCTGTTTTCTTGATTTATGGAGATTCCCTGAACATTTGCATTGGAAACAGGGCTCTCAGTTTTATTTCTGCTCAGCTGAATGATTAAAAAAAACACAAGTTCTCAAACAAAAACATATTTCACATTGATATAAAACAGAAAAACAAAGGAAAACGAAGCAGAAACACACTTTTATCATGTCTAAAATGCATTATGAACATAACTATAATGTGTTTTAATACACTTACAGTGATGTAAAATCATAGTTATAAACACTTCTCAACATTCAGAACGCTTTACAACATTAACAATAAATAATAATTAGGCTGCTGTCTTATAAACATCCTTTTAATGCATTTTAATGGTGTTGTAAGTACTTAACACGCATCATATTGCAACATACTGACTTATTATGCGTCACAATGCGCCTATATTTGATTTCCATGGCTCTGTAACGCCGATATTTTTTGTAGCGTTCCCATAAAACACACACAAACCTCGTGCAGGACAACCTCAGTCCTTTCTGCTGGATATCTGGGGACCTCCATGACAACTCCCGCCCCCTCCATCGCCTATAGTGCCTATCACCCTCCGACAGGTCAGGTCCTCGCTCACATTCGCAGAGGTCCCCAGCCCGCGACCTCTCCCCTGTCACAACTGTCACTTGACTTCAGCGAGCACAAACCCCTCTTCTATTCTTTTTTTTTTTTATTATCAGAAAACCTGAAGCGCCGCTCTGACAAAGCCGAGGAACTGCCAGAGACTGACCCCTGTGTATATTTAGCAGCAGCTTGGCAGTCGCCCATCCCGACTGTCGAGGCTGTCAGAGCCGCCCGCCCCCACCTCGCTCTGATTATGTAGAGCGGGAGTCACGCGGGGCGCCGGCAGGGCTCGTTTAATTGCACGCTTTCAGGTAAAGTCGTGTTTTTGAAACGGTCACACCTCAGACATGTTTGGCATCAGAGCGATGACTCTTTTCAGCTGTAATACCCGCAGGCTCGACGCGCGTTTCCTCGAGACTCGAGCGTCCTGAGTTAAAGGGATTTTAAAATCATGTTTCATTGTGTTTCTGTAAAAGATATTAGCTCTAAAAATGTAAATTAACCTTTAGAATAAGATGATTAATAGTCGTTCTCACTGTCGTCCACACATGTGAGTGAGCACATGTTTTCCTCAGTCCTTTAACTCTTTCTTTGTATTTGTCATCAAGAAAAGTAGATATTTTTGGGATTGTGGTTGTCGGGAATGTTGCCATCGTGAAGCGTCTGTATTTGACGGGTTGGAAATGAGACTTTCTTGCAACCGCAGATTAAAACTGGACGTTTAAATTGATTTTTTCTATTTCACTTTCGTCACAAAGCTGTGCACATGCTCTGTTTAGGCGCAAAAAACACCTATTGTAGTTAGGAGTAAGAAAAAGTGATGTTTTATTTTGAAATACCTGATTTAGTCGCCACATAAAGGATGGAAATCTCTCCAAGTGTCCTCGCAAATATCCAGTGGTGTGACTCAAACTCCGGCTGTCCATTTGATTTGTTGGATGTGTTCGTTGGTAAGTGAAAATAAGTCACTGTTACTTAATTTGAAAGTCTTTCCTTGTGTTACTTGTACGTAGATTAAAGGTCGTCACCCACGATTACGATTACAACCCTCAATAGAAAAGTTCCCAGAACTCAAAGACTTCTACTCTCTCGTGGATATCGCTCAGCTTAAATTGCTATTTCAGAGCCCCAATGAAAAATGGCAAATGCTGCTGAAAGTGAAATGATTTCGGCGTCTGCAACACAAAAACTCCGGCGCTGCAGATGTCACTTCTTTTCAAACGGAAGCGCGTCTGACCATTTCATCTTTTATAACCCTCGTGACCCCTTCACCCCGCAGTCGTTTGATGAAGTGGGCCAGAGCGAGGATCTAAATTAGACATTCAGCATCAATGCAAAATGAACGAGGGACCCCGCGCACTCTGCAGCACCGGCTGACTTGTGAAGACGTGATTTGAAGAAGTTTGCCTGCACTTTGTACCACTCGGCTTATTTCCGGAGCCGTGCGTGACCGCGGAGGAGTCTTTTGTCTGTTTTGATGTCTTCAGACGGCGCGTTACCTCCATATTAATATGGCCTTCTGCACTTTGGGCTTCGCGCTGTTTGAGCCGATGCATAAAAAACAAAAAGAGGAAGATTTAAAAAGTTTTAAAACGAATGATGAGATTATTTCCACTTCTGAGAAAAACCTTTTGCTTTCCTCTTAAACCCCGGCCCGTCCTCTGAATGATGCAGGACCGTCTCCAGAGCCGGTGAGTCAGAGTGCAGCTTGTTTTCCAACAGCGAGGGCGAGAAAGGCTGCGGTGTATTAACATACGAGCATACCTTTGCTCGCCCTCGTGCGTTTCCTCCGCGTCAAATCGATGCGATGTGACACGCGAGTAGCGTAGTGTGAGAAAACGCACGAGGTCTCCCCGCGCTTACCTTCGTCGCTCTAACCTTAATGCAATGAGCAGCAGTGCGCTGGTGCAAACTCTGAGCTTTAGACGATGTTCAGACTCCTTCAGCAGGACGGGATGGTGCGAGTTATCATGCAGAAGTCTTCTTTAAACTCTTATCTTCATCTTTCTTCATCTTCTTCTCTACATTTGAAGGGTTTTAGCTCAAAATCAGGTACACGTCTATCAAAAAAGTCAAATTTATTATACATTTAATTAATTATTTTTAATCTACAAATGCTTTCTTCTACTTTCTGCCACGGAAAGCGATTGAAATGATGCAAATGATGAGTTCAAGGTACAACAGGTAATCTATTTTTTACGATAATTCATTTTCTCTTTCCTTGAACTGCAGACAACAACTTACAGGGAATCCTCCTTTCTAATGAGGAGCATGTTATCCCTGTGCGTGTTCACACTGATGTGATGACGACTTACCTTTCGGGCCTGGGTTAAGTTCACACACGCTGCATCTCGGCGCTCGCTCTGGCTGAGTGCCACGCACTGCTTAGCGGGAATCTCAAATTGAACCTAATCGCTTCTCCAGCCACCGTGTTTAAATGGTCTTTTCGCCAGGTTAATGGGATTTCCGCTGAAAGGTCCGCGCTCGACGTCTAAAGTGTTTCAGACAATCGCAATGAGCTCCGAGTCAAGTGTGATTAACCCGCTGACCCGCCTGTAGCCATCGCGCCTCCGCTCCCTCTCAGCTCCGCTGGAGCCGCGTTCGAGTCAGGTCAGATAAACGTATCGAGGATGTAAACGAGGCCGAGGTGAAACAAAGAGGACGGAGAGCACACACCAGGGCCACCGCTAATGTTGAGCTTACGACAGTTATTGGGGAGTTACGGGATAATTCTGCATGATTACATAAAGCAGCGTGTCTGCAGGTCCTTTATACGTCTTGACACGTCCTGATGTTCCTTTGAATTCACCCGTCAATATGCGTCCACATTTATGATGATACCAATCTTATATATCTGTCTCTTTACATTGTACCTTCACTGATATATTGGCAAAATCAAAAATTAAATCAGATTTAACCGACCACTGTATGAGATTGCATTTATACAACTTACCTTGATGATAACCTGCAATTCTAGAATAAAGAAAAACATGATTTGTCCCAAAAAAGGTTACATTTGGTTAAAAATGATCATGAAAAGCATTAAATTTAACAGTCTGATACCTCTTATAAAGACGTATTGCACCTGTCGATTTAATTGCATCTGAGTTAATTGACGACTCACTTAAAAAGAGGTCAAACAAGGTGGAAAGTGCACGCAGTCCGACGGGTTGTAAACATGATCTCCAGTTCAACAGTTTGAAGATAAAACAGAGGTGAAGAGAAAAATTTCCATCATGAGAAGAACTGAACGTAACCCAGAGTCGCCTGCTCATCACTGAACTCAGTTTATTCATGTTTCCGTGACCGTCTGTGATATTTCCCCTCTCGGCAGCTCCGGCACCGACTGCCACAATCTTGTTACTTAACTCCGAGTATGTTGTCTAACTACCCAACCCTGATAATGGAGCGAATTGTTCCGCATCGATCCACGCGGCGCCGTCGTGGTGGTGGTAATCATCCGTTTGTGTGGGTCAGTGTCTGTAATGATTTCTCTCTTCTTCTGCCCTCTGACCTCCACGTACTGTATAAATGTGTGTGTGAAGTGGTGTGTTATTGTTGAGCATTAGCCGGTGAACCGTCTCTTTCACATGTCATGGAGGCAGAAATGAACGGTGTTAGCACCTCTGATGGCTTCCTCTGCCTGAGTGTTCACTTCGTTCTGATTCGGTCTGTCAGCGAGGCTTTACTGCTGCTTCTTTTACCTTCGTTTAGCCAGTGAAGACTTCCTGGATGTGACAGCGTTGTTTTTTTTTTTCTTTCTGTTGGCTACAGAGAGAGAGGCCTTCAATATTCCAGGAAGACCAAGCAAGTCATTCATCAGGTTGAATAAATTCCCTTACAGGAACGAATCTTGCTTCTTGAAATGTGGCTACTGTTCAAAGCACAAAAACAATTGTGAGAAACCCGGTTTGACCCGGAAACACTGAACTCTGATGGCGTGAAAAGGCAGAGTTAAACAGCCGGTTGTATTAGACACTTGAAAGCCGGTTGTATTAAAAACTAGGAAGGTTTTGTGACTTACCAATCCCGCTCAACATTGAGCGAATGCCCATCTATTCACTCTTATTACGGCCAACTAAAGGCTTGTAGGGAACCAATCTACATGCAGATGCTGTCATTTTTCTTCATTCTTACACTGTGCAATCAGTATTTACTTCAGAATAACACAAAAAAGTCATCTATCACCAGTATTATTTGGACTCTAGTCCCAAAAGTAGAAATGATTTCAACAGCCGGTTGTATTAGAAACTTAAAAGTCGGATGTATTAGAAACTTGAAAGTCCTTTTGGCGGCCATGTTGGAGGTGTTAAGCTTAATGACGTGCTAGTTCTACTTCAGTCTTGACAGAATGCATCCATATTGTTTGTTGGGTTTTCAGCTTTAATTTCAATGTTCAGACCCGGTTTGACCCGGAAACCCTGAACTCTGATGGCGTGAAAAGGCTAATTTAAACAGCCAGTTGTATTAAAAACTAGGAAGGTCTTGTTACTTACTGATCCCGCTCACCATTGAGCGAATGCCCATCTAGTCCCTCTTGTTACAGCCAACTAAAGGCTTGTAGGGAAACAATCTACATGCAGATGCTGTCATTTTTCTTCATTCTTACACTGTGCAATCAGTATTTACTTCAGAATAACACAAAAAAGTCATCTATCACCAGTCTTATTTGGACTCTAGTCCCAAAAGTAGAAATGATTTCAACAGCCGGTTGTATTAGAAACTTAAAAGTCGGTTGTGTTAGAAACTTAAAAGTCGGTTGTATTAGAAACTTGAAAGTCCTTTTGGTGGCCATGTTGGAGGTGTTAAACTTAATGACGTGCTAGTTCTACTTCAGTCTAGACAGAATGCATCCATATTGTTTGTTGGGTTTTCAGCTTTAATTTCAATGTTCAGACCTGATTTGACCCGGAAACCCTGAACTCTGATGGCGTGAAAAGGCAAATTTAAACAGCCAGTTGTATTAAAAACTAGGAAGGTCTTGTTACTTACTGATCCCGCTCACCATTGAGCGAATGCCCGTCTAGTCCCTCTTGTTACGGCCCACTAAAGGCTTGTAGGGAACCAATCTACATGTGGATGCTGTCATTTCTCTTCATTCTTACACTGTGCAATCGGTATTTACTTCAGAATAACACAAAAAAGTCATCTATCACCAGTATTATTTGGACTCTAGTCCCAAAAGTAGAAATACGCTGAGTATCTCCAAAGTTTCCTAGTCCCTGGGAAAGTCCCTCCTCTTGAAATACCTAATTCGTGTTGCTCAGCATGAATCATACAATTCTTATAAGACCTTATTATCACACAGCTATCATCACGTCATGATCAAGAGAGCTGGTGTAACTTTACTCCACAGTTCTGCGCAGGCCGACATCTGAGATGCAAAACCAGCTCATTTCCACGTCCCGGGGACTCGTTTGACTTTGACCTCTGCGGGTCAACGCTAAACTAACTATGTGCAACAAATGTCTCACATGGACGCAGATTATAATCACAATCAGACAGACAACAGGGGAACATTTCTGAATCATATTTGAGAGTGAGCAGAACTAACAAAAAAGCCCGAACCTTACTCACATCAGTTGGCCTGAGTCAAGCCCAATGGGTCCAAACAAAAGATCGTGTTTCGGGTCTGTTTTGTTGCGCTGAGCTTCTCGGCTTTGGCAGAACTCTTCAACACATACTTACTTTTGTGGTGATTGTGCTCGACCAAAGCGTAGAAATACTCCTTTTCTCCCACGGTCCATAACTACGTGGATGAAGGGCCGGTGAGCCAGAGGTCACTCTGCTAATGAAAGGCTTGCATGCACGACGTTGCTCCCATTTCCAAGAAATCACTTTGAGTTTTATCTGACAAGACTTTTGTAGTAACATCTCACTTTGTATACATACCAGCCGGAGTGGAAGATATCAGGTAATATCTCTGAAGCCCAAAGCGTGTCAGCCAAAGAGTTAAGACACACCTACTTCCCTTGGAAAATTGCCATCATTTGTTTTAATTTGGTACTTTTTGATGTTGCCTCAGTTGTCAGTGGATATTTCGTTTGGG
Organism: Sparus aurata; assembly: GCF_900880675.1. Taxonomy (NCBI): domain Eukaryota; kingdom Metazoa; phylum Chordata; class Actinopteri; order Spariformes; family Sparidae; genus Sparus; species Sparus aurata. Next base: position 17,685,164 of record NC_044210.1, read on the forward strand.
AGGAAATCTTCACATGTTCACTTCAAACGCTCCAGGCAAAGGATTTCTCCTCCCTTTTTGTCAAAAGTAGCTTGCTTTGGAAATTAGGGTTGATTCAGTGACAGCTACGGCACACGTGTGAGAACTAGGTCACATAGTATTTAGAATACTTACTTACCGGCGCTTAGAGACGTTACTCGTGCCCACCTAGTGTGTGAGGAGAGTGTTTTTAACAGCGTCTGGGTTGTTCCGTCAACTCCTGCAACTGAAGGGGTTTGATTTCAGGAGATTCAAACACAACATGATAGCTGAAGTGGAACTAAAACATCATGGTTCTCTGGTGAAGTCATCTTAAATGAACCATCAAAATCCTTTCAAGACTGATTTTTAATGTTGTGGATTTTAATAATTGATTACGGACTCAAACATCTGAGAACAATGTTGACATGATTGTTGCGGAGGAATAACGAAAGCAGCAGGACGTCAGCGTATGTAACTGTATTTCTGCCGTCAAAACAAAACAAATCCATCTTGTTTTTTGGGTTTCGGGTGTAGTCGTATCTGTAATCTGTTCATGAAGTTGTGTGACAGAACTTGTGGCTGTCAACGCCTACGACAGGAAGTCTCATTGGCGGCCATGTTGGAGGTGTGTAGCTCAAGGACATGCTAGTTCTACTTCAATCCAGACAGAACGCATCCATCATGTTTGTTGGGTTCGGTTTATACGTAATCTGTAGAAGGTTGTCCAACAGAATTTTGGTCTTGGGTCGCAGTGAACACCTCCTTCTTGAAAGTCGCGTTGGCGGCCATGTTGGAGGCTTTTAGCTAAACAAACTGTGAGTTGTGTTTTCCATCAAAACAAAACAAATCCATCTTGTTGTTTTTTGGGTTTATAGGTGTAATTGTATCTGTAATCTGTTATGAAGTTGTGTGACAGAACTTTTGGCAGTGAACGCCTACAATGGGAAGTCTTTTTGGCGGCCATGTTGGAGGCTTTTAGCTTAGCAAACTGTGAGTTGCTTTTTCCATCAAAAGAAAACTCACCCATCTTGTTTGTTGGCTTTTTGGCGGCCATGTTGGAGGTGTTTAGCTTAATCACATGCTAGTTCTACCTCATCCACCTTGTTTGTTAAGTTTTCATGTTTAATTTCATGTAAGTAATCCTCAGCAGTTGCGTTAATGTTTATTGACATTCAACTCCTACGACAGGAAGTCTGTTTGGCGGCCATGTTGGAGGTTTTTAGCTCAGTGAGGAGCTAGTTGTGTCCAAAACTGATCCAACCGTTTAGTTTTGTTGACATTATTTGCCCAAATATACCCGTTTGTCGATGTTTAGATGTTCTATTAGCATCAGAGCTTTATTGTAGAAGCTAGTGTTAGCTTGTAAATATCATATATTACTTGTTTACCTCGATTAGCATGCAAAAGTTGGACATTTGGGGAGCAGTTGATCATTCTTTTATCATACCATCGTTATAAGTGAGGCATCACTTTCAGTTGTCCTTCAATGGCAAAAAGAAAAGTACTGTTATGAAAACTTAAATGCTTTCTGTTATTTGCTTGTGTTACTTAGAAGAAAATGTTAAACTACTGAACTATTTACATTACAAAAGTAAACAGATTTGGGGGGAAAACTGAGGGCATGTGGATCAGTTTCTAGATTTTCTGTGAATTTCATTTTTAGCCGTGCTGTGCTGTGTTCATGTGCTGGTGGGAAAGTCTGACATTCAGGACTTCCATGCTGTCGGTGTGGGTTTGTCCTCCTGCTCTACTGTAGTTCTGGACTGAATCTGTTTAATTCTCTACAGCTGAAGTCAGCCGAGCAGCTTAAGTACAGAAAAGGATTTCAGATCTGACTCCCGAGCCAAGTCTGCTGTATTCAGTTACTAATGTTTGCGTTAACGGTCCTGGCTCCGAGCGGGTGACATAATATTTGACATGAGATGCCAAGTGTGAGAAAGTGTGTGTGTAGAGTGTGTGTGTGTGTGTGTTTTGTTCTCCTCGGGGTGTGAAGGTATTAAACCAACTGGCAGGATCAGTTGAGAGCCCGTCGACTGATGTGCCAGAACAGATGCACAGGTAGAAACACACACACGGGAACACACATTCACACAAGTGTTCACATGGGTATTATGTTATATTGTCTTTTGTTTGTCTTACCGTTTAATTTATTATATTTTTTTCATGCATTTCCCTCTTCAAAGATTATTTGTAGCCGTGTCTATCCTTCCTTTCTGGGCTGTGTTATCAGAATAAAGAGGAAATGTTAACGTATTTAGTCAAATGTACGGAAGCCACTTAACGACAATGTGACGGGAAATAAGAAACATGATCCTGCTAGTCCGTTATGAAGAGAAACTTTGTCAAAGTAATGGCTCAAAATATTAAGGTAGTATCAGAAAATAATGAGAAACTTTCTCAGATTGCTTAGTTTCACAGAACAATGACTTAATATGACCAAATAATGACTAAGTATCACAAAATAATGACGTACATAACTCAAAATAAGGACTTATCTCAAAGTTATGGACTTGGTATCACAAAGTAATGAGTTAATATGACAAAATGAGTTAGTTTCTCAAAATAATGAGTTTATATCACAAAAAAATGAGTTAATATCTCAAATTAATTACTTAAATTAACAACATATGGACTCATCTCAAAGTTATGACTCAGTATCACAAAATATTGAGTTAATATGACAAAATAATGAGTTAGCTTCTCAAAATACTTCGTTTATATCACAAATAATGAGTTTATGTCTCAAATTAATGACTTAAAATAACAAAATAATGACTAACCCAATTCAAAATAAGGACTTATCTCAAAGTTATGACTTGGTATCACAAAATAATGACTTAATATGACAAAGTAATGAGTTAATATCTCAAATTAATGACTTATAACAAAATAAGGACTTATCTCAAAGTAATGATTCTAAAACTAATGAGTTAATATGACAAAATAAGGTTTTTTTATCTCAAAATAATGACTAATTATGACACAATAATGACTTCATATCTCGTAATAATGACATAGTATCAAAAAATAATGACTTACGTAACTTCAATAACGACTCATCTCAAAATAATTATTTGATATCTCAAAATAATGACGTACGCATCACTAAAATAAAGACAATGTGTCTCAAAAAAGTATAAAGCTCCCCAGAATCTTCCTTAAATATTGTGAACATTCCCAAAATAATCACTTACTAAGTCAAAATAATGAGAAACGCTCTCAGTTTTAACTAATAATGATGAAACTAACTCACATTTTGACTCAGTTTCTCAGTTCTCACGTCCTTTTCTTCACCTTAGCGGCAGAAATGAACTTCCCTGAACAGGTGACGACATTTTCATCGTCGTCATTTTACCGTCAGCGCGAGACTTTAATTTGAGAGCCGGCAGCTGTTATTTAAAAAAAGAAAAAAAAAAAAAAAACTCTTCAAATGCGCCTGAAGTCGTATACTTGTGAGGACATTTACGTTGATGACATTCATCCTGCAGCTCGAGCCTCAAGTCGTACGCCAAAGTGAGAACGAGCCGAAATGTCATCACTTACAATGATTGTCCTTAAAATTCCTGAGGGCAAGAACACTCCTACACACTCCAACACACACACACACACACACACAGTCGACCACACTACACACACTATTCCCCAACAGGTGCAGAAGGAGATCAAGTTGCGACACTTTTCTTCCTCCCCCCCTCGTCTTCTCCTTCCCGCCTCTCTCTTCTCTCAAATTAATGCGAGCGAGAGCGGCTTTAGAGACATTTTCTGACGTGTGTGTGTGTGTGTGTGTGTGTGTGTGTGTGTGTGTGCGGGGGTGAGCAGGGAGGAGGGGGGGTCGCTAATAACCAGGCAAGGTACACTAATCTCCGATGGCAACATTTGGTTTACCTTAAGCTGGAGGGACAGCTGTATTAAAAGCAGGAATTATCCTAATCAGTTCAAACTCCATCCTCCTCCCTCCCCCTCCTCCCTGCTTCACCTCTTTGCATATAAAACTTCCACATTAGGCTTAAGAGTACAACGGCTTAGCCGCTGTTCGCCCTACATCTGTCTTCTCCCCGTGACGACCAATCAGGGAAGGTGGAGGGGCGGAGGATGGAGGGATGGGGAAAGACGGGTGAGGGTTGAGAGTGACGGAAGTGGCGGCGTTGGTGGTGGAGACGTTTGTCTTTAATGGGTCATTGAGGAAGTACTCTGAGACGCACTTCAGAGGGAGATACTCCACTTTTACTCAGCGTACAGTCGGAGGTTGCACACAGAAAACAGAGTCGGTTTATATCCACGACGGATTGTTGCAGATTAAACTACCCGACGCTTTGAATTAGCTCGACTTTGGTCTGCTGCGACAAGAAAATGCTGGTAATCTGTAGATGCATCCAAAGATTTAAATACTTGATGCTTTTCATCTAATACACTGAAACATGTCCTTTATTATACAATATACACACAGTGCAGTGACGGCAACACTGTCCAATGACCAACATGAATATATGATGCATTTAAAGTTAATTAACCTTTAATTTATACATATTTTACTGTTAACAAACAAGGAAATGCTTGAAATTGTAAAGCTAATTGATGGTTAACGAGTAAACGATTGGTTGATAGGTTGTGATGAACAGATAGATGAGTCAATAATGTAATAATGTGATATAATATAGAGTATCATGAGAAAGACAGAGGATCAGCTGAGTAAAATGTGTCAATATATCAACACTGTGTCGCTTTATTCGAAAAGTTTATTTAAAAAACTTGTTCTGCAAAGAGATTTCTCAGTCTTGCGATCACAAACATGGATCTGAAGCTCAGTTCTGAAGCTGTTCTGCAAACTTCTGATCATCCAACTTCAGTTTCAAGCTCAAACGAACAGATACGGATACAGATAGTTTAGTCCGGTTGGACACGTACGGATGACGTGCGCTCTTTTTGGCATCATAACCTAAAACGTTCAACGCTTTCTTCCTTTTCACGACAGTGATTCAGTGACCGGCCTCATGCTGTCAGTGCAGGTGGCCTCGCTGGGTATTCATGTAACTGTAATGTGATTGCTATAAATAGATAGCACACACAGCATGTCTGTTTGTGTGTGTGCCTCCAGGTGTGGATGATTCCCCAGAAGTATTACACATTATATTTATAAACCCAGTGATGTGAGGCGATCCGAACCTGTTTTTCTGTGTTTGAGGTATGTGTGTTCTGCAGACCTGTTCCGGCTGCACTGCAAACAGCTTCTATCTGGCTCTTTCTTTTTCTTTTTTCTTTTTTTTTTTTTTTGCCTCCTCTCTCCGAGGCCCTCGGCACCATAAATCCGACTGATTACTCCGCACCCCTTTTGCTTGACTGAACCTTCACAATCAGCCGTGGCCGCCAACAATGAGGCCCTGATGAATCAAACATCCATGGCATTAGTTTCACCTTGCTGCCCCTTTCCCATGCGCCGCCGCCTCTTTGTCAGGCCCCGGTTTGATGAGAAGGACTACTGACACTGGCTGCACCTATTGATAGACAATTCTGTAAAGACGGACCCCAACAACCCTACCAAACCCCGGACGCTCCTCCCCTCTTCTTCCCCCGGCTTTGCCCCCCAAAAATAAGCGACAAAATTTGATTGGAGCGCGGCGCCGAAACCCCCGCTGTCTGGTGTGCAGGAGGCTTTGTGCTTTATCACAATCCCTCAATATTTTCCAAAGAGACTCAACTTTTTTTTTCAGGGAATACCCCAGCAACACACACCTCCCCCCCCTTTAAATAACTGTCTTTGAGATGTAAACGCATCCGGACCAGGTCTCATGAGGTCGTAAAATGCAAACGTGTCCTCATTAGATAGACGACATGTGACAAGAGACAGGAAGCAGCATGTCGTGTGACGGTTGAGGAGGAGGAGGACAAACACATTTACCTTCATCATCATCAGCAGCAGCACGAGTTCACTCATGAACTCATAACTCATTTCTACTGGGAGCTGTTAGAGGAAAAGGGAACTGTTTTAAATGTCCAATTCTCTCCAAAAAGGTCCCATAATCTGTATTTTACCTGAAAGTTTAGAGATATTTAAAATCAAAGTGCTTTATTGTGAAAAGTAAAAGTACTGAAGGTATTTAAGTCACATAAAATCCACTTTTGCAAACAGCTTCATATGTTTTTTGTTTGGTTTTTGAAAGTGTTTTCTTTAAACCTTCACATTTCAGAGCACATTGTGTGTGTTAATCACAGATAAATTGAGTAAAAAGCATGTTTTTTTTATGTGAATATGTGAACTACACTCCAAATCTGTCTCTGTAAGTACATGAACAGGTTTATAAAAATCTAAAATAGTTTCACAAGACGTCATCGCAAGGATACAATTAATTCTTGTATCAAATGATCCTTAAATGATACAGAAAATAACACATCAGCTGATTTTTAAAGCTGCAGTACGTAAGAATTCATCCTCGTAAAAACAAATGGGGTAACCGCTAATTGTTGCTAACTGTGGCTGCCAGTAGCTAGTTAGCTCAGTTAGCCGTGCAACTTTAAATGGGGTCACGGCTAGCTGGTTAGCATGCTAACATGAGTAAATATCTGGACGTCTTATCAAAACTGTTATTTCTTCAAATTCTTGGGAGATTTTTTAAATGTTTTTAACTAAAAGTCTTACATGTTGCACCTTTAAGACTTGAGGGTGAAAAATGGGAGGATGCGCTTGTAATTTCAACAGATTAGACTCGTCTTTTTCAGTTGTTGTTGTCATTTTCATTTTAAAAAAAAGACCCTGTTGTGACAATAATCCAAGCAGAATGCTTGGCAGAATATAAACCCAAATATATGGTTCCCCTCGTCCCTTAAAGAAGTCTAACCATCCCAACAATGTACCGATCCTCTGAGACTTCATGTGCAATCTCATCACCGAGTGTCTCAGTTCTTTATGAGCCGGTCCGGAGGTGAAGAAGTGAAGACGAGCAGGCAGCTCCGTCCGCGCTGCGCCATCGAATCACCAGCAGAAGATCAAACCCTAAATGTACTGTGAAACTGTTTGGGGCCACTAACAACTCGCTCAGAGAGAGATTGGCAAACATGAGTGTGTGTGTGGAGGAGAGAGAGTTGCTATAATGCTCAAGGCTGCTTATAATGAGCGAGAGAGAGCGAGCCCGAACACCGCACACTCTCAGCAGTGAAAGCTCATCCAACGTGCGACCCACAATGTTTTATTCATTGAGATTATATTTGATTATATTTGAATTTAATTGACATTTTGGAGATAAATGAGGAGTTTCATTCCAAAAATGAGACATCCACTATTTAACAAAATTAACACCTTTTTTTCCCTCTGAGAGAAAGTGATGACTGGCATCACATTCAGCTGCGTGTGGAAGTCAGACGCTTCGTTACGATTGTTTAACACCAAAAATAAGCTTTAGGCAGAAAATATGTGGAGGCTGGGAAGAGGTCAGACGTTTTATTTAAAACCAGTGTGCACTTTATGCCTCTATTCTACAGTTAATGTCCTTTTTACTCCACTATATTTATGCAACACCTTTATTAAATAGTTCCTTATATGTATATGTAATAATCTGCAAAACCATTTTACTTTAGGTACCTAGTAAGTATTTGTAATACGTATATTTATGATGCTAATACTTTTGTGTTTATTTGCTGCCATCTGGGCTCATTAAAGCTAATGCTATGCTAATGCTGAAATCGACATCAAGTTAGCAGTGTTGAAAAAAACAGGAAAGAAACATTCACGTTAGAAGTCGGAGTCAGAAAAACTTGATCCTAGCTTGGTGCGCCATTGTTAGCCATTGTTAGCTAAACTAGCTGATGACAGGCGGTTTCATACGCGTACGAATACGTAGCAAAATGTCCACAGACAGAAGTTGGACTGTGTGAACAACTGATTTAATGTGACGACGATTGATGATGTCAATTTGTGTTTATTTGCTGCCATCTGGGCTCATTCAAGATCGACAGCTAATGCTATCCATTAGCTTTTTTCTATATATAAAATGTTTTTAGGAATGCCGACTGTGCAGGAGATTGACATCAAGTTAGCGGTGTTGAAAAAACAGGAAAGAAACATTCATGTTAGAAGTTGGAGTCATAAAAACTTGATCCTAGCTTGGTGCGCCATTGTTAGCCATTGTTAGCTAAACCAGCTGATGACACGCAGTTTCATCCGCGTACGAACGCCGTAGCAAAATGTCCACATACAGAAGTTGGACTGTGTGAACAACTGATTTAACGTGACGACGACTTTGGCTAATGTTGCCGCGCGTGGCTGCCATCTTGGATCTTGAGCTCAGGCTTGTTGAGGTTCTTCCGAGTTTCCGAGTCAGACTCTGACTCCAGGAGGAAATTCATGACTGGGAACCCGGAAAATCTGATTTCCCGGTTCCGCCTTACTATTTCTGAGTCGTTAGCTGTGTTAGCTTAGCTTTCCAGCTCCTCCTAGACGTGTAATGTATCCAATTTATTCTCCAGTTCGTTCTCTGTTAATTGTGCTCAGCGTTACGTTGTAATGTGTTCCTGCTCGGCGGTCCAACTGGAGGTGTGTGGGCTGGTCTCGGCAGGGGTTGTGTGTTTGTGTGATGTGGGCTGATGGCTGACAGAAGGTCCATAGCTCTCCGTATACAGTACGAGAGAGTGTGGGTCGGTTATAGTAATGCTAGTACTATCAAAGAACAATGTCCCTGTGTCGTCGAAGCCTCTTGTGAAATGGTACTATGGATCGGCCCGAGCTTACATGAGGCAGAACCGTTGTTGTAGCACACACACACACACACACGGACATTTGGAGTACTTCCACGGGATAAAAAATCCCTCTTTGTTCGGGATGATGGCTTCCCTTCAGTCTCAACATGTGTCCGGCCCAGTGAGGTTTTAAATCTGCCCACCTGTCCACACGCTAATCCTCCCACAGCCTTATTACAAAACTGCGCAATTAATTAAGGGCTCAATCGTTGGGATTAGTAACCTACATTCAATTTGATACTCGTATCGGTAACTCAAGTATCCGCTAAAAAAAAGTATGTTTTCCAGGATTTAAGGGGGGGAAAAAAAGAAAGAAACGTTGGCTGCAAACTGCCTCAAATATCATAAAACTCCGCTTTGACTCGGCGCCAGGAGAGCGAGCGCAAACCGACGAGAGGTGGGTTCAGAACAACAGCAGTGTTATTCTCGTTTACAGTGGCATTACGGAGATTAAGATTATCTCCGCTGTATGTTTACGGCATAATGAAACCGGCCTGATATAATGACCATCAAATCTGGATTAGGTCATTCACAGCAGAGGAGGAGGAGGAGGAGGGGGGGGGGGGGGAGTTTATTCTGATGATTATTGTGAGCAGGCTGCGCCGCAACACAATCCGCCTCGGCTGACGTATGCCTGAACACCTCACACACACACACACACATACACCTTTGCAAAACACACACATAGCTACACTTTTAAAACACACCAAGTTTTGTTTGATAGATGCATTTCTCAGCCTGCAGCTCCTCGTATTCGTGGTATTCTAGTCGATCACGCTGCTGTAAAAATGAAATAGCAGCGCAGTTTAGCTGTCGTCAAAAGGTGTGTGTGTGTTTACGTGTGTGTGTGTGTGTGTGTGTGTGTGTGTGCAGGGCCGTTACAAAAGCAGGTTACGGCGGCGCAGAAATGACACGGTGCAACAGATGATGGGCATTATCCCATCAACCTGCTGTTTCTGTACACACTCTGTCCCCTCTATGTTCTCTTTGAAAGGACAGCAGGAGTGTGTGTGTGTGTGTGTGTGTGTGTGTGTGTGCGATGGGTGAAGGAAGGAGGGGTCCTTTCACACACCCAAACACACACAGCCTCATGCACGCACACACTCTGCACCTGTCACAAACAGCCTGTCAGAGCAGGAGAAAAGAAACTTCAGCCACGAGGACGAGCCGAGGGAGCGATCGTCTGTCTGAGCCCAGACCAGATCTGGGAGGCCAGAACTGATTCGACTGAGTGTTTTAGCGTCGAAATGTGTCGTTCTGAAAGCTTTTAAACGCGAATTACATCCTCCAACGCCACACTCGGGCAAAAAAAATCTTGTGCGCTTCAGTTTTCAGAGCTGTAAAATGAACCTGTGAGGTTGAAGTGTTGGGACGACAGCATGAAATCTATGACGACGACTCGCTGGTTTATATGTGTTTTATGTGGTTTATGGTTTATAACACATGTCACAGTAGTTGTCTAAACTTCCATGCAGACATTTAACCCAGTCATGAGTTTGACGTGATGTTCTGGAGGGTTTGCTGCGGAGCTCCAGATCGTTGATTTATGGTGTAGCGCCAAGAAATACGTGAATTAAACTGTTTCACGCGAGAAGAACTTACAGCAGGATGAAGCTCGATCTTCGATGTCGACCTGGGCCATGTTTTTTTTTTACGTCTTTGCAGTTTTTATGTTTCTTGCATCAACAATCCAAGTAAGACTTAAACATAAAACCAAACCTTACCTTGACATAGAAATGATTTGATCGCTAAGCAAAGTCTTGACTTGACGTGAGGGATTCTCCTTCGACTTGTGTTTGCGTCCAAGCCAAGCGAACTTGAGCTCCGTGAGCGATGTTTACGTGTCGCCTGGCTTCAATCTTCTACCCGTCTTCTGAAGAAGTTTGATTTTCTTGTTTGGTTCGTGACGTAGGGTTAGAGGATCTGCAGATCCAAGGTGTGTAAGTTACAGATTCAAGCTTGTTTTTTATGAATTTTCACAAATGAGGCCACAGTTAGCAAGAATTCTGAGGTGGGGGACCGGGATAGTTTTTGCATTGGCTGAGGTAACACTTGACCTGACGACGGAAATAAGAAGCGTGTTTGATATCAGACCAGGACGTCCCGGATGAGGTCAGGACCATGTGGTGGTCGCCGTCGCAGCCGGCTGGGGAGACGAGGCTCCATCACAGACAGACAACCGGCTTTTGATAAAAGAACAATCAGCAAACTGGGGGAAGACGTACAAATATACAGGTGTAAACCTCGCGTGTAATGTACCTCGCCAGAAGGTTAACTTCCCTGCCTGTAAATTGCCCACCGCCTCCCCCCTACCTCCCCCTCCGCCACCTCCGCCGGACAATAGGCTCAGCAGTGGCCTGGTGATTGCCTCTTTTCAAATGGAAATGCCGGTCGCCTCTCTTCTGCCAGGTTCCCCCTAAGCAGTGTACAAATTACAGTTTACAAGGCATGGAGGAATAAAAAAAAAAAAAAAAGAACGAGCAGATAGACAGAAAACGAGAAGGTGGGAGGGGAGGGCGAGCAGAGAAAAAAAGCAGAATATCTTTTCTCTCGCTGTTTTTTTTCTTTTTTTTAATTCGACAAAGTGACATGTAAATTAGCCTTTAAGTGCTCCACTCGGGGACCGTGATCGTGCCCTAATTGTCACAGTCAATTGTGGCCAACAGTCTCTTCAATCCAGGCAGCTTTTGACAACAAGCACGCCAGGATCAAAAGACGAATCATCGACTCCCCTCCCGACGCACACCAACACCCACACACACACCAACACACACATTCGCTCTCTCGTCTGTGATTTTTAGGCGGCTATAAAGAAAAAAAAAAAAAAAATGGTCAAAAGCGAGAGAGGTGAGAGTGATAGCTTTACCGAGTACGGATAGAAAGATGGCAGGAAGTGGTGAACACAACAGCAATTTGCTTCCTACACCAGCTTGTATCAACACTCCCCCCCCCCTCCCCTCCCCATGAATCCTTTCAGCGTCAAGATAACAAACGCCGCGGATGACAATGCAGGAAAGGATGGTATGTCTAAAACAAAATGAGCGGCGGAGGTATCTACAGCGCATCCAGCAGACCGTGAACCGACTTTTCTCCCAAGTCCTACAGGGGCCATAAACTTTCGCGGAGGATGAAACGGATGTGTTTGTCTGAGGCGCCGCGCTGAAAGATAATGCAAACATTCGAGGGCGCAAACGAGCAAAACGGCAAACTCCCGGAGTCTTATCGAAGAGGCCGAGGGGTTCAAAGCTGACGTCTCTCTGCAAAGTTCTGCCACAGCAGGTGAAAAAAGAAAACATTTAGTTTGCTGCCTCCTAGTTTGAAGTAAGTGATCGTTTGGTTCAGACACACAAACACACTCGCACACTTCTTCCAGCCACGTTTGGAGGCAGTGCATCGAGTGATAGTTAGTCTGGACGGACGTAGGCGAAGTCTTGGAAGTCTTAAAAGTTTGTTTTCCTGCACTGTGTGGGGGGATATTATATGTATCATATAGTTTGTTTGCTAACACTTTATTTGAAGGAGTGCCGACGACACTTTCACAGACCTGATGGAGTCTTTTCTGAATGTTTGGGTCATTAAGTGTCATTTGGACCAATATGTGACTGTTAAGGCAGAGTTGACACTGTTTGAAATGTCCTTATGATGATAATTTGACAGTTACCATCTCGTCTGGGAAGGCAGAACCTGGTTTGGGGGATTTGGACCCATTTCATGAGATTGGACACTGATTTTGGATGCGGTATGGGTCATTGTTGGTGTTCCAGTTCATGATCTCCAGTTCTTCCTCGTCAAACTTGGGAAAAACCATTTCTTCATGGAACTGCAATGAGCATTATAATGTTTTTGTTAATCTGTGGATCATTTTCTCGATGAATCGTTCAGATTAGTCCAGAAACTGTTGGTGAAAAATGTCGATAAGTGTTCCTTGATTGTCTTCTTTTGTCCACATCTCAACAATCTTTCAGTTTACTGCGATGGAGGAGTCAAAAAGCTAGAAAATATTTATATTTGAGGCACTGAAATCAGTAATCTGTCTTTGTTTTCTCAAAAAATTACTCCGGTAAACCAGTAGTTCATTGTCAAACCATGAAAAATGGGGGTCAGGGTTAGGTTGCTTCATCGGTCATGTTGTCCTGGTCAGAGTGATATATGTAATTTTTGGGAATCACTGACAATCAACCTATTCAGTCCTGTTAGGTACGAGGATCAAAGATCAATCTGCAAATGTTATTATCAATGCGAGTGACGCATTCTGCGAATTATATTTCTTAATGACCAATTTGCTCCACCAAATATATCTTGAAAGGGAACGTAATTGCTTCTTGGACGTTCAATGGAAACCTTTTTTTCCAGTCCAGGATTTTGTTATTTTTTTGTTTGACTGCACATCAGGAGGTGGTTTCAGTCTCGTCCTACAAAGACCAAGACAGCGGAGACGAAGGGTTTTCTGACCTGTGGCCCGTGTTTTGTTAGATAGAGTTTAATGAAACACTTGGTTAAGTTTGGGGAAAGATTGTGGTTGCGGTTAGATATTAAAAAAAGTCAATCCTGGCAAAGCACAATCGACTTTTTCCAATATTTAACCGCAGCTATAATCTTTCCCTGCATTCAACTGAGTGCTCTGAGTTCTTCCCAGCAAAGCCATAAAAACATGAATCATGTTGTCGTTGCCAGGGGCTGATAATGTAGGATTATTGTACATTTAGAGATTAAGTACTTTTTATTATAAATCTATACAAAAGAAAGACATAATCACGTTTCTAACATAACATATTTGAAAACAGACATTTGTTGCTTACTAAAGGAGATAAAGACACTGAAAGACAGGCTTAAACATTCATATTTTTAAATGTTTTGTACGTATGCAATGTACGTAACTCTACGTTATGTACGTGTAATAACTTATCTACGTCCACTGTCGACAGCCCTGAGCTCGATGGACCTTGGACGACTGAACTTGACTTCTAACTACTACGTCCACTGGAGGTCGCTGCCTAACGAGAATCGTAAATATGGGTCGTGATAAGCTGCTTTCACAGTCGACAGACTGCTTTCCAACCAGGTTGCATCGCGCTTGAGTTGCACCTCCAGGTCTCGGCTCTTCACTTGGTGAGTAAACATGTTAGCAACAAAAGTCGGACCCAGAAAATGTATTTATAGAAACTGTATTAATAGATAATCAGAAGTCTTGGGTTACGTTTCTGTGCATCAAATCTTTAGCTTTATTTGCTTTTTAAAAGTACGCCAGCACGGGAAACGTACCCTTATTTATTGACGTTCTTTGCAGCACATTACATTTTTATTTATTTATTTTTTATTTAGTCTTTAGCCTTCATTTAAAGGAACACTATGCAAGATTTGTCAGTCACTTTCTGTAAAGAAACCATCCAAAGTTGACCGTTGAGCCCTCAACACGGCGAACGACAGGTACTCTGATACGGACACCACAGAAAGATTGTTTGTTGTTTTGATTGAAATACTGATTGCATACTATACCTTTAAATGAATCCTGGTGTTAAAATTAACGTCGCTTTATCGTTCGGCCCTTTTCTCTCTCGGATTTTATGAGAATTCCCCTTTAAATTGGATCACAACGTTTGGTCTGAAAACACGAAATCGAATCATCATCCTGCCTTTCTAACTTTCTAAATAAGCTCTTCCTTGCTGTTTGTTCACGTATCTCCGCGTGTGTGTGTAGCTGCACTCCTACATGTGATTGCTGGTCTTGTTTTTCTAACGGCGGTAAGTTTACGAGCTCCTCTCCTCTTGTCAGTGCTTCAGACCGGTTCATGTCGAGAGATCTGACGTGAGAGTGGAGAAATCTGTGCGAGCCGGACGAGGCTGGAGTTAGATCTTTTTAATTCTATCTCTGTGTCCTGAGAGGATGTAAACTCATATACAGTGGCAGATATTAAGAGCACGCCGATATGCAAATGTCTGTCGAGATTAGAGCTACAACAATTATTCAAATGTTTGATTAATTATTCATCGGAGACGCCGTCAATTATTCATTTCAGCGAGCGATAAGTCGTCTTTTTTTTCTCCTTCTTCTTCTTCTTCTTCTTCTTCTTCGTCTTCTCGCAGTGAAAAGTTTTCTTGTGGGATCAATCAGAATCCCAATCAAAACCGTTTTATTTGTCAAGTACAGTAAATGTGCGGGATTTGTTTTTTGGTGGCGCTGAGAACAGAGACTGCAGCCGGATCAAGCGTCAGACAGTCAGACCGTAGAGATCACGTTACGTATGTGTGTCTCGTTACAAGATGTTTGGACCATTTCTACTAATGATTAGTTTCAAGCACTCACAGTTTTGAGGGCTGTAACCCACTCTCTTTACTGTCAACTGTCAAATAAATGCAGAAAAAAAAAATAGTCTTCTTAAAGGAGCAGTTCACCCCAAAATGAAAAACTCAGTCATTATCTCCACATCGCGATTTAGCCGGGTGAAGCGTCGTAGTCCACAAAACTGAAGTAGCAAGGGACTGAAGAGAAACATGAAATGTCTCCATACAGCTCGTTCTACGGAAGCCCCAAGGTCCCAAACTGATTTCAAAATATGTTATTCTTTAAAGCCCCTTTGTGCAGAACTACGAGATATATCAAAAGGAAATCATAATCGAATCTTGGTATTTTTGTTACCTTGGAGTGAGCTTTAATATCTACAGAGCATGCAGGTCTTCTTCTACAGAGTTTCTACGGTAGCCCAGGAAGGACAAACTACACATTAACTCAACTGTTTCTAGTGGCTTCCGTAGGTGTCCTTTAGTTACACTGCTCGCTAGACGAGAGTTATTCCGCTGGTAGCAATTTTTTGCAATCTCAACACTAGATGCCACTAAATCCTACACACTGGCCGTGCACCAAGGGTTTAGATAACATAGCTGGAGGCCTTGTTTACACCGGCGGAGCTGTATGGAACCATTTTGTGTTGTTTGTCAGTGGTTTTATCAGTCTGCAGCTGCTTCAGTTGTTCAGGAGACGCTCCAGAAATGTTGAGACTTCACCTGACTGGATTTAAAATGTGGGTGAACTGTTCCTTTAACAGAGACTTCACAGCATAGATTATTTAAAAGTTATCATATTTTTAAAAAAAGCCATCCTGCAGCAATGATTAAATTACATCAATCTGAATTCTTATAAACGTGGTGGACAAAACACTGGAAACAACACCATCACCTCGCGGCACGTTTTACACTGTGTTAGCTTTAGCTTTAGGTGGACTTAATAAACTGGCAGTTGAGGAAAAAGAAAAAAACCCAGCTGAGGTAACATTTGAGCCCTCAGAGAAGACTTTATGTTCTGGTTGAATGTGTTGAGAAAGCTCCAAACTTTAATACTGACACGACAGGAGCTTCACTCCCAGGCCGGCAATCAATACGAGAGGGAGACGTGGAGGGGAGGGAGAGAGTGTTGTTGACTCCTCCGATCCTTTTCTCATCGTGATTCAAGCCTCTGAATGTGGAGTCATCAGTCTGGTGATAACTGCCAATACATGATTACATCTGTTGAAGTGTAATTTACTGCAGGACATGTTATACATTCACATATGTTCGGTAAAAACCCCCAAATATCTTCACTCAAGGTTCGATTACTGTGATTTTTAAGCTTTTAGAGCGCAGATCGTCAAGTAGAGACAGCTCAGATGTATTAATGATATTTAATTTGATTCCATTTTCACATTCTAAGTGTTGTATGTGTTAAAAGTCGAACATTTCTGGTTAAAAATGAGCAGAAATCCAAAAAATAAATGCAGTGGTGAAACAAAAGGTGCCTGATGAGACCTTAAAAAGAGAAAGTTATAGGTTTTATCCCAACTTGTTGTTTTTTGGGAGCCACAAAGCGTCTGACCTCCTTCTACAGGAACAGAAGAGCCAAAGAAAAAAAAACCCGAAGCCGAACACATGATATGTTTGTCTTTTTCTTCTAAGTGTCTCAGTCGAATAAGTGGTCATTTGTAGAAGCCTCTGCGCCGTCTTCAGCTAACAAGAGCAACATAAAAAATCAATACTTTTTTGGTGTAAGCATTTGTTTCTGCAGCAATCTGCTATGCAGCCGTTTCTTCTTTCTCTCTCCGCTAGTCCGACTGAGAGAGATCAGAAATGCTCAGAGAAGAGGAGTTCTCTCCCTCCCTCTCGCTCTCTCTTGTTTCTCGCTCGTGGCGAATGTAAACTAAATTCATTTTTGCATGTTTGAGGAGCTCTCGCAGATCACACGCTTCCAGCCTTCGCCTCGCGCTCTTTAATTGTCCGTCAATCTCTGGAGTTGTTGTGGCGTCGAGGCTCTCGCGGTGGCTATCACAGAGCCAAACCCCGGCGAGGGATTGTCGGG
The DNA here is from genome assembly GCF_900880675.1 of Sparus aurata. Classification (NCBI taxonomy): domain Eukaryota; kingdom Metazoa; phylum Chordata; class Actinopteri; order Spariformes; family Sparidae; genus Sparus; species Sparus aurata. The sequence continues at coordinate 17,702,217 of NC_044210.1, forward strand.
TTTGATGTTGCAGCGCGGGGGAACGAGCCACAAACAGGCGCAGAGGAGGAGATGTGATCTAGGATACTCCGGCTCCTCTGTCATGCATTCAAAAAAACCCTCTGAAACGCCAACAACAACCACCGTTATTTTAATTAAAAAGAGGCGAAACTCGCTTTCGGGGGCCGAAGCACAAACTGTTCGCTGAGGGTTTTACACTCCAGAGGCCGAGCTGCACTCACTTGACAGCTGGTTTCAATTCTAGAAGTGAATTTTTCAAAAAATGTCCAAACGCTTTCTGGTCAGAGCAGCTTTGTTTGATTCTCTACATCACATGAAGTGGTTGTAATTGTATTTACACCGACTCCTCCAGCTCGGGGGCTGAAAACAGAAGTTGTTCTCCTCCGTACACTCACTAATACAACGTAAACATGTCAGTTCATGAAGTTACTGCACATCCACTGGACGAACCAGATGGGAACAGATATTATTCTTCTTGGTGTTAATTGCATTTCCACATAATGATCCGTGCAGAGGGGATATCTGAATCACGATGACGTCTTTCACCCCCCCAAAAAAATCCCCTCTTACTTTACGTCTGAGAGACGTCATATGTCAAAATCCAGGCACGATGCGACTGCTCAGAGAAGCATCGCCGCCCAGCGCACGAGGACGACTGATGTGGGCATGAGTCTGTATTGTTTACGGCTGCATGATGGTGAAGAAAAATAAATCATTTTGGGATTATTTTGACAGATATTGCAGTTGAGATGATTCGTGATTTGTGGGAATCATCAGTTTTGCATCACAGTTTTGCATGACAGCTTCTTTACTCCCGTAAATGTAATAGAGGACAGGCTCTGAAATGCAGTATGCAAGTCTCCCTCTGAAGGACATTTGTGGTCAAAGCTACCTGAAGCTCTCGTCATATTAACGTAATTCAAAGACTATTAAAGTTAAAGGTAGAATCAGAGGGATTTGTTCCAGCTGTTCCTGAACGCACCACAGATAGCGACATTTTGTGTCGGTCTAACGTCCACAGTTTCCGTCGTCTTACGTCTTTGTTTTGTCTCGCTACGTCTGTCGTCGGTTGAAATCAATCTCGCGATGTTGGGAATAATAATCCATGATAATTCACCTCACACTTGGCTGCCATTTGAAAATAGATTCCAGCTCCACATGTCCACATGTTTTAGACTACATTGATCAGGTCGGTTCGAGTGTTCGGAACGTGAGGTCTCAGAAAAAAAATCTTAATTTAAGAAGATGTAATGTGTAGATCTTATGAGATCAGGAGAAAGTTGCATAGTTGTGCATCAAAATTAATTTAATTTCATTTATTGGTTTACATTACTTGATACAAGCTACATTTTCAGCATGTTTTTTAAGTAACCATGACACCTGTGGGTCTGAAACAACACGTAATCAATATGTTTTACGTTGTTATAATAGAGGAGCGGTCAGAGCTCAGCAGAGCGATCAGACTTTAATGATCAGATTCTACTTTCATCACTTTCTGACCTCAGCTGAAATAAATATGACCTCTCTTCATCGAAACAGATTTTGACAGTAACCTGATATTTAAGAATGAAATATTAAATCTTGATCGGTTCCTGTTGTTGCCATAAAACTAAACCTTTTGCACAGTTCTGGTTTCAGACTCTGTCTCCACCTCCACCTTGTTTTTTTGAGCGTAATTCCTTTTTCTAAATATGGATATCACAATAATATCACCATCATTAATTATTCATGTGGTGAAAATCTGATACTGTCAGATGCTTAAAGAAGTTCCACCTCTGCTGAGCACCTTTCTGCATGATATGATCAATCTGTCCCTGTCTGTTTATCTTAAGTCCACAGCTGTTGTTCATTATAGTTAAGTGCAAACTGAATTTAAACTGACGTGACATTTTAATCAAATTCAATTTAAAGCTATAGACGAGTTATTATGAATTCCCTGGACTAAACTCTGCGTCTTCATTCTCCCTTCCCCTCCGATAAGAATCGGCCTGTGGAGGAGAAGCTGAATCATTGTTTTTCTTGGAGAAGTGTCAGATTTGTTTGTGCCAACAATTAAAGTATGAACTGTTGGCACAATACATCAGCTGCTGGCAGCTCCGAGCCCGAGACATCAGTGTAAGTGTCGTGCAACTCCAGTCACATCGTCGGTGCGGCTCCGTGTCACGCCGACCTTTGACCTCCCTGGCTGCTGGTTACTATGTGAGACGTCGTGTGAATCTCTGAAATCAAAATGTAAAAAAAATGACGACACTTTTATGATTTCAGGCGCTGAGAAAACGACGCTGGCAACATTAAAACCGGCACATGATCGTTGAGGTGTGAGTGTGTTCGACCCGCAGCACCAGACCTGGTAGACAAAAGTCCCGTTTTAAGATTGAATCCACTTCTTTGGATTCAGCATCGCAAACCATCCAGATTGTTAATTCCTCACAAATCGTAGCAGGTTTGGGTCGAGCTGCCGGGTGTTTCTCTCTCGGAGCTCAGACTGGGCAGAGATTCATAACTGGATGCACCACGATGTCATGTGACTCTCACAGATCTAAATTAGGCCAATAATCAGGGACGCCTGGCGGCTGAGTCGTTGAATGCACAAACGTATACATGCAACTGTGTTTGAGTCCCGAGGCGTGTTCTGCCGCTGTGGCGTCTCTCGCTCTCTCTCTCTCTGTGTGTGTGTGTGCTTTATTCTACTGTACACCAGCGACGGCAACAACAACAGGACAAAAACATTTATTATGTATTAATACGGGCTGTCTTTTTTTAGATGAGTTATTGAAAATTAGACGTGATCTGATTTAGGAAACATGCTGCTGGTTCAGATTTTAGTTTTTTTTTGTGGATTATACACTTTTGCAGGATAATCTTAAAAAAAATCTCGCCTTTATTTCACCTGGAAATGTTCAAATTCGTCAAAAACCACCTCAGGAATTTCAACCAAGCTGCAGAAAAAGCCTCGTCGGCGTTGCTGCGGTGACCTCTGACCTCCTCACTTCATGTCCTCCCTGCCCCGCAATGTACATCCTGAATTTAAAGCAGCCTGTGCACGAAGAGGACGGATTGTGGGAACACGGAGACGTTCAGCTGACAGAGTGTCGGAGCGCTCGGCGTGTCTGTTCTGCGACTCGACGTACAAACAGAAGTCGTAATTCGACTCACATTTTCTAAATGCTCCGAAACATTCCTCCAGCCCTCGCTGCACCGCGGTGTTTGTGTTTACGCTGTCAGGGAAAAAACTAGAAGTGGGCCTCTTTCCTCTTCTTTTCTCCTCACACACACTCACACACACACACACACACACATTGAAGCAGAGAGGGAGAGAAAATTAGGATTATAATCTTGGTAATCAGCAGTCACGCCTGAGGCGGACAGCTGCAGAACTGCAGAGCTCCAATTTAGGTGTTGGACATTAAAAACCATTAAACCCAAGTGAATTTCCACTTATTGATTTTTTTTTTTTTTTTTTTTTTGCGGGGCAACATTTCAACTTGAGGAGAAATAAAAAAAAAAAAGCACGGCGGCGGATGTGAGAGGCTGCGAAGAGCTGCAAATCTTTTATTTGGAGAGAGAGAGAGAGAAAAAAATAAAAACACAAACATACAGTTAAAAATAAAACACAATTCATCAGGAATTATTTGTGGTTATTACAAAATGTGTCAGTTTGTTTTTAGACTCTTCAACTCATTAATTACAATTTTCTAAAAATACATTCCACACATGATTAATCAATGAATTAAATCACACTGACATCTGAGCGTCAACATGCTCAATCTCAAATCAAGAAATAAAAAAATATATATATGTATTATATATTCATGCAGAAGCTGTTTCTGTTCCCACCCTCCCCTCTTTTTTAAATCAATATATTCATTAAGCACAAGGTCCCCCTATAGGTCACACACCGACTGTAATCCGTTTTCACGGTGAATATGCGGCCCCCTGTACGCGCAGAGGTGCCACTCCAGGCGCGCACGGATCGGATGAATGGGACACAGAGCTGGAGCTACGGGTCTAGTGTGTGTGTGTGTGTGTGTGTGTGTGTGTGTGTGTGTGTGTGTGTGGGTGGAGAGAGAGAGAGAGAGAGGGTGTGTGTGAGAAAGAGAGAGAGAGCTGGACTGCTTCGTTTACATGCACGCACCGTGGCAGTAAATTACGCATGACAATAATTCACCCAGGACCGGATCCACGCTGGACCCCCCGAGAAAAAAACGGGGCTGCAGAGCGGCCTCACCCGGCTTCTGCACCTCCACCACCTCCTCCACCTACACCTCCACCTTCTCGTTGATCAACAGGAAGAAGGAGAAGAAGAAAGAAAATAAGTGACGGGAAAGAGAGAAAAGAGAAACTTACCAAAACAAAAAATAGTCAGTTTGGCGTTTGAGTCCTTCTCTGAGTCTCCCCGTCCAAGAGTTGGAAACAGAAACAAAAGTTGAAGATATTTATATAATTGTAAGTATATAATTAGCAGATTATTAATAAAAAATAATTATATAACTATTATGAAACAAGGTATTCCTGAAAAAAAAAGCATCAAAGCAGGCAAAGAAATTCCGACCAAAACGCGTAAAAAAGATTTAGTTGTGATTTCTTTTTGCTGCATCTGATTGGATTTTTTGGGGGGAAGGATGGGGGTGGAGGTGGAGGTGGAGGAGGAGGGTGGAGGTGGGGGTGTAAGGAAGGGAAAGGGAAGGGGGGGGGGGGGGCATAAACCAGTTCAGCCCCTTGATTGATGATTTAATTAGCCATACAGTGGCGAACTGCAGGAGGACAGGACACAAAATAATACTTTATTTACATAACCAATCACGGCGCTGCAAAGGTGGAGCTTCCTCTCTCTCTCTCTCTCTCTCTCTCTCTCTCTCTCTGTGTGTGTGTGTGTGTGTGTGTGTGTGTGTGTGTGTGTGTGTGTGCGTGTGTGTGTGTCAGACATGGCCGAGATGGTTGACTTCTTTAATAAATGCGAGATTCATCCTGTTAAGTGGCGTCCAGCACGAAGAATCACTCTAATAATCCCGGAATCTCCCCTCTGATGTTCCCACAACGCTCCTGCGGGGACCCGCTGCGCGTCTCTCCGCAGTGACTTTACACTCACTTTATTGTACTTTACGGCGTTTTCCCAGCTCCTTTAGTGTCATGTGAATATTCCTACAGAGGCTGCAGCTCCTCTCTGTCACTGCTGGGTTACAGTGTGTGCAGACAGAGGCGCCTAATATCCCGCATTTTTTATATTTTTCTTAGATCTTGGAGTCATTTTGGTGCGTTTTTCCGCCTGAAAAATGACTTCTGCAAATAAGCAGAAGCAACGAAAATGTGTTTCCCCTGCAGAGTGTGACCGCGCGTGGAGTTCACACGCGTCCCCTATGATGATGTACCTGCACGCTTCACGCTGCAGGTACATCACAGGTAATAAAACAACCATAATTTGGCGTTACGCAGCTGGGAAAAAAAAAGCTTATTTTTCGCGCAAAAATCAAAACATAAATTATTCTAGAGGAGCTGAAGGAACACTTCCAGTTTTGCTGAATTCTTTAAGACAAGTTAAATCACAGCAGAGCAAATGGAATCACTCACATGCAGGAAATTACGCACAAGACGGCAGAATTTCTCCCTGAAACAAGCAGAATTCTCCCAAAACACAGCACATTTTTTACGCACCAAAAGAAATAAAAAAAAAAAATACATTTTTCTCTAAATGACAGCGTCCTGACGGACATTTCTTGCAGCGTAGATAAAAAGCCCAACATCCCCAAACCTTTTGCAGTCGCAGCCAATTACAATAATGAAGAATATGTGGAGTCGCCTCCCCACCCCGGCTCCCTGCATCCCGCCGCATCAACCGTGCCATTTCTGCAAATTAAACGGAGTGGAAATAAGAAATAAAAGGAAAAAAAATCCTTACATGATTGCGGTCGGCGTGGACGCGCTCCAAGTTTCTCTCTCCCCCCTACTTCCACTAACACTAACACACACCAACACACAACGCAGCACAACACACACTGGTGCGAGGAGGAGAAGAGAAAGAGGGGAGAAAAAAACACACACTGTCGCCTGTTTTCTTTTGCTCCGCGTCGAAGCCCGACATAGTTGGTTTCACTCAAAAACAGAAGAGATGGAGGAAGAGAGAGGAGAGTGAGGGAAAGAAAAAAGAAGAGAGAGGGGGGAGAGAAGGAGGAAGGAAGGGAAAGGAAGGAGGGAGGGGAGAGAAAGAGAGAGAGGGAGAGAGAGAGAGAGGAAAAAAAAAAAAAAACTTCAACCCAGAAGATGCTCACGTTTGGCTCTCCTCAATTATCCCCTCCCGTGAAGATAGGTGGCGTGCGTTTCAGGGGGCTTCTCCTCTGTGTTACACGGCAAAGAAAAGGAGGTGGAAAGAAAAAAAATGTCATTAGAAGAGGCGTAACACGTCAGTCCCTACCCAGGTTTGTTTCCTGGAGTGGGTGTAAGACATCAGTTGTAAACCTGCCCTAGCAGGAATAGCGGTCCCTCCCTCCTCCCAACTATTTCTAAGGCTTTATTTCTAAGGCTTTATTATCACCGGTGGAAAAGGATCCGCTCACCGACGCGCTCCGGTATCATCCTTTCCTCGCGACTCCTCTATCCACGAGACACCTCTTTACACCCCCCCACTAAAAAAAAAAAAAAACAGGTATGTGCCTCCTTCACTTTCCATTTCTCGCATTTTTCACAAGGTTTGGACGGTGAACTTCTGTTTTTTTTGTTTTTTTTCCTCCCCGCGCCAGAGTTTGGAGCTCAACTTTTTTTTTGTCTTACCTGCACAGGTGGAGATAGGTGCGTTTGTTTTCATTTCTTCTTCCCCCCCACAAACCTTTTCTTTATTTTATTATCATGCCATACTCCGCGGTGTAGAGGCGCCCTGGAAGCCGGGGGAAGTGGGCTTTTTTGCGGGGCGCTTGGCGCCGCGTTCATCGCTGTATCCTCGGGAGGAGAAACAGCCGATGTGCATCCCCGTTTTCTTCCCCTTCAGCTCGCGTTATATTAGTGTCTGTTTGTGTGCCCACAACAAACAGAACCTCTTGTCAATATTCACTTCTCCTAATAACGGTATTTGCGCTGATGAATTAGCAGGGCGAGCCGAGCGGTTCGGGTCTGATCCGCTTTTGTTTTTACGCGCGATTTGCGCCTTAAAAAGATTTTTATTTCTCGCGGTCCGGACTCGTTTTTGGCACGTTCAGACAATTATTCCACATGTGTTATTTATTAGCTGCTGACAAGAAAGGCTCGGGTTTTTAGTTTATTAAACCTCGAAGTGCAATTTTTCTCAGGCGAACCCAAGTGTTTATTGAAGTTCTCTGACTTTTAATCAGACCACATAGTGAAGGGGGGGTGGGGGGGCTCAGTCCAGGCTCGGGGCTCAGTCTCGCTGTTGCCGTCTCCAAACGCGGTGAGCTCTTGGATCTGACCCGAAAAATCTGACAGAAAATTTGATTTATTAGCCTGTTTCGCCTTCTGTGCCAAAAACGCCGGGGCTGAGGAGCGCAGCGAAACAACGTGGCAGCTCTATTTTTTTTAATTAAAATAAGTAAAATGATTTAATTCTGTTGAAAGTGGAGAAAAATACGAACCGGATTGTGAAACTTTCCTGAATGAATTAACAGTAAGTGGAGTGTTTTTTTTTCCTCCTCGGCGGGATGAATTGTGCTTTTTTTTTTCTCTCTGCTTGTAAGAGAAATTCTAATTCTTCTTCTTCCTCCTGCTGCTCTCAGAGCTGAGCGCCGATCAGCTGAAAATCTAAATTAGATGGACACGGATCTCCCTCGCCGCTCCTTCTCAGACTTTCACCCACGGCTCCTTTTTCCTTTTTTTCTTTAAAAAAAACAAAAAAAAAACACAATCCGTCCCTCCATCCAACTTACATTTGCAGTTTCTTGTCGCGCGTCCGGCGCAAGTGGACCTCCACGCTAATATTGTTGGTGCTGCTCTCTCTCTCTCTCTCTCCCTGTCTCTCTCTGTGTGTGTGTTTCCCGTCAGATATCAAGCTGAAAATCAAGGAATCGAGTCCATGCGAGCTGCCATCTGATCCCACACACACTTATCAATGAAGCAAGAGATCATGGCGGATGGCCCGAGGTGTAAGAGGCGAAAACAAGCCAACCCGAGACGGAAAAACGGTAAGAAAACCCACAAACGAAGCAGTCGAGGTGGTGGAGGGGAGAGGGGGGGTTGTGCTTGGATGTAAGCCCGGGTTGAAGGTTTCCACCGCGGGTTCGGGGGTGTGTGAGGGTCCGCGGCTGGTGCTGGTGCGCATTGCTGCCTTCCTCTCTCTGTGTTTTTACGCAGGGGATAACGGGACCGCTATCCGGCAGACAAACTGTGCGTAAACGCGTCCTCCGTGTCGCAGCACTCGCTACGGGTCCCCTTTTTTTTGGATTGTGTGTTACAAAACACTTAGAAAAGAGTGAAATTAAAATGTGTGTTTATTTCGCTGAGGTTGCGGAGAGGTTAGTTGGAAACTTGTGGATGTGTGGGGAGGGGTGGGGGGGGGAGTTGTTGGTGGTGCCGGTGGCTCGGTTTTCCTCGCCCGGGACAGGATCCGCCATGGGGGGACTGTGGAAGCGGCCACTCAGAGCGACGCTGGCTGAGGGGCAGCACTCAGCGCTGCTCGGTGGAAAAGTCCAATCTTGTGACTTGAGTTGTGGGTTTTGCTTTTTAATCCACGCGCTGGGCTGGCGTGCGGGTGTTTTTCTTTTTCTTTTTTCTTTTTTTTTTTTGTCCCTACGTGTGGGCCTTTACATCACCTCCACATGAGGCTCATTTTCAGCTGATTCACCCCCCCAACAGAGGGGCTGTTTTCCCAGGGAGATGGCATGTTGGTTGTGTTTTTATTGTTTACCTCTCGTGTGTCAGTTTATTGCAGTGGATGCATCATGGTTATATATATATATTTATATATGTCTGTGTGTATAAATCGGATGACATGTCCCGATAAATGCTGGACATTAATTGGCTGTGGACTTGGAGCGCTGGAGGTGGAGATTTGTTGCTTTTCTTTCTCCATTTGACTGCACAGTTTCCCACAAGAGGCAAATCTGCAGTGACATTTCCTGGCCCCGTTATTCCTGATTATTCCATATAGGCTCCAAAAAGCAAGCTGAAGCAATGTGTGTGTGTGTGTGTGAGAGAGTGTGTGTGTGTTAAACATCGAGGCTGTGATTCAGCTGCTCACATTATTCGCTTTCCTCCACAACATTTTTTATTTTTTTAAATCTCTGCCCCCACAGGTTATTTATCTAGATCAGATTTCATTTATTGATCGCACAGCAATCGATGGCAGACAAGCATTTTGTTCCACATTAAATAGCACAGGAGCAGAACAGTGGAAGCTGGAGATCTCCAATAAATATATATATTTATATATTTATGTGCATGTATGTACATTTGCAGTTGAGGAGGGATAGAATAATAGCACGCATTTGGAGACGTGACAGCCTGTTCAGAGGCAGCCACCTGTTTTCAGGAAGGGAGAGAAAACCGGTGTTGGCTTTTGTACCAAATGTAGCATTTGATAAAATAATATTAGCAAAGCAAATATAATTTTCACACCCTTAAAAACCTGACGAGAGAGGAGACGGCGAGCTTTGGCAGAGTGTGTAAAGAATATTTTTACCTCGTATGATATAAAATAAAAAAAAGAAAAAGAAAAACGTCTCCCAATCCAGGAGAGTGTACATTAAAAAAAATAATATCTTTTATTTTTTTCTACCCCAGTCTGATGAAACCCCTCCTCCCCCCTCCACCTCCTCCTGCCTCTTCCCCACTCCTTTCCCTCCCCTCCCTCACCCCCTATCCTCCCCCCTGGGAATGCAGAGGCTTATTGAGGCTTGGCCACTCTCTCCTCTCTCCTCTCTCTGTCTCCCTGCCTGTCTCTCTGTCCTCTTCCTGCCTGGCTCTGTGGAGGGATGGCAGGGCAGGGCAGAAAAAGAAAAAGAAAAAAGCGTGTGTGTGACGGCCTCGGCAGGAAACTAACACACACAAAAAAACAAGAGAAAATGCCTCGAAATGCTGCAAGAAACGCACACACACACGGAGAGAAAAGCTTTTTTTTTCTTAATTCTGTCCTCCAGATGGACTCCAGACTCGTCCGCCTCTTAAGTAACGAATCAGATGAATATACACAAATGTGAAATGTGAACAATTAGAGCTAATTCCTCTGTTGGTGCTGGTGTGTGAGCAGAGCGTGTTTGGATGTAAATTATAATTTGCGTGCCACCTGTAATTATTTCCCCTCTAGTTTTTTGATGCTCCTCTGGTTTTGGGATTTTTTTTTTTGATCTGATTAAATTCCTGGAATAGCTGGAATTGTCGGGGTTATTATTTATTTTATTTTTCTCAATATGGAAGGGGGGCATTGCAGCATTCTTGCCAATTAGTATTAATGAGGCGTTTGCTCACTAAGTTGTCTAACCAATGACATTCTCATCCAGATGACTGTTGGCCTTCAGGGTTGGAGGTGCTACAGCAGCTTCGCTCCCGCACTGCCCGGCCTGTCATGTGGTATTTAACCACAGTTCATGACTTATCCCCCTTCCTCGTCCTCCACACCACTGCGAAAAGCCTCTGTCTTCCAGCTGATGCGCTCTGAAATGGCAGCAAATACTCAAAACCTGAGAAATTACATTTTTTCTCCCCCCCTCTTCCTCCCTCCCTCCCTACTGTTACACCGTTACAAATACCCCTTCTCCTCTCCTGGTGTGAAACTTGATCTCGGCAGCGTGAAGTGTTTGAGAGTTTTGGCCCTCGCCAGGTGTTGCTTGTCACATCCAGCTGTGGGCGCCCAACAAGAAAAGGCGCTCGCACACCTGTCCTTTATTTTCTTATTACCCAACCGGCGCAAGCATCAAAAACAAAACCAAAAAAAAAAAAGAGCACAGCCTGTTTTGAAAACAAACGGTTGTGATCGTGTTGTTGTTTGATGCGACGGGGAAAAAAAAGATGAGAGAGGAGATACAGATGTTGCGTAATTTTTTTTTCTCCGAGTGTTTTCTGTAAACTCGCCGTTACTCAGTTTTCGAAGAGCTTCGTTTTTTTATTTTTTTTATTTCCCTCCGCATCCCAGGTGACATTTCAGTGTCGGGACATACCCTCGGAAACGCTCCGATTACATAATCTGAAGAAGAAGAAGAAGAGGCAGAAAGACGAGGCCAATCTCCTTCTCCCTCCTCTCCCTCTCCCTCTCGCTCTCACGCTCTTCCTCTCTCTGGCTGCTGGAGTTTGATATAATAGTCTGAATGTGGTTATCGCAGATTCACGCTTAAGGTGGAGGGAAAATAGGAGGGGGGTAGCTTCGCTTTCAGACCCAGACAATGCCACATTTCTGCCAGTCTAAACAATTTGTCCATCTCTATTATTCCTAAGTTGTGTTCGCAGCTCCCGCGGTAGAAAACAGGGAGGGTGGTTGCGGAGGGGGGGGGAGGCAGGACAAGGTGCTGCCTTTCTTCCTCTTCTTCTCTTGCCCCCCCTTCCTCTTTCCTGTCCCATCCACCAGCCTCCCTCCCTTCCTCCCTCCCTTCCTCAAGGTAGGGGCAGCTTTCTGCCACCGTCATGAGTGAAAAAAGGGGGTGGAGGGGGGGACAGAGAAGAAAAAGAGGGGAGGAGGAGGGCAGGTTTCGCAGGGCGCTCGCGGACAATTGATTGTCAGTGGTAATGTGTTTCATTTACATGTTTATACCGTCAATAGTGGCAGGGGGTTGTCCACCACGCCATTCACTCGCTGCCATTCCCATACGGGTTGGCAATTCAGCCAAAGCAAGACACCTTCCACTCCTGATGGCTTCCTTTTTTCCCATTTCTCTTTGGTAGGAAGAAGCAGAGAAAAGTGTTCTGCGGTGCATTCATGTTGAGGGAAATAAGGGATTATTTTGTTTAAGCAAGTGAAATAATTACTGTGAGATATTACAGGGGCCGGCAGGATGTCGCTGTGCAGCAGGGGGGCCTGTTGTGCTCAGAGTGTCGTGGTGTGCAGGACCGGCAGATAGCCGGGGATGGAGTATTTTTATAACGTCGGGCCTCGTGGTCGAATCAAAATAGACACGTTCCAATTACCCCATGTAAAACGGCTAGCAGGTTTCCCTCAACGCAGGCTAATAAGGAGGCATATTTGTCCTGTCACAACTACACATTGCACTTTGGCGTGCTGCGTGAGGCCTTATTATTTTTTCCGGAGCGTACGGTAGCTTTTCTTTTTTTTTGCATCACTTGATTTTTTTCTTCTTCCTCTTCCTCTTCTTCGTCTTCTTCCCTCTCCCTCGGCTGCAGTCGTCACGAGCTAAATATATCCATCTGCTCAAAGTGTGTGAGTCAAGTGTGTATAGCCAAGCACATAAAAATGAATGGACTTCCCCCCCTTACGAGATCATTGTGATTTCAAGCATGGCGTCGGTAGATATATATATATATATATATATATGGGAGCAGGAGGATGTTCCCTTTGGGTAACAGTGTCATGTCTGAACAGGGAAATATTTCTTGTCAGGGGCCTGGAGTATTTACACTTATTGTAATTATTTTCATTTTATTATATTGTGCGTGTGTGTGTGAGAGAGAGAGAGACGGTGCAGATACAGTCGTCGCAGTGTGATATCTTCGGCGTTTTCAAGCTGATATGTTATTCAACAAATCCTCTAATATGTGCTTTCCACAAGGAATTAAATCAGGAATGTAGCTCAGCAACAGCAGCTTCGCTCCTGACACACACACACACAACAGCAACACACATGCACAGTTTTTTTCACGCTTTGATAAGGCAGATAAAAGCAAATAGCATGGCTTGTGGCTGTACACCCCCCCCCCAACAGACACACACACACACACACACACACACTAATGATCATCTCAACTCCATCCTGGACACTGGACAGAAAACTTCCCTCCCTCCATCTCTTCCTCCCCCCCCAAAAAAATCTCCCAAAAAACATTTTTGACACATTTTCCTCTTTTTTTTTTAATTCTTCCTTTTTTTTTTTCTTCCTCGTTCTTCCTCCGTCGACCGCCCTGCTTGTGTGAAGATATTTTTCGCCTGGCGGCCAGAGAACACACACTTGCAGAGGCACCGCGAGCCTGGACCCCTGACACCGCGGGTCTTTGGAATGCCTTAGGTACGATTTCACTTTCGCTCACATCAATGCTGACCTGAATGCCTTTCATATCTGATCCGCCGTGTCTCTCCTGGTAAACATCCCCCGGGGGGAGAACAAAGAAAGGAGCTCCTCTTCTTCTTCTTCTTCCCTCTTAATCACAATTCAGCCCCCTTTCGCCGCCAGCAGCAGGGCTACACATTTGCATTCAGCATCAGAAAAGGGCCTGAGATGAAAAGGGGGGCGAGGAGAGAGAAGAAAAAAAAAAAAAAAAAAGGAGAGCGAGAGAGAGGAGAGGAGGAAAAAAAAGAAGAAGAGGAAGGGAAAAAAATAGGGAAAGGGTGGTGGTGGTGGTGGGTGGGTGGTGGAGAGAAATAACTAGGGTGTTTGTGGTTGTTTGTTGGTCGTCCCCTGGTTACAAGCCTTTTATAGCCCTCCCTACTCTAGCAGCGACCCAGGCCCCTCCTGACAGACAGATAGTGTTACGAGATGGCATGCCCACACTATTCGTGGCGACTCACACTTAAGAAGAAGAAGAAGAAGAAAAAAAAAATCCTCGCTGCGACCGGCTGGATTGTGCTTAAAGAAAAGGCGAGCGGGGAGCAGGTGTCTTTTCGCGACGCGCTCCGAAAAAACTTCGCAATTGTTCAATCAGTTCCTCTAAAAGCACCGCGATGATTTTCGTCAACACACACAATACGGTTTTACGTGTTATCAGAGTGATTAGCAGGATATCTTTATCATCTGATTCCCACGATGGATGTATGCAAATCTTAAGCAAAGATGGGGGGATGGAGGAGAGGAGGAGGTGTGTAGGGAGGAGGGGGGGTAACCTCATGTGATATGGATTCCAGTTTTCTTTCTTCCCCTTCTCTTTTCTTTTCCTCACCCAGAACTTTTTTTTTTTTTTCCTCCTTTCTCCTTTTTGGTTAAGAAGAAGGATTATCGGTACACCTTCCCTCCCTCCTCCTCCTGGCCAAGCTGCGCAAGGATTTAGGCAGATTTACTTCAGCAAACACCTTTGGACACTGGGGGGAAAGTAGGAGTCTGTTTGCAAAAGGGGCCTTTTGTTCCGAGAGGTTCTGGATAATGCCTTACCAGGCAGCCATGATATTAACCCGTGCTTTGGAAGGAATCGGGGTTGAGGTGGCGGTGGCGGCGGGAGGAGGAGGAGGAGGAGGGGTTAACTCTTTGTATGACAACTCTTTGCTGTCTGTTGCCGTCCACCAGAGAGAAAAAAAAAAAAAATCTCCAAGCTGCCTCGTTGTGCTTGTTTTGGTAAAAAAAAAAAAAAAAAAAGAAAATTCCTGTGATTTTTATTTTTTTTCTGATGGGACACGCTCGGTGTTTTTTTGGAAAAGCTGCAGAAGTTACAGTGTATTTGGGGTGATGCACACACACACTCAAACACACACGACAACTCAAAACACACACACATACACAGAGAGAACTGCCACTGCCAAGAACGATGAAAGCGAGAGCGGTGGCTGGGATCCGTTTGCCTGACTAACACCGAGGCATGAATCAGCCAATAGTGAGCCAACTCTGCCCCTGTGACTTCCCTTTATGTTTAAACGGCAATAATGATGCATCGTCCAAAAAACAATGTGGTGACACAGGCGGGCGACGACGTGGCATTCCCCGCGTGCTTTTGGCCTTAATCTTTTTTTTATTTTTTGTGCATTTTGTTTATGTGGAAAAGAAAAAAAAAACGGTGGGCATGTAAACCAGCGCAGAAGTGTTTCTTTTTTTCTTCCTGCATGGCAGCTGAACTGTTGCTGAACTCCTTCTTCTTCTTCTTCTTCTTCTTCTTCTTCTTCCCCCAGAAGGAATTGCCTCAGAAAAAAAAAAAAAAAAAGGCTTTTGCTCGCCTTTTTAGCCACTTGAAACTATAGAGAGCGCCCGGCTTGTATCCACTCGAGATGTTAAAAGTTAAATTACGCCCTGATGAGTTTCGGCGTTCGGGTCTCGCCGCCGTCGCCGCCGCTGCTGCTGAGTGATTGTCTGGAGGTGGACGAGTCAGGACGGTGTGAAAGAGGCAGGGATGGAGAGTGATGGAGCAAAGGTGACAGACTTAAAGGTGGCGGCGGCGTTCTGCCTGTCGAGCCCTGACCCGCCTCCCCTCCCTCCCTCCATCCATCCCTTCTTTTTTCTCCCTCTCTCTCTCTCAGGATTTGACAGGTCGCATCAACTCCCCCCCTCCTCTTTCTTTTTCTACGCCTGTTCTGCGACACGCCAGTCGTAAAGCAAAGTTGCACTGCAGTCAGATGTCTTTCTCCTGCTTCCCTGACTTTATTTCATGCCTTCTTGCTTGTTTTCTCCCTTTTTTTTTTCATCCCCCTTGTTTTCTCCTTTCACTCCCTGCGATTTTGACACACACACACACACACACACACACAACAAAAAAGAAGAAGAAGAAGCAAACACAGAAATTGAAACTTCAGTGGTCCGGCAAATAATTGCATGCATTTTGGACTTTTTCATTTACGTGTGTACACTCTTTACCCCTAAGCCGGCATGTTTTATGCATTGCGTAGGAGGGGGAATGCATTTTTTTTTTTTTTTAAATATCATGCCTCATTTGAGTCTTTCTCGAGTGAAAATGCAAAGTCTTTATTTGGCCCATCCGTTCCGTCTCGTCCTGCTGTTTGCACTTATTCAGTTGCTGCGCCGCGTCTCGCCTGTGATTTTTCGACATTTTTCCACGCGTTCGACTTTTTTCTTTTTTTTTCTTTTTTTTTTTCTTGCTCTTTCCCATTTGCGAGGGAGTCTGGGCGCGACAGACGACAGGTTGCTGAGCAGGTGTAAACTAACATTCGAGATTTCATAATCAAATGGCGAAAGGGGGGGAGGGAAGGGAGGGAAGGGAGGGGAGGGGGGAGCGAGAAACAACTTTAAAAACACCTTTCGGTCGCCGGAACAATGCGACCGCGTGCATCGTCGTCTGGATGGCCGTTTTTAATATGGGTTTACCTTTCGGATTCACGCTCTTTGGAATGATATTTCGGTGCTTTTACTGCGCATTCGTCCTGCAGATATCGCTCATGTTTGGTCGTATCCTCTCTGAAAATTCGGCGCAGGTTGGGTCAAATGTTTTGCCTTCAACAAACCGGATTGTGTCGTAATAGTGCGACAGAAAGAGCTGATATAGATTAAATCAAAAGGAGGCGAACATCACAGCTGGTTGGAGCTTGAGAGAGAGTGTGTGTGTGTGTGTGTGTGTCAAGTGTAAAACAGGGCACAGCTTCATGACGTTCCCGAGGAAAAAGGAGCAAGAACGGAAAAAAAAAAGTAATCACCTCAATCGCCCATTAAAAAGATTTTTCCCCCTCTGTGCGGCAGCTGCTTCAGAGATGACACCTTTGTGCAAACAAGTGTTGAAAGCAGCCTCCAGTTTCTCTGCTCTGATGTCGGCACCGCTGATCTGCAAGCGCCGCTCGCCGCCACCGCCACATGTGCACACACACACATGCACGCACACACACACGTGCACGCTCTTTGATGTATGTTTGATTGTCGGGTGGAAGAGCTCTTCTGGCAAGGTCACGGCCGCGTGGAACAATCAATAACAGATCACCAGATTAAGGCACGGTGACATCTGGAAATCTAGGCCCTCGTCCACGTTGCGACTCCACACATTTCGCGGCGCACCGTGCTACCTTTAATTCAGGATAATAGAACATGCTATTTGATCAGGGCTCGCTTTCTTACTTTGGTTCATTATTCAGGAGGTGTCCCGCTTCCCCCCCCTCCCGCCACCTAAGTGCACCCCTCTCGCTACCTTTTTCTTTCTTTATTTAACGAGGACTTGTCTGCTTTCGTTTGCGCTCCGTCTTTCTTTTTTTTTCCTTTTTTTTTTTCCCACCGTCTCGCGTGGAAGTAAATTCAGATGTGTTATCTCAATTTAATTGCAGCCGATTGCCGAGCGAGATTAGGACGAAAATTAGGTCATTTTGCGGTTGCACAAATTTCACTCACTTCCACGCTTTTCATCTCGCCGGTGATCAAGCACCTTCGTAACCGGAGGTTGCAGGGAAAGAAGGGGAAATGGTCAGGAATTGCGCTGCGGTCCTCTTGTTATTCAAACATACATTTAACCTTTGGCAAGAGTGAGTCAAGGAGAGCTGAAACATGGAAGGAGGAGGAGGTGGAGGAGGAGGAGGAGGAGGAGGGGGGAGCGCATCTTCCCCGTTAAATGTCATCTGTGGTGCAGTCAGTGGACATGTGTAGCAAAGTCGACCCTGTTAAAAACTCTGAGAGGTGAATTCACGTGTTAATGAGTTGTGACTGGAGAGGGAGCCCCCTCTCGTGTCCCGCCGCTGTCAAACGCGAATGTCAAACAAACACCTCCTCAGGTAGCGGGGGGATAATCACACCGACAGGCCTGTCCTCAGCCTTTCTGACACGCAGGACAAACAGGGGCTGAGGCTGCAGCGCCGAGGAGCTTCTCCGTGTGGTTTCGGGCTGCAGCTCGGCTCTGGGTTTTGGGGCAAGGTGGTCAAGCGGGAGGTCGGGGATTTACGGGAGAGGAGGGGAGGAGGGGGAAGCGTGTTTAATACGTGACAGTAAATTAAACACTGGGAGGTTTTGAGCCTGACAGGGCCGAGCTCTTTGGGGTTGCGGTTGCAGCTCTGGTTTGGGTGACAAAGCAAGAATCTAGGATTTGGTTTGGACGAGGCACCGGAGCAGAATTTCAGGGATGGATGCTTTGTGATTATTTTCATTATCGACTTCTTAAAGTCACGATGAAGTGATAAAACTGAGGTTTGAGCGGGTTGTGGTCATAATTTGATATCGACGCCTCAGTTTCGTTGGCGCAGAGGCGACTGATTGACGAGTGAATTTGAAGCTGGGTTTCAGGAGGCTGGCTGCGGAGGGCCGGATGGGTATTTCCTGACCTAGAAACCTTGTGGGAGATTGGGTCAGATATGGAGACTGGAGCTGAGATTAGGCCTTGTGACTCAGCCTGATCTTTAGTTTAGGTCAAGGCTTCATGACTCCAGGGCCTGAGGTTGTTTTTTGGTTTAAATGTTTTGTACATTCTGAGCGGTTTCGCCTGCGGGGGATCGGTTTTGAAGTCAAGGATGCGACTCTGCTGCTCCTTCTTCTTCTCTGTCTTTTTCTTTCCTGCATTGCTGCATTTTAAAACCTGCAGAATCTGTGCTGCTGCACCACCAAGTCATTAGTTAGAGGCCTTAAATGTGAATAACGACGGGGCAGATCCAGAAAACAGTCGAGTTCACTCTCGGGCCTTTCTGCCTTCAAACTTTGCCTTCCGTCCGGGCCTCCGGTACATTCCCCCCCCCCCCCCCCACCTCTGCTTTCATCTGTCCCACCAGCCAGCCAGTCAGTCAGTCATCTAACCAGTCAGCCCACTCTAATTACTTCTCCCCCACCCAAGGGAAGCTACTTCCTTATCGCCCGGCCGTCTTGCTACAGCATTCCTGAGATAAATTCCCCACCACTTTGTTATTCTTACTACTTAGGGGTATTGGAATTAGCATGTCCATCAAAGCGGACCTTGTACTCTGCCTTCTTTCTCACACCCCCCCCCCCACGACCTTATCAGTGGTCATACATTACAGCCGGGCACGGGACGTGCCCACCGGCTGCAGAGGTGAATAACGGACAGAGGTATCGAGCCGTGTGTCTGACATCAAACGCTGAGCGATGACGGGAGCGATGCAAATGTGCCGCTCGTGGCGCTTTCGCTGCAGCCCGGCCTTTTCGGAGGAAGCGCAGGTACTTGAGGGCTGCGTGGTTAAAGGATTCGCCAGATTGCACTCTGCGGTCCAGGTAGCTGCGGCGCGTGTGTCCTTTCATACCCCGTGTTTGTATTCACGGGGAGAACGGCGCATTAAAGAGCTCCCCGCGACGCCGCAAAAGAGGAAAAGCGGTCGTTCTGCGCGCCGAGCGAGCCTCGCTACCTTTCAGCCCCTTCATACCTGTTTAAACCTCCACTCGGCAATTTTCAAACACGCACGAGCATCCCTGGGTAAATAATCAGAGCTCCATTCATCCCTGCAAACCACACTTTTTTTTTGTGCAGATGTGCAGGTTTGATGGAGCTTTACTTCCTTCCTTCCTTCCTTCCTTCCTCGCTTCCTTCCTTCCTCGCTTCCTTCCTCGCTTCCTTCCTCGCCGTATGTTTCCCAACATGGTTTATACCTCAACAGCAAGCAGACGCCGCCTTATAAACTGGCAATCACAGTATCCCTAATGTTATTACTTTTCATAATTAGTTACAGCAACACTCATTCCACGACTGGCGGAAAGGAGTATTCCTTAGTAATTAAGGTAATGAAATATTCATTTATGCTACCTTTTCAGCAGTCTCACAAATGAGCCAGCCATGCTTAATGTCCGCCCTGCCTCTGATTTTATTATGATGGCAGACTGGCACATCTGCAATTAGTACTCGCGCTGACAGTTAGCGTTTTTTTGCGCGGGGCGGTGAGCAGAGAGGAGGTGAGGTGAAGCGGCGGAGGGGTGGGTGCACCCTGGTGTGATAACACGCCCCCTCCGCCACCTCCCCTAGACCCCACCCTCCTCCTCTGGCAGCCTACTCCACTAACCTTTTTTTTTTTCTACCTTTATCACCCACCGTCTCCTCCCCGACGGAGAGGTTACCTTTTCCCAGCGGTGCGAAATCGACTTGACATAACTGTTCATCAGTTTCAGTCCCCCTTCCCTCCCTCCCTCCCTCCCTCCCTCCCTGCGCCTCCCCACCCTCACCCCGAGGTAGTTTGCATCAAATCAGGCCCAGTCAAGCTTCAAGTGGAAATTGGCAGGCCAGAACCTGACAGTGGAGGAGAGAGAGAGGGAGAGAGAGAGGGAGAGAGGGAAGAGAGGGGAGGGAGAGCTGAGAGCAGGCGGATCGCACCAGTGGAAGCCTGAACTACATCCAAGATGGTGATCGCGGGGTCAAGTTTTGGGGTTAAGTGCTAATAAGTCAGTTTAAAATCGAGGCTAATTGAGCTAAAGACGACGCTGTTTGCTCTTCATCGCTGAATTATAAGAGCGTAGTTCGGATTCCCACATCTGTCTAAAACGCTCTGCTGTTGGTGACTTTTATTATGAAAATCCCCCATGAATATTAATCACCGGCGGGGTTTTATTTTGAAGTTTGCGTCGTATTTTTTGATATTTTTTTTTGAGGGCCTTTTCGATTGTTTCTTTTTTTTTAAGAGGGGACGCACCGAATGATTTTTGGAAATGGCTGACGCTCGCAAAAATAATCACACATGTTCGCCAGGCGAGCGCAACATCTGCACACACACACACACACGTAATGACACATGTCTGCACGCACACATCCTGATCTGCATATTTGGACACATATACTCACACACACACACACACACACACACGCTATACTCTATATATATATATCTCACACGCAGATGTACACAGGCGACACACACACACACACACACACACACACACACACCCACACACACTAATTGGCAGGCAGGCAGGTCGCAGCAGACGCAGATGTGCCGTTTCTTTTTTTTTAATTTTATTTTATCCGAGCTCACCGTGGCCCTCGGAGGGAAGCAGATAAGGACTTTGTGATGAAACTTTTAGTGAATCTCGCTGCTCCAGTTCTGTCGCCGCCACGTCACGAAGCTCAAAACGCCGCGTCCTCCTCCCCCCTCCTCCCCTCGCAGCTGCTATATATTCTTATTAAGTGGGAGAGTGTGAGGATTATCGTGTTTTTATTCATTCCGTTCTCCCTCCTGACCGTCCGCGTGCACACACTCCAACTGTTTTATTTTTTTGCCCCTTTGATGCTTTTTTCCCTTCACTTTCACACCTTTTCTCCTCTTTTAACTTCTCCTTTCTCGTACCTCCTGGCACTTTCTTTGCCACCTTCTCCCTCTTTCCCTCCTTCTGTCTTAATCTTTCTCCCTCCCACCTTCTCCCCCACCCCTCATATTTTCCCTCCCTCCCTTCGCCGCCGCCTGTCCTGAGCTTTGCATGTGCTCTGATGGGCTGATGGCCGTTTTCGACAGGGCAGCATTGAGGTAAAACGGTGTGACGGCAGAGTTTTGTTAAGCCGAGAACAAAGGCTCAGAGATGCCGGGCCAAGCCATTGTCCCGCGCCCGTATTGGCCTTGCCACAGTTTTGCAGGATTTAATGCTCTGTTTACCTCCAGCCAATCGCCACTAATATTCAAAAGAGGGAGCTTCTTCCTTTTTAGACGCACCTCAGGATGATTTAAGATAGACCCGTTAAAAAAAAAAAAAAGATGGCAGCTTTGACAAAGAGCAGAAATTCTGACTTTGTACTCCAGACTGGTTGAGATGTAACGTCAGCAGAGGCCTCGAGTGTGTTATCGCAGGTTTATTTAAATTCTGCAACATCGTTTTATCAATTTTTTAAAATGTTTTTATCTGTTTTTCTTTTTTGACGTGAAGCAGCTAATCTGCAAACTGCAAATAACACACTCATGTTAAAGATGAGCGCACCGATTTTAGCCTCGCCGCTAAGTGTGTGTCACTGTGACCGCGAGAGAGATATGAAGCAAAGAGAGAGTGTGTGTGTGTGTGTGTGTGTGAGGGAGGGAGTGTGTGTGTGTGTGTGTGTGTGTGTGTGTGTGTGTGAGTGTGTGTGTCTGGTCCGTTGGAGTTCCCCTGCATGGTCTTTGGGCAAACTGAAAGCAGCGCTCAGTGGGATTAGAGAATGAGTGTTGCTGGGGGTGGCTGAGGGCGGAGGACACAGCACAGGAGGATTCTGGGAGTTTTTATTGTTTTTTTTTTTATCTGGCCCTATAGCAGGAACTTTGCAGGGATCACTATAGGTCTTCTATAGAGGAACACACTGTGTTACTGTCCTTAAAGCGGCGCATCCTGGACGATCCCGAGAGAGCGAGTCTTGAAAATGAAACCAAAAAACAGCCAACGAATGTTTAAACTTCGATAATTAACGAACAAACTGTTGCAAAACTTTTTATTTGAGTGAAATTCTGCTGAACATCAGTTTGAACTTTTCATCCAAGCATCTCCAAATTAACGGGCTCGCGCGCGCTAAGCTAACGAAAGCGGCGTCTTCCATTAACGGGCCGACGGAGCGCGGCGGCGGTTTGTTTTTCGGTGTTGTTTTACTGCGACAGTCACTCTGACATCGACATAAAAGCGAAGTTTCGGAGAACAAGGGGCAATAAACGCGGTCGAAAGCGCCGTCATCGAACCCAATGATATTTTCACGAGCGCATAAAGATTATGAGTCCATTCCGGTAGCACCCATCTGTGCTTTCATTTGCGACGATGCGCTCGGTAGTTAAAGGGGGGAGGCTGAGGAACGTGAAGGGAGGGTGACTTTCATTTGGTTAAATAGTTTGTTAAGGTCAGAAGAGAAGAGTGTAATCCTCCCCGGACGAAGATCCGGATGATTGACAGGCGAGGAGGTTGGCGGCAGTTGTTTTTTGGCGGCGGGGGGGGGGGGGGAAGCAAATAAGACACTTCCTGACAAATCCTCTCCGTGCTGCTCCGGCGATTAACGGGTTAACTAAATGAAACAATTTGTCAACACACAAACTCAGTGTTTCCAAACCCTTCCTTCCTTCCTTCCCTTTTTTTTTTTTTGTGTGCAAAACAATTACAAAATTACAGTAGATAAAAATTGAACGGCGCCAGTATTTATGCAATCAACATAACGAAGAAACAAAACAATTTAATGTGGAAAAATCATCATTCATCTGCATTATAATTGCTTCTCTTTCACATCTACGGGGATGGTTAATTAAAATTGTGATTAAATGCGCCTGCACTGCCTAAGATGTCTTCCCCCTAAACAGGTGCTACAGAATTTAAAAGTAAAGAGAAAAAGCTAATTAGCATTGGAAATTGAGAAATTGCCTGCAAGAATCAGTGTTAATTTCAGTCACTGATGAGGTAATTTATAAAGGGGGAGCGCCGAGGAGTCTGTGCAACACGAGAGATTGCAACACCGACTCCCCCGCCTCCCCTCCGCCTCCCCCAACATCCCCTCCACATCCCTTCTTTCCCAGCGTGCAGGTGAAGCTGTTTGGAAAATATTGTAGCTGTTTGTTATTCCGTCTTCGTTAGCGTCGGGAGTTCATCTGTGGCCGAGAAGAAACACCCAGGACTGAATAATGATATGTGAGGGCGTTACACAACACACCTGTCTCTTAGTGGAGATTAAGACGAGGAAGCAGACGAGGAAGCAGAGGTTTATCCAGGTGTTCGAATAAACAGCCGGATCCAAAAGTCTGACACCGGATCGTCTCATAAACCTGGAAACAATCAGAAGATTCTAAAAGTCAGCGAACGTGTCAGAAGTTTTTCGGGCATCAAATCGAGTCTAAACTAAAGATTTCTATGCGTGGAGCTCGAATACGCTTTTTGGAAACTTGATCAGCTGCAATCCAAGGCACGATCCGGCAGACCCAAAGTGAACAAGTAAGGTTTTGCGCAAACTTGTGGAGTCCATGCCGCCTCCAAATGGAAGGACTTACTAGAAGATATTCTCAAACTCATTGTTTTGATTTATTGGGTCGTCAGGGTTTTGCAGAAACTTGTGGAGTCCATGCCGGCTCGATCACATGCTGTCATCAGATTCAACTTTGTGCTCAAACCAATAAGCCGATATTCTTATCTGTAAAGAAAAAAACTGTATTACACTCAGAAACGTGTCGTACTTTTGCACGAGTGGTCCTTACCGCACATCATCCGTGGAAGAGGGAAGATACTTCCTTCAAAGTTAGGGAAAACACAACGTCAAAAAAATTGCGGTGGTTTTTTCCTATTGGACGCGCCGCTGCTCAGGATGTTGGCCGCCGTCCTCCGACCCGCTTCAGATTTTCCAGAACCTTCACAGATACTGCTGATCTGCAGCTCTTTGCGTACGCTCCCCTCGCCCCCCTAGTAATTACCTGTCATTGTCCATCATTATAGTTGGCCTCGGAGAAATGTCAGCGCCTGGAACGAGCCAAACCGTTCCATCGTGTTCAGAACTTGGCCGCAACCGGGTCGCTGCATTCCCTCCTATCTTGTCTTTTTCTCGGGATTGTGAGTCCAGAAGCGTCTGTCGGCGCGTCGCTGGTGACAAAAGCAGCCTCACAAAGCTCATTTGCTGGTTGACCTGATTTGTCACTACGGTTGATTTTGGAGGAACTTAAGTGGAGACGACACCGACGGCAGAAGTTCTCACAGAAATTGGTGCTCCTGATCCACAGGGGGGGTTGGTTCTGGACAGGTGGGAGAACGGGTTGAGCTAGCAGGCCGTAGGTCATTAGGCCTCCACGGCGGTGAAGCTTCAGGCAGCACGAGGCTTAAAAAAAAAAAAGGGGGGAAAGCCAATTTGCTGAGACATACTCTGTCGACCTTTCATCATAACTGGGGCCTTTTTCTTTTAGATTAAGTCCAGTGAGCAGGACTCAGCTGCCTGTCAGCCCCTTAAGCCCAACCCCCACCTCCTCCTCCTCCACCTCCACCTCCTCCTCTTCACTTTTTAACAATCGCTCTCACTCAGCCTCAAAGCTCCACCAACTTTCTACGGCTGCTATGTGACAAATCGTCTACTTTACGCCCCTCCTGCCCCCCTCGGATCCCGACATCCGAGCCGCTTGTTGCTGAATTCCCTCATCCACCCCCAAAAAAACTTGGTGTTCTACAAAGTCGAGCTCAGGTTAGGACCGCAACCCACTTTGTTTTCATTGATGTGCCGGTCGAGAAGACACCTGAGATATTCACTTTTCTGTCGTAGACGCGGTTGTTGATGAGAGTCGTCCCAGAAACGAAGCGGCGAGGTTCTGGATATCAAACACCAGCCTTCCTTTCCTTGGATTTGAAAACAAAGAGAATCGGGTTTTTGCGTTTGACGCTAACTGCAGCGGACTTAACTCAACACACAATAACTTGGTGAACTCCGGCGACCTGTCGGGCGGGTCGGCTGCATGAACTCCTGCTGCCGAGCCAAACATTGTTCAAACCCGCGAGAACGAACCGAGGACACCAAATATGTCAGGTCGGATTCTTTTTGGAAGCCGATGTGTAAAGCAGAATATATATGAAAACGAAGGTTACACTCGTACAGGAATGTATCTGAACTCCTCACAGCAGAGCTCCTTCATGATTATTTTATGTTATGATCCCCCCCTCCCCTCCTTTCCTTTCCTCTCCTCTTCCTCCCTTACATCCTTCCCCCCTCCGTCCTCCCCTCCTCTCCTCGCTCCCCCGCCGGAGTCACTCGGCTGAACAGGTCAGGCAGTAAGTGACAAGGTATTTCGTCGTTTTGTGAACCTTTGCCAGACTGATTGTTCGGTGCAAGTGTAGTGTAACTGAGCCGCTTGTAGCTCGCCGGAGTGTGGAAAATAAGATCGAGGACTGATTTTTTTCTCCCTCCCTCCCTCCCTCCCTCCCTCCCTCCCTCTCTGTCTCTCACTTGGTTTTACAACAATGTGAGATAGTAAAATAGATATCCACTGGCTCGGCGAAGGGCTCCCGTGCGCCGCCGCTGCTGTCGCTCTTCATACATTTCCGTTCCACCTGACAGCCCGCTGCACCGCTCCAACATTTACACCCGCACCGGTTTGACCCGTGACCACTTGTATGCTATTACCGCTCCGGCTCGAGCAGCGCCGACTCCTCCCGTGTTCACCCGGGTTACGTATGTGAAGCCATCCACCGCGCTGCCAGCGCCGGCCGGGAGGAAAAAAAACCCTCTCTTGTCGACACGTTTCTGCACCAGTGACACCGAGACAAATTCTAGTTCTGTTTCTGTTTAACCCGACTGCTGATTCTGAGCTTTTTTATATAGACTCGTGCAGGCTATCGAGGAGTTCCATGTTTGGACAGTTTCCAATAATAAATCCACTTGTTTCAATTATTTTTCTTAAAAGTCAAATTGTCTTTGACAGATTCTCATTTTTTAGGGGGGAAACTTCTTGAACAATTCGCTCCGGAAACAGTTTAAAGTTTTATTGTCGTGGCAAAGAAAATGTCCTCCTTGTTTTAAGACAGTTTTGAAATTGACTTGTAATTTGGTGTTTTTGAAGTGGATGTTTTACTCACATCAAGTAAATGATCGTCCTTTTAAAGCGCTACATTATCCATTTATACTAATCTACATTTCCGATTATAACACTCGCTCGGATCCACAGTTTTCTTTTCTGCAGCGTCCAGCTTCTGAAATGTGAATGTTTCCCTGGTTTCTTTCCTCCTCTGTGATGGTAAACGAGCGATCTGAGGTCATCGTGCAGCTTTTGCAGCTTTTCTGTGACATTTTATAGACCAAAAATAATTAAGAATAGAGGAAATAATCAGCAGAGTAATTGGAAAAGAAAATAATTGGTGGTTGCAGCCGTAATTTTGTAGCTTTCTAACTTGATTCCAATGAAAAATCAACTGAGAAAGTTTTTAAAAAGTGTTTTCTAAAATGTGGAAAATTCATGTTTTTAAAGTTTCTGGTGATTTTGCGAGAAGAGTTACAAACCGGTCTTTATCTTGCGTCGTTCATTACTTCCGGCACAGTTTGGAGACGAGGCCGTGTTTGTCAGAGGAATTGATCCTTTAGCTCGTCTGTTTTTTTTTTTGTGATTTAAGAGGCAGAAAGGATCTAAAACGTGGAGCTCGTTGCAGCTGGATGCTCGCGTGATGTTTGTGTCGGTCGAGCTGTAAATGGGGCTTTCTACAAGTGGAAGAGAGGGAAACAGAGGGAAGACCTCCGTTAAAGCCCCTCCGGGAAGAGACTCGTACGACGACACCGGAGGGGGGAGAAAACAATCGCTGATATTAGGAGGCGAGGAGGACGAGGGAGGAGGAGGGAGGAGGGAGGAGGGAGAAGTCACACACACAAACAAAAGAGGAAAAAAAAGAAAAACCTCCAGTTTGTTTATGTGCACATAATGCGAGTCTGTGCGCCCGGTGAAGCGCCGCAAATGGGAGAAGTATGCGTGGGTTTCTCAGGTAACAGGATTACGTGGGCACATAATTGATCCATTTGGGGGGAAAAATGACAGGGCTCTAAAGAGGCCTCGGCTTTGGAAATGGAGTTTATGAAACAGGCATTCGTAAATTCAAAGGAATCAATATGTCAATTTTATTACATCTCCGGGCCAGATGGGCATTAAAGGCACAGCTCATCCCTCTGCCTCTCAACCTCCCTCCCTCCCTCCCTCTCTCTCTCCCTCTCTCTCTCCGCTCTGTCAGCTCGTACTGGAGGTCTCTCCATCACTGTCGTCCTCTTCTTTCTGCATCTTTCTCTCCATATCTGTAAATGTTTGCACCTCCCTCCCTCCCTCCTCTGTTTTCATCCCTGACTTCATCCACACCGACATCACCTGAGTGCAACCTGCAAACAACCGCATCGTTTTGGTCGAATTTCTAGCTAAGTTTGACCTTTTTCCTCTTGTAGAAAAATAACTGGTTCTGATGACGGTTCAGAGTTTACAGGTTAGCTGCCGCGCAGATCCAAACCAGGCTCGCCTCATTATCGGTTCTGCTTATCGGACGCCGAGACGCGAGGTCAGCGTTCCAACATTCATCGCCTACGTCTCTTCCTTCCTTTCCTTCATGAAATCCCTCCTCCTCTCCTCTCTCCTCTCTCCTCCTCCTCCTCCCTCTTATCTCTCTGTCTCTTCCTCCCTAATTCCTCGTCTCCCCTCCTTCCTCTCCCTCTATCTTCCCCTGTGATGTGTACATTATCAAGGTCTCTGTCAGTGAGTCAAAGGTCCTCCGTGGCCATTTTGTGTTTTGTTTTTTTTGTTGTTTTTTTTTTTTGCCCGGTGTGTGTTTCCGTCCATGTGTGTGCACGTGGGAAGAGGAAGCTGTGTGTGTGTGTGTGTGTGTGGTATCAAATATCCCTGTCCAGGCAAACGCATCAGCTGAAATATGTTTGTCAATGCGGCTGTTGACTCAACACTATTATTCTTAAGAAGAAGCCGTTTACAGCGGGCGGCGAGCACAATAAACTGTTTCAAAGCTCGGCCAATAATCGAGCTTTAAAAAGGCGAGGACGGAGAGAGAGAGAGAGAGAGAGAGAGTGGGTGGTGGTGGTGGTGGTGGAGGGGGGCAGATTAAGCATTCTGCATTTCCCTCGCTAAAATATTCACGTTTCATTTAAATACAACGGCATCCCAGGCAAGATTTAATTACCATCCAGAGCTATAATGCAGATGAATAATGCAGCGGAGACTGATGCAAACGGATAGAAATGTAAGACTGCGGCGCGAGGTGCGTCCAAGGAGAGGGGAAAGGGAAGGAAAAAGAGGGGGTAAAAGGTTAGAAAATACTAACTTCGGAGGAGGAGGGGGAGATGGACAGAGAGGAGGAGGAAGAGGAGGAGGAGGAGGAGGAGGAGGAAGTGGAGGAGCACAATTACGAGGCCTCGTCTTCCCCCGAAACGTTTGCCAGGAATTTTTCCCCCTCTCCCATTCCAGTAGTTCATTTTTTGGAGTGAGTAAATAATAAGAAGTTGGTGATGCTTGCATTTTTAATTCCACCCCCCTCCCCTCGCCGCACTTTCTTTTTTGTGTGTGTGTGTGTGTGTGTGTGTGTGTTCAGTTCACTGACTGACATCTGCTATCAATGCTAAGCAGGTGTTCCCGCGCAAACAGACGTGCCCCTGTTTGTGTTTCGCCATCCCCGCCACCGTGCACCCAAATGAGCAACGTGATTAAGAATCCTGTAAATTTTTGAAAGGAAACGGATGGCTGCCCGGCTAGAACGTAATTACACCGCCGCCGACATCCGCAGCTCACCGCTGCAGCAGCCAGAGCCAAAGCAACAGCAGAGAATTAATAATATATAATGGCATCTTTCCTTGTAATTCATAAATGAAATAAAATGAAGGAGGAGTAACCGCTGATAAGTTTTTTTTTTTTCCTCCTTTCTTTTCTCTCTCTCTCTCTCTCTCTCTCTCTCGGGGGTGCAGGGGGGGTTACAGCAGCGGTGGCAATTTTCAGAAATTGAGTCGAGACGATCATCTTCCACGATGCGTTAACGCGACTCGGGGTGTGTGTTAGGGGAGCAGGGAAGACCGATTTCTCTCTCTCTCTCTCTCTCTCTTTTTTTTGACTTTCTTCTGCTCCTTTTTAGCTCATTTATTGACTAAATGAGGCCTCGGCGTATGCTCCCCTCGCTCTTTGTCGCTATCCGCTTTCGCTTTTTTTTTTTCCCCCCGCCGTATGATCACACATGCCTCGGCGATGGACAATTAGCTGCGATATCTCAAGTGGCGGCTAACTTCCTTCCCTTGAACTTCAAAAGGCGGTCGGCACATTAAGTTTTGCGGTTTCTCCCCCGTTTTTTTTACATTACTTTTTTTCCTTCTTCTTCTTCTTCTCGTGGGCACAGTATGTGTCTGTCTTACCTCCGCCGATGTGAGAGTAAGAAGACGGTACATTTCATCGACAAACGATCGGAAAAACACGACAAAAAATAGTGAGTTAGGCCGAGGAGGAGGGAGGAGGAGGGAGGGGGTGCAGACGGTAACCTCCAGGGAGGAGAAACGAGGTGAAGGGAGTGAAGCGGGAGCAGGAAGGAGGAAGGTAGCGTGACACACAGGCCAACTAAAAAACCCTCTGACGAGACCCCTTCTGACAGAATCCGTTTTTTCCGTCCTAGCGTGAGAGAAAGATGATTATTATTTTTTTTATTCTGTTACATCCGTCCGAAGATTATAATCAGCCGGGCTGCCAGGTACGACATCATCTCGGCTTCACAGAGTGTGACAAACATGATCGAAACCTGGTGTAAGTGCAGAAAGGGGACGTTGTACGACATGTTACGGGACGGCGGCCGCCACGCTCCGTCTCCACGCGGGAGGAGGAGGGAGGGGATTTGTGAGCCTTGTAACGCACTTTTCACCCAATTTATATCCATTTCCCAGTCCTGCACGCCGGTCCAGGCACCTTGGCTACTGTTTCCCTCCCACGGCAGCTATTGATAGCGGCTGACAGACGTTGTTTGGACAGTGAAAGGTGCGCCTCCCTGTAAACGCCGGCTTGCAAGAAGGGAGGCGACGCTCCTCTCCTGTCCCCTCTAATCAGAGCCAGAGATGGTTGCATCCTCCCTTTCGGATACACGATAATTACCCTTCTCTGTGAACGCTGGGGCTTCACTCTGAGACGGGGAGGGACAGACTCTGACAATTATATTAGGGATGTGTGTGTTTGTTTCTCTGCGTGCGTGCGTGTGTGTAAATCCCTGTTCGCTGCCTTGTAGCTATGTTTCCCCTTGCCACAGCTGAAAGAGTTAGTCCCGAGCTCATGATATGAAATAATAAGGTGTAGTTGTGTGCGCGGCTCCCCGACTGTAGCGGGACAAACATTGTTTTTGTCTGTTTGCTATCTCTATGAAGAAGCGCTGTGGCGGAGATCAGTGGGTTTTACTGTATGTGTTGCGCAGTGGGAGGAACAAGGCGCTGACACAGCTGGGGTGAGAGGGTTCAGGTCTATTTGGGAGAACAATGCCGAAGATGTGAACATTTCTACATAAATTTAGTGCAGCAAAGTGACGATATGTGTCCATTAGAAGCCGCGGCTCTCTGTGCTACGAGGGTGGAGTCGCCCCGTGTACCAAAACACGACGGACTCGGAGTTTATTAGGACACTTGTGCCGTGTAGCTGGAGAAAGTTTGTCTGGAACAAGTGACTCTGAACATTAGCTGCTAACGTGAAGCATTTTTATTTTTAGCTGCTTGTTTTAAGTGCACGCATGATTAATATTAGTTTGTAAAAAAAAACATTTACCCTGCGACGGTCATCTAGTCCAGTTTGACAAGTGTGGCGCGACATAGTACAACATACAGTAGCATAGCATAGCTTAGCATAATGTTAGCATGGCATAATATACTTTATAGCAACGTGTAGCACAGTATGCTATAGTAAAGTACGTTAAAATGTATAGTAGAGTACGTAGCATGCTATTAATATAGCATAGGATAGGATAGTACAACATTTATTATAGCATAGCATAATGTTAGCATTGCATAATATAGGCTACTTTATAGCAAAGTGTAGCATAGCATGCTATAGAAATATGTCATAATATAAGGTATAGTACTTAGCATGCTATTAATATAGCGTCAGATAGGATAGTACAACATTTATTATAGCTTAGCACAATGTTAGCTTAGCATAATATATTATATACCATAGTGTAGCATGTTATTATAGTATATTATGGTATTATAGTGTTGTAGAGGACAGGTTTAGCTCGCTATAGCACAGTAGCGTAGCATAGTACGGTGTTTTACTGTACATTAAAGCTAATGTATTGCCGTGCATGGTATAATATGGTGTTGCACAGTATAATATCTGAAAGTATTGTGCAGGATACAGGATGTAATGCAGTATATCGAAGCCAAAGTGTGAATTAAGGTGGCGTGTTGCCGCTGTGGCCTCCTAGTACATCTTGTACTTGAGTGTGTTGGCCGTGTTGTCGTGCTGCCTGCGAGTGTGAGTGTGTGGCGGCAGTGTTAACGGGGGAACAGGGCTCCTTCAGAGATGATGCAGCAGCACACAGGCGACTGTTGTAACCTATAGAGCGCCTGTGCAACAGTAGTGACTGTCACCCAAAGGAGAAAAGACAGCACAACTCTGTCTCAACTATCTCCCCTCCGCGCTCGTCATCGTGTGCACACGGTGGGGTTTTCTTTTCTTTTTTTTCTCCTCCTCCTCCTCCAGCTGCTGGGAGATGATTCGGGTCACCGCGGGCTGCCGGGTGGAGGAGGGAGGCGGAGGGGAGGAGGTGGGGCAAGCTGACGAATCAAGGGGGCAATTGTGTCTGGTGCCAGTCAGTCGTAATTAAGAGCAGGATCAGGGGGTGGACGCACCGAGACACATGCACACTGATGGACCTCGGGACATAAAAATCACATAAACACGCGCGTGCACGCAGACACATACGTGGACGTGCACGCACGCATGCTTAAGCCGGGCCCGTCTATACAGAGCAGCTCACCTGAACATAATCGCTGCGAGGGGCAGCAGGGGATGCAAATGAGGCCGGAGGTTAGCGTGGGAAAAGTGGAGCAGCGTAGCCTGGGACTAGGTGATCCTCCGGGCAGGGGGCCGGCCTCAGGAGGGGCCTTTGTTTCCAGCCTCCGTTTAAAAATGCCCAGCGTGCACCTCCTCCTCCTCCTCCTCCTCCTCCTCCTCCTCAACATCCCCCACTCCTCTATCACCTCCCCGGCCCTCCCTGTCCGGGGCCAAGCAGATAGAGAAAAGCAGTGATATATGGCTTGTTTAACAAAGGGAGGTGTGTGTGTGTGTGTGTGTGTGTGTGTGTGTGAGACTCAACGTTCATTCAGGTTATTTTCATCTGAAGTGACAGATTTGTTTTAGCAGTCAGATGTGGAATTACGGAGACGTTTTTAGAGTCGAACTGCAGACGGGTGATATTTTTTGTTGCTGATGCTAAATATTTGTGTTCGGCTCCGTAGTGAAGAATGAGAATTATTCAGTGTTTCTATCAGGATCTTTTTTTATTTATTTATTTTTTTTGTCTCTTCAGCATCGAGAAACCCGCTGTTGGACCTCACTGGAGGGTTCAGTTTGGGTTTCGTTCAGCAGAATCACTCGTTGACAGAACGCAGAATGTTTCTTTTCAGATTTAGCCTCAAATTAACGTGTATTTCCTTTTTTTCTCTTTCTCTTTCCGGTTGCCGATCCACCTCCACCTGTTCCTCTTCGCTCCAAAGCAGGTAAGCACTTCCACTCCCAGCTCCTCCTGCACGCCACATGATGTAAACAGCACCTGTATCACCTCCTGTACACGCACCAGTCATCATTCACATGATGCACACACACACACACAGACACACACACACACAAACCTGGCCTCCTCGCCCGGGCTGAGCTGTAACGAAGAGGGGAAATATTGCTTTGCGAAAAACAACGCGTTCTCATCAATATTCAAAGAGTTGAGTACGAGTGGAGCTGTAAAAACGTGTGTACCAAACAAGATGCTCAGCGGCGGCGTGGATGTACGAGCGCCGGTTGCAACCTGTTTGGCGGCGGCGGCGGCGGCGCTGGATGCTGCTCACGCCGTCCTCCAGACGCCGGGCCTCGCTGCAATACCTCTCTCTCTTAATTATTATTTATTGGCACTACCTCTGGCTGCCGCTCTCCTCTCCTCTCCTCTCCTCTCCTCTCGCCTCCCCCTGTCCTCTTTATCGCCTTTCTAAATAATTTCTACAAATGAGGAGGTTCTTCTTCTCCGCCGCCGCCGCCGCCGCTGCATGCATGCACGGCGCGGACGCAGCGCTCAGCTTTCACTCATCAAAGTTTAATCGGAGCCCGCGTTTTGGTTTTTTCGAATAAAGCACACTTAAAAAATTTAGATGCAAATTATTTTGCATTATTCATGCGTTCTCCCAGTCCTTGTAGATTTAAACATTTCCGAGGCCACCTTGATTCAAGTAATTACCTATGCCTCGCCAGGCTCCGTCATGAATAAGGTATTTCCTACAAGCAGAGTATGCGCCTGATGAGCTTTTAAAGTGGCTGTACACCGAACTTGTGTATTGCTTCTCGTGCATGAGTGACTAGAACATGCACCGCAATCGCTCTCAGGTGGGGCGGGGCAGGGCCGGGTGGAGGAGGAGGAGGAGGAGGAGGAGGTGGTGGTGGTGGTGGGCAGGGCCGGCGAGGGCAGCCGAGAGTGACAGCGCTCTCACTTTCCGTGCACCGGGGGCCTTCGAGTGTCTACCCGTCGCCTCCTTTGTCCTCCATCCCCTCGCCGCCGCCTCTCCTCGTGTCACCGCCCTCAGCGCAGTCGCGAGGTCGCGTCTTCTGTCAGGAGTCTCGGAGATTCGAGACAGGTTGACTAAAATTCTGCGGAAAATCCAACAATAATGTCTTCGTCTTCTGCAGCGAGGCAACAGTTGGCGTTCCGTCAGAGCGCCGGCTCCGCGTCGACGCTCCCGTGCCGCTTTTTTTTTCAGGATGTGAATTAAATGCGATACCAGAAAAAAGACACCTACGCTAAAAAGTGTTTCCGTAACCTGCAACTTATTTCTGATTGAGCGTCGCATCATCCTCTTTGCTTCCTCGCCTTCGCCTCCCTCTCTATCCCTTCCTTTCCTCTCCCCTCCTCCCTCCTCCTCCCTCCTCCTCCCTGCCCTCGGCTCTTTGTATCTTCATCCATTTCAGTCTGAAGGATCCCAAAGTGTTTCAGATCTGAGCAGTCTAATACCCACCTTTAAGCCGGCGGCTTTGAAATCTCTTTTTGACATAACAAGGGGAACTTCGCTTTTCCCTCCACTTTACCTGAGTGCCGGTGAAGATCCTCCTAAATCGCACCTGGCTTTGTTGGGCAAACACTCTCCTCCCTTCCTCCCTCCCTCCCTCCCTCCTCCTCTCCTTTCTCCTCGGTAACACCCTGTAAGCACTTCTTGATGTATGAGGAGTTTCATTTCATCCCTTTTATTGCAAATTGCTGCATGGAAGCAGGAGTTATCAGCAATCTCGGGGCCATTTACATAAGACATATTAACATTTTTGCGGAATGTTATCTGAAGAATGTAGAAAAACCGAGCATCAGGTGATAATTACTTTCCGAAATTTATTCATAGTGTTGTTGGAGTGAAACCTCTTCGTGACAGTCACCTTGACAGTGAGCACTTCAGCGGGAGGCTTTTACATCGAGTGCACGTTGTTGTACCTTTAACTGTCAGCCGCTTGAAATCTGACCTCACCTCCAGTCAAGACAAAGACGAGGGAGGTATTGATTCTCCGATCAAAGCCGGTCAGGTGACACATTACCTCCCCCCTCCTCTTCCACCGCGGATGCTTCCTGTTAATATCACATGTTTTGTTTAAACATCAAAAATTAACATGTTCAAACCGCGGTGAGCGTCTGAGGAGTGACCCTGGGTGTTGTTTTTCCTCGCAGGACGAGGGGGGGAACAAAGTGAGGTTGGATGGGAAAATATAATGCAGCCGTGGCCTTACAAGCGCGAGGAGGGGGGAGGGGAAAAAAAACAAAGTGGTTGACTCGGCGACTCCATCATCTTTACTACCCGGCAGAAGGATTAATATTTAAACATTCTAATAATGTAGCTCGCCTTTGCATGCACTTTTAAGCAAAGCAACAATATTTTTCACCTGGGGTAACACAATGATTTTTCTTCCCGCTGTGCACAATTTCCCTTTCTGATGATCTTCCTCCGAGCTTCCCACCTCCAAGCCGCCGCCGCCGCCGCCGCCGCCGCCGCCGCCGCTGCTGCTGCACGTTTTGTGATTTTTGAAAAATATATTCATGGAGATAAATATTGAAATGAATTTCTCCTCCTGTATATGAGCGAGAGGCCGCGGCTCGAGGAATGCGCGATGCGCTTCCCTCGAGGAGCGAGCGGTGATTCATAAAATCGAAACCTGTTTGAGGGAGAGAACAGAGGCGCGGCAAAAACTTGTGGCTTCCAGATGCTTTGTTTATTTTCTTTACATCTGCTGGAGCTGTAAGATCAGCTCGTTCTGCTCCTGCTGTTGATCCTCTCTTTCCTCTGAATCTTTTTTTTTGGGGGGGGGGAACGTCTTCTCAGTGGCGGACGACACCGACCACCTGATATGTGATATTTGATCAATTTAATAAGATGTCACTGTGGGGACTCGTATATCAGCTTGAGTGCCACATCAAACAAAAAGGGTCACAGGGAGAGGGGAGAGGTGAAAGGTCAGGATTTGGAAAAGCCATTAAATCTGACACCGGCGGAGAAAACGTTGACTTCTTTTCATCCGAGCTATAATTTTGTCGTTGATCATTGATTAGTTCTTCCCGTCTGCTGTGCTTTCCTTTATCATATCGCTGCCATAAATATCGATAACGTTGG
Organism: Sparus aurata; assembly: GCF_900880675.1. Taxonomy (NCBI): domain Eukaryota; kingdom Metazoa; phylum Chordata; class Actinopteri; order Spariformes; family Sparidae; genus Sparus; species Sparus aurata. The sequence continues at coordinate 17,738,103 of NC_044210.1, forward strand.
TTATCCGGATTATTTTGATTGTTTTACCCATGATACGATTCTTAGAGTAAGATTTTTTCCCTGGAGTGAAATCATTTCCCATTTTATGAAGCTGTTTGAGTTTAGAGGGCAGCTCAGAGGTTAAGTTGCATTGTGGGTAATGTAGGCACCGGGTCCTATAACACTCCTGCAACACAGTTGGACAGCAGAACCAGAGATGTCATCTTTTTATTCCATGCGCTCGTCTTCCTTTTTCAAAACCTGGCTCCTACATTACCCACAATGCAAGTTATAAGCTTTATACTGCTTAATTTCACACACGCAGTGATACTCCCTAGGGCTAATGTGTCCAATTGGTGGACTCACCTTTTAAATCTCATATTTTAAATGATAGTTAACTCCCCAAATGCAAAAATGCGTCTCTCAGCTTCTCGTCCTCGCTTGCATCTCCAGCCCTCCACCACAAATTACCCTCTTTGCAGCCTGTTTCATCGTCTTGTTCGACACGAGCTCTGCAGACACACCTTCATACAACAACACACAACACAACACAACACAAAGCCTGCTATTAGCATCAAAGGTGTAGGTAACTGTTGAGTCCCGCGGGACAAATACAAACAAATACACCCTGAAAAAAGGAGGAAAATTAGACAATCCTCAGAGGCGCCGGGGTTGAATATTTTTACAGCCGTGCGTTTTCGGAAGCGAGCGCCTGTGAACGCGCGCCTGTCAAAGCCAAAATGCATTACAGATGCCTTAAGGTTTTGTAATTGATCATGAAAATGAATTGCCGAGCGGCCGGGGCTAAATTGAATGACATAAATAAGAGTTATGCGTTTAAGCCTCGCTCCCTCGGATTTGTTTATGTGTATCTGAGCGCTGACGGCTCGTGATCAGGAGGTGAGGAGGATGTTCATCTTTCACACATCACAATGGCGTTCTCTCTGGCTCACGGATGCGCACACCTTGTCTGCGACCTGCACACAAGAGCGAGCTTTCTTAAATGATCATGTCGTAAGCTGATTTCGACATCTTATGCAAGGTGCCTCGCTGAGGAAAGAATAGTTTGTCTGGCGCCTCGGGGCGCAGATTAAAGTCGATGCTAAGGTGTAGAAGCACCTTTGTGCTGGTAAAGACTCCTTCCCTTTGATACATGGTGTAACCGAGTGAAATCCAACATGCTCGCTGCTAAACGGTGCAGAACGAGGCTAAAACCCCTCTTCTTCCCAGCCTTTCCCACAGGTTTGGAAGTTTTGGTGGTGAGTGATAGAGTGATATCAGATGCGAGGTTTAATGAACGCAAAGCAGTCAGATAGAGGACCACAGGGCAATTTGGAAAGCGGCTAGTGGTTTCAAATGGAGGGTGACAGGGTGATCCAGAGTTCATCAGGACTCCGAGTGGAAGAACTGAGCAGAGAGTGGTCGTTTTAGCACCAGAAGACGGCCCGAGCCAAATCAACTCAGCTGTTTTGAGTTTTAGATCTCAATTATCTCGCGGCTCGTGTCGTCTCCGAGAGCCACTCGCCGTTCAAAGGAGCGGTGTCAGGAGTTCAGAAACACGCAGGAAAGTAGTCGTCATGTTTTTTAAAAGGCGCTGTGTTTGGCGAGCCGCGAGGAGGAAAAAAGGCTTCGGCACATCCAGAAAACAATGTTGAGGGAAGGTAGGAGAGGGAAAATAAGAGAGTAGAAAGAGGAGGAGGAGGAGGAGGAGGGAGAGGAATTATACTTTCAACGGGTTTTAAGGGTCCAAGAGTCAATCGACACTAAAACAACCATGTAAACTTTCAAATCAGGCAAGACGGCGACGCCAAAATCTGCAGTTATGTGGTTTGCGTACGACAATGGTGCCATTGAGGTGTGTGATTATGTGTGTGTGTGGTTTCTCTTTAACCCCCATGGGATCTCCCCTCGCCTCCCCCCCCTCGCTCTCCTTCCCCCTTAGCCTCCCTCTTCCCTCCCAGGGAATAAAGCCAGACACTGCGTCCAGGAATCACCTTTTTAAACCTTAATTGATTCCCTTAAAAAGAGGCCCGCGCTGCCACCCCGCATTAAAGCCCGGGAGACGGGCCTCATGTCAGATTGGCCTGCCGCTCTGCATTTGTCCTGCCGCCACTGCCGCCGCCCGCCGCCGACACAGCCGCCGGCCCGGGACATTAAGCGCAGGACCGTCAAGAATTCAGTCTAGACTGGAGAGCAGAGGGGGGATTTAGCGCGGTGAAGGTTGGAGCAGATGACTTTCACCAATTAGGTTAAATCCCCGGCTAATTTAAGGTACCTCTCCGGCCACCTCCGCCCCCCCGCCGAGTGAAGTAACTTGTTATTTTGGTGCACACGCTCAGTGGAACTGGGTTCAGGGTGTTTTTCACGGTGGTCAGCACAATCGTAGATGTTGATTTTCCTCTGAGAGATTATGAACATCAGTCTCAGTCAGTGAGGAATCCCTAACTCACGCTATCAGAGAACTTTCCCAGAGTTTCTTGTACTCTTGTTGGTCCGCTGACGTGTCTGTAGGCAGGTGATAAACGACTTGTGATGGACGTGCAGTGAATTATTGTTGACTTTTCCTATCTGGGAATGAAACCTCCTCCTCTTTATATCTGTTGATCTAAGCGTCTGACTCCTCGTCCAACACCAGATAAGCTGGCAGCGTGAATATTAAACGCTGGATTTAAAGGTTCTCCTGGATGTTCCCTCTCTGCCCGTGAAGTGCACAGTGTGTTCCTGAGGAATGCAGCGAGACGGCGTGGAGCTATTTCGGTCGCGGCGCAGCAACGTGTTGGGACGCCCATCTGGTCTGAATCAATCAGACTCGTCCCCACGCCAGCGTCTCCCCGGGTCTCCCAGCTGTAATAATATGTCCCGGGCTTCATCAAGAGCCCACCTCGGACACGGGTCAGAGTCGCGGTGGATGACCCTGAAGAGAAGGAGTCCGCTTTCTCCTTCTTTTTTAACTCGTTTAACGGGGATCCGCAAAGGAAATAATCAAACTTCAGACCGCTATTTTAACGTCACCGACACCCTTTGAGCGAATACTACCCCCATGACTTCACGGCTAGTCAAAATAGCAAACCGTGACAGTGATTCGAGACTGAAACGAGAGCACGCAGTCTCACCCAGTTTACCAACAAGCTAAAAATAAAAACCCCGTTTGATGTTGAAACTAGATCAATGCATCAGCTGGCCTTAAGGAGCTGCTAACGTCTCTGTAGTCTGGCGCTCAGTTCAGACGCTTAATGCTTTTTATTCACCCTGAAAAGAATAAAACAACAGAAGTTTTGGGGGGTTTGTTGGAGTAAAAAGATGTGAAAACATGTCAAAGTTTTTTGTGGACTTGGGAGAGCAGAGAGTCGACCTGCTCGCTGACCGTCACGGAGGCGACTCGAGGTGTTGGGAGGCAGAAGGGGCAGGTTGTTTTCCCTCCTCTCTCTGGGTGAAGAAGGAGGAGGAGGTGGAGGAAAGACGGAGGAGGAGGAGGAGGGAGGGCAACACTCTGCATGACAATACCTACATCTGTCTGCCGTTTTGTTCTTTGTCATATCAGGGGCTGTCTTTGTGGCAGAGCGCTGTCGTGGTAACAGGAGGTTAGAGGTACGGGGTGGCGGGTGGAGGGGAGAGAGGTGGGTGGCGGTGGAGGAGGAGGAGGCGGAGTAAAGGGGCTGTCGAAGGGAGACTTGTGACTCAAACGCCCCTGTGACACAGCTTTTGTTGTGCTTCGATATTTGATCCTCTTAGCAGTTTGCCATGCCTCCGCCCACTTACTACCCTCAGCTATTACTACTACCATTAACACACACACACTTTCATTTACGGTTCGTCCACCTCCGTCCTGCCACTGTAATCTCTTTTGTCACCCCCGTTTAAAAATCATTCAAGGTGGTGGAAGTTAAAAATCTGAAATGTTTCCTCGCACCTCGTCCGTCTCGTAAATCGTCGCAGCCTTATCGGCGTCCGGCTTCAGAGCAGCGAAAGTTTATAACCTGAACCTTTTTTTTTTCTTATTCCTGCCTTCTTCCCCTCTTCTCACACATTCAGGAGAAACAAAGTTGAGGCAGCGGGCCTCTGGAGAGACCATTACAGGCCCTTTATTGTTTCAAAGCTGAGGTCATCCTTCTGCGCGGCGTAGTCGAAACAAAAGGCCGAGGGTTTATTGCAGGCTCAACTGTGTGAAAGGAAACGCACTCCAACATTGTTTGATTCTCAGAGATAGTAGACAGACATCCCCGCTGTTTCCTGTGGATGGTATATGAGCAGATTAGTCGTATGGAGGCAGGTTGTGTCTGAGCTGAAGGATTGGTTGTTGGAGGTTTTTTTGGCGAGATTTTTTCCGTTCAAACGGCGTCGTGCCCGTGAGCACTTCGGCCGAGGTGTCGTCCGTGACAGTCCGCTCATGTCGGGATGTCATCCCCGTTTTCTCTGACACGTTGACGGGGAGGGGAGGAAGAAGGGTGGGTGAAGGGCAGCTGGAGTCAAAATCATACAGGAGGAGGTGTCATGTCTGTTTTTGGGAGCTTTCTCGCCAGGATTTTGAGCTCGGATCCGGGTTTATCTGCAGCGATGTTCATGGACATCCTCAAATAAACCCTGACCCTTTATCTGCATCCGTCACTTTAACATTTAACTGTATCGCCGCACTAAATGATAAAGGCTCATCCGGCTCTGGTCACAATGTCAGCCCCCTTTTTGTTTTTGATGCGGTGACCTTGATAATTGTGATGGTAATTACAATAAGTGGCCATTATATTTCAAGGTGCAGCGACCTTCATTATCCAAATCAATTTGAGTCACTATCAATTTGATAATACCCTAAATTGCGTGGCTGCATGGAAGATGCACACTCGGCACGGCTGTCGTCTGCCATATAATGGAATGCTGTTATTGAGATTGAGCCGCCCCGCTCTCGTCCGCGGTGGCAATCAATATTAACAGCTTGTATAAAAAAGAAAAAAAAAAAAAAAGTACGGCGAAGGATTAGACTCCCCTCAACAAATGGAAAGAGATACTTAAACAAAGTGCAGCAGATCGAGACCTCAGATAGAAAACACACAGTCCGGCTAACGTTTCGAGGACGGCATGAGTCGAACTGGTGCTTATGTGATGTGTTTGCATCGGGTCGGATATCAGAAATCAAGTGTTACAGGCTGAATTTGACTCTTATCTGGTTGAAACTGACAGATTCTCGTATATGTAACAAGTATCTGTCTCTAAATCGGGATCCTGAAGTTGTTGTTGTGTTCAGACTTGAATTGAAGCTGTTAAAAACACAAAACCACGTTTCGGATTTTGTGGTTTTCTGCAAAACAAACCGATGAACTCCCCGATCATGTTTCATTCGAGGACTTCAGGAGTCGACCTGCTAAGATGGAGGTCCTGTTGAAAACCCCTGTCCTCTGTCTCAACAGATCGCAGCCCCCCTTTGACAGATTAGGACATTTTTACAAGCCTCTTTATGCTACAGGAAAAACCCTCCCCGACAACTACAGGGCTGTTAAATTCTGCACCTGTATTGTGTTGCAAGAAAAGTGCAAGCCCGGCACTTCTCCTGGCCTTGTCCAGCAGCAATATTCAGAGCTTATTAATAAAAAAACAGACAATTGTTTGGCAGTTCTTTTGATGTATGTGCCTATTCGCCGGGTAACCCCCCACCTCCTCCTCGTCTGACAATGCAGGAGAGAGATTGTTTTCCTGAAACAAACCTCCTCCCCCCCACCGCCGCCGCCGCCGCCATATTCCAGCTGAAGCAACCCGGCCGGCCCGAGGCGTGTGATTTGCGAGGTACCTGACATAATTTACTGTCCGGGCGAGTCATATTTCAAAAAATGAGGACAAACAGTATTGAATGAACCGCCAATATAATTAATGGCAATCATGATCATGCGGAAATTGTTTGCCCCCCTTTACCCCCGTCCACGATGTAAAATAGAGATCTGGGCTTTGTGTGCAGGAGGTTACAAACAGCCGAGGAATTGCACTCTTAAAAATGTCCTAAATGAGCCCTTGTAGTCTTATCTTGTTGATTAAAGGGGCAGTTCGCACCACAACCAAAAATACATATTCTTAATTTTACGTTTAGAGATATTTAACCATCGAGGTTGTTTTTGGCACGCAGATGTCTCTTTACAGAAACCACGATCTGGTTACAGATGCAGAAAGAAGGAGGAGAGGCTTGCTAATTAAGCTAACTAGCTAGCTTATGTTAGCAAACTCTGTCTCCACGGGTAGAACATGAAACTGCACCCAATAAGTCTGTGGATTATCTTGAGTAACCAGGTCGTGACACTTTAAAGAAGCATTACTTTTTAAAATTATAAAAATAAAATGTCTTGCTTTTGCGGCTGATTTCTCCAAAACTCTGCGACTCAAAACAAAACAATTTACGTGGAGAAATATGTATTTTTGATTTTGGGGTGAAGTGCCCCTTTAAAATAAGTATTTTAGGCCTCAGTTTGCAGATGACAGCTGTTTAAAGACGAGCAAAGGAATGTGAGCAGTAGTGCTGCAGCTTGAGATCAGAACCGTCTGCAACGATCAGGACTTTGAAAGACACATCAGGTAAAACATGTTGTCCTTTCACAGTCGCCTTTTGTTAATTTGCCGACATTATTTTGGATAAACTGCTCGTTCAGAGAGAGCAAACAGCAGCGGAGCAACATCCTGTCGTTCTCACTGAGACTACGGCGCGGAGTCGAGAAAGAAAAAAAAAAAAAAAACAGCAATTATTTCAGTGACCTCATTGTCATCCGCTGGAAAATGTGTAATTAGCGCGTGTTTACAAGTCTGGCACACCTGCAGCTCATCTTTTCGCTGTAATGTTTGCCTTCAAGAAGCCGGGCGGCTGCCAGCCACTGTCACTGGCTGTCACCGAGACGGGAGGGAGAGGAAGAAAAAAAAAAGAAAAGAAAACGGAGAGAGAGGGAGGGAGAGAGAGAGAGAGAGGGAAGGGGTGAAGTAGAAAAAAGAGCACCACTGTGTGCGCCATTCTTCCAGAAATCTCTGACTGGCTTAATGCCGTCGTTGCCGTGCATGTGAAGAAATGGGCATTTACATGGGTATACAATAGAGACTACATTACTTACACAGTAGCCTCATTATATCCCCGACGCCTACCTTCTGCCCCGCACTGGTTTACTCACTCCTAGCTCTTATTGTTGGGGTATAATGGCGCTTGGGCATTTCTGAAATTCCCTCATTATTCAGCTTATTAAGGCTGCACCAACTCGATAATCGTGCCGCATTTCGTGTCAAAGGGGGCGACTGTGCTGATTTGCCACATTTGAAGGCTAGACAAGGCTCCGAGCTCAATCCTCCACGCATTGCAGGCGGGATGAAATTGCTCTGTAAATACAGGCGACGTGTAATGCTTTTTTTTTTTTTTTTTTTCCCGTGGCCCCGGCCAACACAATGCGCCGCTCCTCCCGGGGAGTCAAACCCAAGGCGAAGTGCACCTGACAGATAACCCCGCCGATTTTGGATGTCATTACAACGCGCGCCCGGCAATCTCGCCGGTGCGAGATGTGTAAAACACAACAAACACAACAGGCAGCTGTTAGCGGCTGCAGCGGGAAGCATCCACCGCCGTTTGTGTCCCCTCCCTGACGCCGTAGTTTCCAGGCTCAGACCTGACAGAGAAAATGCAGAAGAGATGTGAGTGGATGTCTGTCGAGCTGTCACTTGTGTGGGTTTTTTTTTTCTTTTTTGTTACGGGGGAGATTTTTTTGTACGATTGTCCTACATTTACGTTCGAGGCGAAATAGGTGTGTCACTTCTGCTAATGGCTCTGACAGTGACTGCGAGCAGCAAACAGGCATGTTGGGTTTTTATAACAAAAAAAAAAGAAAGAAAAAGGAGAGAGCTGCCGCCGTGACTCGTCAAAGCCGCTGTACATTAAAAAAAAAAGGAAAGGAACGTACACTCTGAGAGCTTTGTGGCCTACGAAACGGGAAAAATGGGTCACAAAGAAACAATTGCCAGTCGTGGCACAAAGAATGTTTTTCTTCTTCTTCTTCTTCTTTTTGAGTTTAATTATTGTGCGAGGCGCTTAAGCTTCTCTCTGGGTTGAAGCATCCTGTCTCTCTCTTCCTTTTCTTTTTCTTTTTTTTGAAGAATATTCAGAGGCGGTTCAGGATGCCAAGAATATGCGGCCGCCTAGGGCCGGCCGAGGCTGCATTTTGCTATGTGACATGTTGTCATATACAGGAGGGGGGGGGGGAGAAAAATCAATTGGCAATTAAATGATACACCTTGTGAAGATGACAAGAGGCATTTGGTTGCACAGGAAGAAGTGGGTAGTGAGGGGCTTTGTAATGAAGGCCTAATGACTATTCATAAGCGATTTTCAGTCCGCTGATCCACTCGACTGGGAAGCTCTGCCCTGGAGAGTCGGCGCTGTCACTTTCCCTCACCTCAAAAAGGCGCCGCGATCGACGGTGTAGGATGTGAGAGAGAAATTACCCAGAATTCTGCCCCGGGCCTGTCTCAGGTCACATGCAGGAGGATGGGAGTCAGGGAGGGGATGGGGGGAGGAGGAGAGGGGGTGCACACACATCTGGCACACTATAGGTGCCACCGCGGGACAAAAAACTCCGAATCAGGAAGCTGCGAACGCACAGGATTGACAGCGGCGGATACCTTTCCACACGAGAGCGAGTTCGGGGGCTTTGTTCCTCTCCTCGGCCTGTATCCTGTTCGTATTATCGAGCTGACAGAGCTTTGAGGTGGCCATCTGCGGGGGCCGGAGAGTGGATTTATGACCTCGCCATGAACTATGGTCAATAGGTGATAAATTTGAGAGGCCCTCCTACCTTCTGCTTTAAATGCGAGATCTCCGGGGAAGGATGCAGCGGGCCGGCTGAAGTAAAAGGGACTCATCGATGACCTCTTACCCCGAGCGTCAGATCATCAGGTCACTTCCTGCCGGACTGCCTGATCGCCACCCTCCCCCCCGTCCTGCTCGCCACGACTGGAAATATCATTTGGCAATTAGAGGCAGGGCGTCTGAAAACTCGCTGACCCTTCCTTTGATTACTCTCGCTTGGTTTCGTCCACGTTCACATCAGAGTTTCTCCGATTCGCGGCGCCTATCTGATCCTCCCGCTGTCACATTCCTCGTTGACGAACACCAAAAGACCGTCGAATGTATACATCCAGTGTTTAAACACGGCCTTATCTGCCTGTTATCGCCTCGCGCAGCTCACCTTATCTAAGGTAAATACAATAATGTGCTCATTAGGCTCTGCTTCATGGCTACTTGGCAGGCATGTTTGCTCAGTAATAAGAGCTTGTCAGGTCAGCGGAGGAGTGTGTGTGTGTGTGTGTGTGTGTGTGTGTAAACGGATGAGGCTGAAACCCAGAAATTATGCTTCCAGTGCAGCTCTGCGGCGCCGTAATTGAATAAGTCCCGAGTACCTGAGCAAGTCCTCGTGGCTTTTCCTCCTCACCCCGAGCCAAGAGTCTATAGCTTCTTTCTCTTTTTTCTTTCTTTCTTCTTCCTCCTCCCTCTCTCCGCTGCACATGGCGCCCGGCCAAAACGACTATTACATAATTAATCTGCATTGATCATCTGGTTAGCACATGAATCAAATGGCGGAATAATTGAGTCATGAAGTTTTTTTTTTCTTGAGGTCCGCCCCGGCTCGCTCCGCGCGCCTCCCCGAGTTCACCGGACAATGGTTTTAAACATTTCTGAACTGGAGGTGAGAAGTCAGTCTCGGGGCTTTAACGAGATAAAAAAAAAAAAGTCTCTTTAAATCAAGGGAAGCTCAGAAGAATCAGCCCGGCGTCCAGAATAGAGCCGCTCCCCACGGCGTCGTTCAACTTTTCTATTTTGTCTCAAGAAAACCCGGTGTGTCAGAACCGGGCCAGGTTTCCTCTCTTTATTTTGAGTGTTAGGGAGCTTTCACCACGCGCAATAAAAGTTTAAAAACAGCAACATATATTGTCTCATTACCCTTTTATTAGAATAACCCGCCTGGTGGAGGCATTGCGGGTCAGGAGCGAGGAGATTTCCTCCCCGTGTCACCCTGCGGTCGAGGCAGTTTGGACCCTGGGTTTCTGCATGTTAGTGAGTGAATCACCGCTCGAATAGTGCTTGGCAAAGCAAAGTCCGGCGCGGCATCAGCAGAAAAAAAAAAAGAGGAGAAAAAAAAAGGACTCGAGCTGCGTTCGCTGCTGCAAAATTTAGCAGGAAATTTTAGAAAATAGGTGCAGCGGAGGATACAGGAGGGAGGTAGTTCAGCGTAATCGAGGGGGAGAAACTGAGACGGGGAAATCAATGACCGGACTGTCTCATCCAGAGAGAGAGAGGCAGCACTGCAAACAAGGTCCATCTAATCATATGTTTTGTTCCAGTTTTGGGAAGTTTAAGAGTTGATTTCTAACCCTGAAAAGACCGGAAACCGACGCCGCCACCCGTTTCTGCAAAATGATCAGCTAAAGACGTGTTGTTCTTTTTAAAAGCAGTCAAAATGAGGCGGGAATTTGGCCAAGATTCATGAAAAAATGAATTTATATTGTAATTATACACACGACAGGGACGCTGAGACAGACAGTCTCCTCACATCGAGCCCCCAAAACTCAAATTCCATCCAAATCAGTGAGTTTCAAAGAACTTTATGGGATCAAATTAAATGAGAACTCTTGGAACAATATGATGCAGAGAAGATTGTCTCACTCGTTCTCAGAAAAATGAGGTGCACAGGACTCGATTCAGGCAGAAAAATGAGGGTTTTTCCAGAGAAACAGGGAGATGGTGCGCTTACTTACGCACTTAACTCTGTTACTGACTCAGTCGGGGTCGGCGAGGGTTCACAGCGGCTCTCGTCGTCGGAGGGAAAATAAACTTTCAGACGTCAGTTAAAGACAAAAATGACTCAATCTCTGTCGTATGAAGGAATTTAGCTTCTCTTTTAAACCCAAATATGTGAGTTTTATTGAATCAAGTGTTATTTATTTAGATAGTGACACTAATTTTTAGCTATTTTAGCCGCGCTGATTCAAGAGGACTTTCAGAACAATATGATTCATTTTGCAAACAGGAAGATTTAATTACTCGATTCAAGAAAACGTAACTCGATTTGGGCAAAAACATGACCTGATAAAAGGTATTTTTCCGGAGAAGACGCTTCAACTCCGCTGTCACCGGCTCGGTCGAGGTCGATGAAAGTGCAGCGCGGACAGATTTTGTTCTTGTTCGACAAAGAAAACCAACTTTTTGAGACGTATTTACGTCTAAAACGTGCTTGTTTTCAATCCAAATCAATACGTTTGAGTAGCATTCTTGAATCAAGCGGCGCAAACTCTTGATTCACGTTGAAAACAGGAGCATGAAACGTAGACGTGGCACTCGGCTCGCTGTCAGTCGGGGTCAGAGCGGCGGCGGCTGTAGTCGCTGAGTAGTTTAATTGAAGTAGCAGTGCCATCATTAACATCGCTATCATTATTACAAAGCGAGCGGTTCGGATGATACTTCTGTCCCCAGCCGCCGCCGCCGCCGCCGCCACCTCCGCCGCCGCCGCTCCTCCCGCCTCCCATCCCCACCCCCAGACACCCGCACATCATTATGCAGTGGCATCTATCAGATACTGGCTTAATTAGGGCCTGTACAGCACATTAAGCAAGGGGAGTAGCCAAGCTCAAATATTTATAAGGTTGAGTATATTTATGATCTGTGTCATAATCCCTTATTGGAAGATTTCAGCGGAGGTTGTACAAAGCAGACCCTCCTCCTCCCCCTCCTCCCCCTCCTCCCCCTCGTCTGTGTTACTGTTTTACATTCAACATAAAGAACCAGAACAAGCAGCTCTTCAGGAAAGCGTTGGAGAGATGCAACAAATGTCCCTGAACGAGAGATTAGGACGTTCGTCTAATCAGCGAGCGAGAGGGGGACAGAAAGTTTTGCTTTCCTGGCGCCGTGAACTTGTACCTGCTGAACTCTGATTGTTATTTTGTGTGATATCGTTGGGGAACGCTGTGCTCCCTCTCCGAGCGTTAACCCTTAAATGTGAGCGACGCAACGCGCGGTCCAGATCGAGGCTTTTTTGTTTTCTCTCAGAGTGAAAGGCTCTTCTGCCTCCTCTCGTCTCTTTGTGTCGGAGGCGAAGGTGTCGTCGTTGTCGAGAGCCCTTCCCTTTCTCTTCTCTTTTTTTTTCTTCTTTTTTTTTGTATCCGCCTCGCCTTGGGAGAAACCACAAGGGTCATGTTTATTTAAAAACACAAAAACACACGTCTGTCCTTGTCCTCAACCACCACCACCTCCTCCCTCCTCCCTCCCTCCCTCTTCAGTGTGAGGGGGGGGAGGCAGGTAAAGAGGTTGAGGGGATGCAATTAGGGGATCGTGCTTGACTTTTCTCTCTCTTTTAGTGGTTGCCAGTCTGAGGTGCGGAGGGCGTAATGAGGACAAACTCCACTAATGATTATTACACGCTGCACTTTAGACTCAAGAAGAGTGGAAACCGTGAGGGCAGGAACATTCGCCGGACTCGGATTGAGAGTTTTAGCGACGGGGACGTGAAAACAAACCATTTAAATGACTGTAATTGTCGTGACATGACACGTCGAGGTCTAACGTGACCCTGTTATGACTAAAAAGCCATTATAATTGTTTAAAAATTGATTTTCCTGTGACTTGTGATGTGCCTTTCATTACGAGACGGACACGGCTGTTAGAAAGTTTAACAAACAAGTTCACACGCTGCGAAAAGACGCAAGATTTTCTATTTTCTACCTTTGAATTCATGAGATATCCCTTCATTTCATGTCTTTCATGCCTTAATTAGGCAGTAATTCTTAAAATTGAGTAATTTAGCTGCCACATATTATTAAAAATTGGTAGTATTAGGTCATATTTCACTTAAATTAGTGGATGTGAGTCTACTTTTCTCAACTGAACCGACTTATTTCAGATGTCTCGTCATGTAAAAGTATCTTTGATGCATCTGTCGTGTTTCTTTCTGGTATTCTAGCCTTTTTCTTTGCAGTGTAGCTAAAAATTCTCAAATTACATGTTTGCAGCAGACTTTAAGGTTTGAAACCAAAAGATTTTTTTTTCTTTTAAATGTGCGCCTGTATCTTCAAAGAAGGAAAACAGGGCGAGTCGTCGCTCGGCAATCGCCAACATCATGTAGGGAAAAAAAGGGAAAAAACCCCAAAAAACACACAGAGTCTCCTCCACACCGTCTCCTCCACACCGTCTCCTCCACCTTTCAGCTCTGCACCGGAAAAACAAGTATTTCGTCGAGGTCTCCGGCTCAACCTCCACCTACATGGCTACAACTAACCCTCCCCGTGCTGCGGCGAGGTCGAGGGCAGCAGCTGCGACCCCTATACCAGCCGGTCGTGATGAGGTCTCGGCGTGGGCGGGCCTCTCGCTGCTGCAGCGCGGCGGTATCAGAGGGATCCTCTCATTGCTGGCATAGCTTATCCAGAGCCAAAACCAGCGGGGAAGGGAAAATACTCCTCGGTCACTAAAGCCTCTCCTTTAAGACGCTCTAATACAGATTGCGAGGCGGGAATGAACCGCGAGGCTTCAGCCGCAGTTTTCTGCTGACCTCAAACCGCAAAAAAAAAATAAGAAAAAGCACTCCTTCCCCTCGCGGGGGAAAGTGGAGTGGAGGAGTGCGGCACAGCGCTGCTCTTAAGAGTTCAGCTCGCTGCTGTCGGGCCAATCACTCAGGTGGGGAAGTGAATCGGCGTTTCACCTCTGGGTGTAATTGAGATTAAGTCGCCCTCGTATTGTGTGGGAGGGAAACAAGTGCTCTCTTTACAGGGCGCAGCAGCGATTTTAAGGCGAGCCACAGTTGGAGTGAATTAGGGTTTTGCCGTTATGTTGCCAGAACAGTGTGTCAGAGTGTGTGTGTGTGTGTGTGTGAGAGGGAGCGTTGAGTCATATTTTCATTTTAGGCATTCAGCTGATGTTGTTCATAAGTGATGTCAGAGAGGGATACGCTGGAAAAACGGCTGCAGAAATGTTTTCTTCGGGGAGATGCGAGCGAGAAGCAGGAGCGAGAGAGCCGGTCGGAACAGAAAGAGGAAGCAAATTATCTAACGAGTTCATAAAACACTGACGGGCCTTTAAAGTCCAAACACGATCGGCAGAGAAACTTCTGAGTGCATTCCGCCTCGTTTTAATTCTCAAAAGTTCGGAAAATAAAGAGAATATGCAACAATTTCTGGCTGATATTTAGAAAACAAAGCACCTCATTGTTCTTCACTGCCTCCTCACTCACTTATCGTCTCTTTTTAAGCTCAAAGCACAAAGATCACAACCTTCGTTCTCTTGATATGTTTTTGCGATTTATTGTTCGCAGAGGGTCAGAACGACGGGCGGACTGATCTCACTCTTTAAAATATGATACGGCGGAGTGATTTTTAAAGCTTTTGTGATCTCAAATCTCGGCTTTCTTGTTAATTTTCTCCGTTGCTGCCATTCTTGGCCAGGTCCTCCCCGTAAAACAGGCTTCATTGATCGCAGCGGGACCGAACCTGGCTCCATAAATCCAGTATTTGACTGATATTTGCTCTTCAAGCACCAGTTTTTTCTCTCTACGGGGTCCTTTAAAAAGTTTGCTACAGCAAAGCTAGATACTAAACTCCCCTTCGCCTCACCCACCGCTCGTTTTGCGGAGTGGAGTTCACGCAGCGCCGCCCACACGATTACACTGCCAAGTGATCTCAGGGAAGTGCAGAACGAAATACCTCAGCGATGACCGACGCTGGAAAAAAGCGAGGCGTTTTTCGACATCACCGCTAACTCTAGGTAGTCGTAGAGGTTCGCTCCGTGGCCTCTGTTGCCCTCGTACACCTGAGCGAGGCAGCCAGCCCATGGGTAACACTGTGGGAGGAGCCCCAGCTGCTCCACAGACCTCCCTCCCCACCTCCCCACCTCCCGGCCTCTTCCTCGCGTAGGAAGGAAAAAAAACCTAGGAGGGAAAAAAGGAGCGCGTATGAGCAGCGCGAGCCTTTGGCCAGGTGGTTGGCGGTTGGTGGTGGGGTCTCGCTTTTATTGATTTTCGTTACTTTTCTTCCTGACGAGCTCTCCTCCTCTTTGTTTGGCCACCGAGGGCGAGCGCCGAGGAGCAGGCAGCGTGGGGTGTTTTGGAAAAGGCGAGGAGAGAACCGACAGCGTCTGCCTGGCCCTGGGAAACCTTTGCCTCTTTATCCTGCTCTCTCCGTTTTCCCTCGCGCTCCCACCGGAGAGCTAACACATTATTATGCATTTTGCTTTATTTTACTGCATCGATTTGGAGTAATTTGAAGGTTCTGCAGGGACCGGTACCTGGGTTTATCTCGGAGTGCTCGGTGCGTGTTAAAGCCTCTGCTGTTTATCCCAGAGGGAAATTTAAGCGCCAGGACACAATAAATACCTGTGATTTCTCCGACAGCTTAAACGTTACGCACCACCTTATTTCTGTTTATTAATCGCTCATTGCTTACATCAGGGTTTGTCGGGTCAAAGGGACATCGCGGTCTTACTTCCTCAGATTCCCCACATGGGATCATCTCTATGTTCCCCGGGTCCTATGTTCCCTGGGTCCTATGTTCCCTAGGTCCTATGTTCCCTGGGTCCTATGTTCCCTAGGTCCTATGTTCCCTGGGTCCTATGTTCCCTAGGTCCTGTGTTCCCCGGGTCCTATGTTCCCTGGGTCCTATGTTGGGTCCTATGTTCCCTGGGTCCTATGTTCCCTGGGTCCTATGTTCCCTAGGTCCTATGTTCCCTGGGTCCTATGTTCCCTAGGTCCTATGTTCCCTGGGTCCTATGTTCCCTAGGTCCTATGTTCCCCGGGTCCTATGCTCCCTAGGTCCTATGTTCCCTGATTCCTATGTTCCCTAGGTCCTGTGTTCCCCGGGTCCTATGTTCCCTGGGTCCTATGTTGGGTCCTATGTTCCCTGGGTCCTATGTTCCCTGGGTCCTATGTTCCCTAGGTCCTATGTTCCCTGGGTCCTATGTTCCCTAGGTCCTATGTTCCCCGGGTCCTATGCTCCCCAGGTCCTATGTTCCCTGGGTCCTATGTTCCCTAGGTCCTGTGCTCCCCGGGTCCTATGTTCCCTGGGTCCTATGTTCCCTGGGTCCTGTGTTCCCTGGGTCCTGTGTTCCCTAGGTCCTATGTTCCCTAGGTCCTATGTTCCCTGGGTCCTATACTCCCTAGGTCCTATGCTCCCTAGGTCCTATGCTCCCTAGGTCCTATGCTCCCTAGGTCCTATGTTCCCCGGGTCCTATGTTCCCGGGTCCTATGTTCCCGGGTCCTATGTTCCCTGGGTCCTATGTTCCCTAGGTCCTATGTTCCCTGGGTCCTATGTTCCCCGGGTCCTTTGTTCCCGGGTCCTATGTTCCTGCTTTGTATGTGACCAGGGAACATAAGACCATTTTTTAGAAAAAGGTTCCTATGTTCCCCACTGTTCACCCAAAGGGTCCTTAGGGTTAGGATTAGGGTTGAACAAACCGGGGAACATAGGACCCGGGGAACATAGGACCCGGGGAACATAGGACCCGGGGAACATAGGACCCGGGGAACATAGGTACGCTCCCCTTCACATCATACGTTCCCCCCTTTCATATATGCTCAGGAGTTGCCACTTCAGGAAACCCACCAAGGTGTCCGATCGCTGGCGGTTCCAGCCCTTCAACCTGTCAGACACACTTTTGTGACGGCAAATCCCTCTATTCATTTTTCTCCTCTTCGGCACAAATATATTTTCCCCTCGCGCTCCTCTTTTATCAAGGGCAAACCTGAACTCCGTGGATAAAACACACACACACACATCCAGGGCAGGGAGATCTCCAGGGCCTGTCATTTTACATTTACATTTTAGCCATTTAGCTGACGCTCTTATCCGGAGTGACTTGCAAAGAGTGCAGCGGCAGACTGAACCTGAATGTTTCGCATGTAGGTGAAAAAGCGCGAGGAGAGAAAGAAGGTCGGGTTGCTGCACGGATTCACAACGGTGGAGCGAGTGAGTGTTGTGACCTTCTGATCCCTGAAATCATTCCGCGTTCTCCAATTTAAATTGTTTCGGACAAACCCACGCTTCTGTTTGTCTCTCCTGGCTCCTCGGTATCTCAACACCTATTTTAATCATTCATGAGGCCATTTTGAATAAGAACCCGGCTCGTTTTACTTTTCCGGAAAAGAAAAAAAAAAAAAAAGAAAGATATCAAGTATTCTGAGACTCCTCCACCTGGTCGTCTGAATTATTCAAACGTGCAGGAAGTGAAGCCCACCCCTGCGCTCGCAGGTTGTAAAGGCCAAAAATTGCTTCATCATGCCCAAGTGAAAGTATGCATACATTATTCAGTTAAACCTGAGAAAAATCCGACGTCTCCCTTGGTGTTTGTGCAAGGGGAAAGAAAAACGCCTGCTCTTGAATTTCTTGTTTTCGTCCACTCCCCCCCCTCCGCCTCTCATCTTCTTCCTCTTCTTCCTCATTGCTACATCCATTTATTGATGGAGCGTTTTCAAAATACTACCTTAAAATCCAGAAGTTCGCAGGCGTGAAACGATCAATTTCCCGCGCCTTCAAAGCTGACGCTCGGGCAATCATCCGCGCCTCGTCTCTTTGATATAACCTGTGGTAACGGTTGTATGGCCTCTCTCCATATCTACGCACATACACCTAAAGCAGCACCTCCACAATCTATAGTCCTGGATGCTTCTCTCTAATTGTTTCTCTCTTTCTATCGACCGCCGTATTCATCCACCGCTCCCCCCATAATGAGAGATAAGTCGCTTCACACCGTCGAGCACCTTTCTCATTTGTCTTGCACGCTAACACTCATATATATCTGTGTACAAACACACGTCCTCCCCCCACTCGCTGACACATCCATACGCACACACGGCGTCGGGCCTAGGGCCGTACTGTATGGCGCTCTTATCTCCAACACACAGACTTAGCATTATGCCATCAACAAGCTGGCGTCTCCCAGACGTCACCGTCGCGCTCGTCTCCGCTCTCAGGTTGGACTTTTTTCGCGCTCCTCTTTTCCATAAAGTGTCGCTAATGTGGCATCGCTAATCTAATAGGACGGTGTCTTTTTTTTTTAAAGACATCGCCAGATCCGCTCGATGTCAGAGGTCCTTTTCCACACTGGCAATATTGTCTCTCCTTTCCCCCCCTTTTTAATTCGCTATTCATGTATGTTATGAATATCCCCGCGCCGTGCATAATGTAATTAAGTATGGCCAATGCGGTGTGGGCAGCCGTCCCAGAGCCAGTCAGTTCACTAACTCAGAATATGAAACCTTATGAACCGCTTTGCTCTGCCATCATTCAGCTTCTTGTGGCAGTAATGCACCGAGGAGCGTTTGATAGAAAGAGCCACGTTGCTCCAGGAGCCGCAGCAGATGTGCAGTTGGGTTTTGAAAAGACGTTTAATATACATCTCATGTGTCTTTTCTTAGGTTCAGATTAAGCATTTGTGTGAATGTGGATGTGTTTTTTATGAATATTCCAATTTCCAAAGCTGATTTTCTACCTTTTGTGTACATTCAAGAAGCCCTTCAACCTCGTCTTGTTTGGTTTTCAGTCCACGTTTGTAAAGGTTTTTTGTTGGCGCTTTCAAAGGCGACGAAAAATTGGCATATTTTCTGCTAAAAGCCAACACAGAGTTCAACAGAAACTGGCAGGCTGCCTAGTTAGCATGAGTTTGCTAACACATGGAATCCAGAGATCAACATTTTTTTTTCTCTCTCTGATGAAACGGCTCGCGTTGCTCAAGAACGAGAGAGTGTTTGGATACACGTTTCAAAACAGGGGACGGAGACAAAGTTCATTAGGCGACCGTCCAAAGAAAACCGAAGTTCAGACAAAGAAGAAAAAAGGTGCAGACAAACCGCACACGATCACAGCTTTTTATCTGGGAGCTTCCTGTGCGCTCGAGTTACATAAGCAGTGCTGGGAAGGAGAATTTACTAAATATCTTGGATTGTTTTTTTTCCGCAAAATGACTTTAATCATCGAGTAACTTTTTTAGTCGAAGGTTCAGGCTGTTGGATGCCGTTTCATTCCGAGTGATTGTCTTAACTGAGAAAGCAGGGTGAGTGTCACAGAGTAACAACTCAAGGAATCCCGAAAGGAAACAGCTGCACGGGCTGGCTACAGCATTTGTGTGTGTGTGTGTGTGTGTGTGTGTGCCTGCATGCATGTGTTTTCCCAGAGTTTCCCAAAGCTCCTGTGTGCGTTTGCATTCTGGACGACATGTTCCGTCGAGGCTTGAGAACAGATTCTTCCGTATGTTTCAGGGTTTGGAGGTTTGTCTTTGTTTTAAAACTGACCTCAGGGTTGGTTTTGGGGTTAGAGTTTAGTTTAACATCCTCGCAGGTGTAGCAACAGAAACATATGTGTGTGTGTGTGTGTGTGTGTGCGTGTCAGCGTCGGAGAGAGAGAGAGAGTCGTTTCCAATCTTGTCAGCTGTTGTTCTATCGTTCCAAAACGGGGCTCAGGAGAGATTTGGGAGGGTGGGCGGGGGGAAGTTGATGGCCGAATGTAATTTCTCGCCGTCCTGACAGCGCGGCGGAATAAAGTGGCGCTCTCTTCCCGGGTGATTGGAGGGAATTGCTTCTCGGGGTGACAAATGATTAGCTGTTATCTCGGACAGGATTTGATTCCCCCCGCAACGCAGACGGCAAGTCAGCCGCCCGCTCGGCCCCGCTGAGTCAGGTAACTTCACGGGGAGGATACAAGGGGCGCGTTCGCAGGAAATTAAGTCGCCAGTTGTGGTAACCAAGCTCCTTCCTCCTCCTCCACCTCCTTCGTCCTATCCCCCTCATGAGGCCCCCACCGGGACAAAGACTAATCCGCTCTGTCAGGGGCAGATTACGACTTTGTTTAATTGGAGATGGGCTTCGCTGACAATCGGGCCCGTTGTCGCCCAGTGGTGCAGGTGTTTTGTTTGTGCTTTTCATCACGAAGACGCATCCAGCAATATATCTGCAGCTCCTTCACGCGTCGGGCTACCCTTAGACTCTTTAGACGAATTTGAGAGTTTTTCCTGCAGATTTGTTGACGATCCACACATTTATGGGGAGCCTACTGTCGCGCCTCGCACTTGATGAAAGGATCAGGTAGATTTAACCCAATGAAAATGGTTCAATTTAGTTTAACAAGGAAAGGAGCAGAGTGCACGCTGAGACGAACTGATGTTGGCAGTCTCCGACGAGCCCTAATGAAGAGGGTTGATTCCTGTGTGTGACACAAGGATTTTGACACATTAATCCCTGGGTAGACTTCAAGCCTTTGTCCGTCTAATGGCTCTTTGGCACCTTGGATTCCTGTTGGAAGCCAATTTGTAGCACTGACATCGAGGCGAAGGCGAAAGCAGCTCAGCGGCGGCGGCCACATTCAGAGAGAAGAGTCAAGGTGTTAACGCCTGATTGGTTCCTCTCTGCGGTGCGACGGGCGGCTGGTTGTCACACCACGAACACATGCTCCTCAAATGGGAAAATGTGTAGACATTGGCCCCCTTCGCACCTTGCCGTGCCCTGCACAGATAAGAGAATTTGAGAGTTATAGTCACATTAGAGGCAGGCTTGAGAGGGAGGGAGAAAAAAAACGTCTGGGCTGAAATACCCCTCTGTCGCAAGAGTAAATAAGTTCTCCCCATGCCAGCTGAAACCCCATGGGATCAATTAGCTGCCCATTACCATAGATACAGAGAGTTTCTTACGCAACAGCTTGCTTCAAAATTTGAGTGGAAGGAGGCTGAAGACAAGAGGAGGAGGAGGACGGGGGGGAGAATGTTTAAGGATCTTGTCAAACTTCACCTCTGGCTTGAACAAGCGATGCGGGAGGCTCTGGCATGTCGTCCGGGTCACGAAAACAACATGAAAACGTCTCTGTCAGCCGCTCTGTTTTCATTACCTGAAACAACAAACAGCGGAGGAGAAAGGAAAAAAAAAAAGGAGACGAGGAAGGAAAGAGTGAGTGCTCCCCTGGGGCGCCATTTACTTCCTGTGCAGATGAGAAGATAGGTGAAAAGGGGCTACTTGGCTCCTGAGATCGAGTCAAGATTTTCTGTCCTTCCTCGATGTTAACGGCGACTTTGAACACAGGAACTGCTGTGGAGTTCAAGTGCTAACTCTGCTAGGGTTCACAGCTAGTTAGCTCAGTTAGCCGTGCAGCTAGGGACCCCAGACTGGAAGCTCGGAGTGGAATTAAACGTCAGAACTGTTATTTAGTCGCTTTCTGTTGATATTTTCTGTATATCTTAAACTAAGACTCTCACTTATTCCACCTTTAAAGATCCAGTTCCCCCTCGGCAAGTCTGCCAGCCTTGTAGTGCGACTCCCACTGGGATCACCCATGCTAAAAATGTATGCAGCAACTTTGGATAAAGAAAATGCCCACCAACTGGCTCAAGCTATGTTAACTACACTTGAGGGAATTGTCCCTCCGCAGCCACCACCCACCAGAGGTTCTGCATGAATCCGTCTCTTCTCCTACCGCAGGGAAGAGGCCATTGTTTGGCCGACCCGCCCTCGCCGGCCTGAGGTTGCTGATATTTTAACTAAGGTGATGATAGCTGGGCTTGTTTGGCTCCGAGGGGCGTTTCGCCCTCGTCTGCTACCTCTCTCCCTCCGTGGGAGCTCGACTTTTTCAACTTCTTCTCTGTGATTTATGACCTCTCCATCACATACATCCCATGGGTCCTCCCCCAGTGCACACACAGCCCTGCCACAGCGACTCCTGACTAAAATGGATTAGGTGCAGTTATCCGCAAATGGATCCTCGACTACCTCTGCCCCTGTTAGCTTCGCGAGCTGAGACGTCGCCAGCCGGTTTGATTGCAAAGGTGGAGTGGGTCTGAGCGGCTCACTCTGATCCGTGGCGTCTCTGTTTGCCCTCCGTAATTACCTGTTTTGAATGAGTTAATAGCCATAGGAAACCGGCTTGCCAGGGATAAAAGGGACAGTATCTGGCGTTCAAAGCGATGAGAGGGTTTTAACTGCACTGGGATGTGTGTATATGTGTGTGGGAGGGGGATAGTTTTCCTTTATGCACTCTCGAAAGGGAAGAAAAAAAGTTTCCTTATCAGGTATGTACTTAAAAGGATCCCACTGCTGGAAGCGCACTGTCTTGGGGGAAAAGCGGCGAGAAAGATGAAAGGCTTTTGTTAAAAGTGACGCTTGGCCCAGGTTTCCTGTGCCTTGCCTAGACTCCCCTGTCCCTCCCCGCCTGAGTGCTCGGCTCTCTTCCTCCCACTTTTGCCTTCTCCGCCTCGCAAAGCTGTCTTTGAGGGGGGAAAAGTAAACCCTTCTTGCCGCCTGCCGGTGTTAGATTAAATACCGAGATGGCGACAGGAAAAAGGCAGGGAGGAAAAACAAAAAAAAAAAAAGTGCCTGCATGCCTGCCTGCCTGCCTGCCTGCCTCGCTGGCTGGCTGGCTTGCCGGCTGGGCTGGGGTGAGGGATGTTGGAGCAGAGTTATCAGGTTGGCGACGGAAACTGCCAGTTAGTCAGCAAGACTCCCAATCTGGAGTAGTCCAAACATGCCGCCCCGGGTTTTCGATGACACGGTAATCTGTCCCAGGGAGTTCAGGGTTGATCTCAAATAGAGAGCTCATCTTTTCTCCCCCTTATCATACCGACATAGCAAACTGGAGGTGCCTGAGGCCACTAACACAATAACAAGAGTATAAAATGATCTTCTTCAGGGAGCTTGTATTGAGTGCATTTTTCATGGCTGAACTATGTCACCGGTAAACACGGAGTTGACGGCATTGTTGGACATCTTGCAGAGCACATTTCCTTTCATTTACACTGTGCAAATCGTTTGCCCCCTTACACGGGAAAATAGCAGTGCTATGACTTCCGGGAGCTGTGAAAATTGGAGACCTGTGAAGCCATTCGGAGGCTTCTCGGGCCGCCGAGACGAGGTTTCTGAGGGATGTGAAGGAAGTATCAAGAAACAATGAGAGTACGACTTTATGTCTTGGCTCAGCTCCCCTATCTCTCTCCTTCTCTGCTCTCTCTCTGCCCTCCCTGCCTGACTAATCAGGACTGCTAAGAAAAATGGTAATAGCCTGCATGCAGTGACAGTGCCCTGGCAGGTTTGTAAGCGCTCCACCAGGGAGAGAAAAAAGGCAGCCGGCGCTTTGCATCCTAGAAATGAGACTCAATAAGCACAATAATGTGTTTAACTTGTAAACTAGTGTGGGTGACAGATTACGGGCGGTCCAGCAGTGTGGCAAGGCGCCGACGTCTCAGCCGTTCACCTTTTGCCTCTACATCTGTCCTGCTAATGGGCTCCACTTCCACTTCTCTGCCAGCGCGATAGAAACCCAGCTCCCTAAAATCCTCAGGCGAAGCTCTCATTCCTCCCCTCATTCTATTTCCCAATTAGACGAGAGGGCATGATTAGTTTATTAGCAGTAGCAAAAGCTCCGGCGAATGTGTTTGCGGATTCTTAGCCGTTAATGAGCAAATTCAAACCCTATTGAACGGACGCGGGTGGGAGGGGGAGGTTATTCGCGTGCGCGCTCGGCTAATAATAGCGTCCCAAAGACAAAAGATGGAGGAAATAGCATTATAGGAGAAGGAGGGGGGGGGAGAACAATGGAAGCCTACCGGCGCTCTTAATGGCATGCTCTTTCATTTTTTAAATTGTTTCCCTTTTGGAATTATGTATGCTCGCCATCCTCTCCTTCAGGGTTTGGCAAAGCGTATACACACATACTCTTCTTCCACAGCCAGCCTCGCTAGCACCAGGGAATAGACGCAGGTCTTGAAGCACAGGAGACAGTAGTTCCACCTGTGGGAAATGAACTCCAGCGCAACCCGCTCTTTGTTTTCCCTCTGCCTTGGCAGGCTTAACCACCTCCTTTACAAGCCAGGTAAATTGTTCATTAGGGCTGAGGTAAAAGGGGGGTGGGAGGTGCTGCCGAGAAGGATTTTTTTTTTCTTCTCCCTCCCCTCGCGAAAGGGCTGAGAAGTGCGAAGAACAAACAAGTCAGAGCATTTGTTCAACGGTGTAATCTACACATCAATTATCCTGCCGAGCTAATTAGCACCTC